>NC_142168.1:6973669-7312185 GCF_029865625.1 Vigna umbellata
TTTTTAATTTTTTGGCATAAATCAACTGGTTTTCACTTGATTTTAGTGCTTAAGTCTGAGTATAGGTTGGAAAGTCATGTTTGGGCACCCCATGATTGAGGAAATGAACAATGTTTATGAGATGAACAACTTAGATGAAGTCTTGAAACTTCTGCACCAAAAAATACACTTGTAATCGTTTACATAGGCTTGGTAAACGATTACACAAACAAAATCCAGGATTTGTGCAGAAACTTGTACTAGAGGAGTCAGTTGTGGTAATCTAGGTGACCATAGTCAAAATTTTTAATTTTTTGACATAAATCCACTGGTTTTCACTTGATTTTAGTGTTTAAGTGTGAGTAGAGGCTGAAAAGTCATGTTTGGGCACCCCATGATTAAGGAAAGGAACAATGTTTGTGAGATGAACAACTTAGATGAAGTCTTGAAACTTCTGCACCAAAAAATACACTTGTAATCGTTTACAGATGCTTGGTAAACGTTTACAGGAACAAAATCCAAGATTTGTACAAAAACTTGTACTGGAAGAGTCAGTTGTGGTAACCTAGGTGACCATAGTCAAAATTTTTAATTTTTTGGCATAAATCAACTGGTTTTCACTTGATTTTAGTGTTTAAGTCTGAGTATAGGCTGGAAAGTCATGTTTGGGCACCCCATGATTGAGGAAATGAACAATGTTTATGAGATGAATAACTTAGATGAAGTCTTGAAACTTCTGCACCAAAAAATACACTTGTAATCGTTTACAGATGCTTGGTAAACGATTACATGAACAAAATCCAAGATTTGTACGGAAACTTGTACTAGAGGAGTCAGTTGTGGTAACCTAGGTGACCATAGTCAAAATTTTTAATTTTTTGGCATAAATCAACTGGTTTTCACTTGATTTTAGTGTTTAAGTTTGAGTATAGGCTGGAAAGTCATGTTTGGGCACCCCATGATTGAGGAAATGAACAATGTTTATGAGATGAACAACTTAGATGAAGTCTTGAAACTTCTGCACCAAAAAATACACTTGGAATCGTTTACAGATGCTTGGTAAACGATTACACGAATAAAATCCAGGATTTGTACAGAAACTTGTACTGGAGGAGTCAGTTGTGGTAACCTAGGTGACAATAGTCAAAATTTTTAATTTTTTGGCATAAATCCACTGGTTTTTACTTGATTTTAGTGTTTAAGTGTGAGTAGAGGCTGGAAAGTCATGTTTGGGCACCCTAGTATTCACAAAAGTAATAATGTTTTATAGTTGATTTTTTTGTTCAAAAGTCTATTACAGAACTTGGTTTATTCAAGTACGTATTTATCAACAATAATCCGCAAAAGGTTGATGTATACATTCATGATGAGAACTTTAAATTTCCATAAAGCACTTGAGTATTAAAAACATTACAATAGTAAAGTAGCAACATAGTAGTCCATGTCTCGCCGGTGTGTGCGGAAAACCAACTTCCACCTCGCCGGTGTCTACGAAATACCAAATCGTCGCCACCGATGAAACTTCAAATAGGTGGAAATGATAGAACTCAGACAATGCGAAAACACAATACGGAGAGCGAAGAGCGACTTCGCAAAAGTGCTCAACTTTGAAAGAAGAAGACTTAAACAGGAGCTTCGAAAGAGTGGCAGAGAACGGAGACCGACTTCGCAAAAGTGCAAAACTTTGAAAGAAGAAGACTCACACTGGAGAATTGAAAGAGTGACAAAGAACGGAGACCGAGTTCGCAAATGTGTTAAACTTTGAAAGAAAAAGACTCAATCTACCAAAAAGGGTTTCTGAATATTGTTTCTTTCCAAAAACGCCCTCCTAGACAAGCCGATTCCATTTAAAAACTAAGCCAATCATTTCGCGACATGTGGCGTTGTCAAATTGTTGTCAAAAATTGGTTGTCAACATACAATTTTCCTATTAAGCTTAGCTTTGGTGTCCAAGTTGGTTGTTGTTTGATTTCCTTAAGCTGATCGTTGTATGATATAGTATATAATACATGATGATGGTTTGGTTGTAGTGTAATGATATGGTTGATCTGTTGTTTTTGTTGTGCGCTTAATCTGCGGGTTGGGGATGCTTGATCTGGGGTTAAGGGATGTTGGATCTCGGGTTGTGGAAGGAAAATACGAGAGGGACGCCTTAACCGCACCTGGAACTACGATTAAGGCACCGCCGCATTTGGAAGTGCGGATGAGAGGGTCGCCACAGTTGGAGCTGCAGTTAGTGTACGCGTATAGTTGTAGTTGGAAGTGCGGCTGGTGTTTCACCACAGTTGGAATTGCAGTTATTGATGGTCGTAGTTAGTTGGATCTACGGTCATGTTTTTTTATTTTCTTTTCTTTTCTTTTTTCAGTGCTTATAAATTATGTTAGGATATTAAAGTTATTTTTGTTAATATTTAATATACTTTTTTGTTGTTAATATTTTATTTTTATATATTTTATAATTTTAATTTTTATGTTATGTTTTTTATTATACTTTTTCAGATTTTATTAAATGAAGGGCAAATTTGTCCATTGAGAAGTGCAAGCTGAAGTCAATGAGGTGCACGGAATAACACTCTTAATGTTAAATGTGCATATAGCGTGTTGTCTTAGTTGTTTTTTGAGTGTTGCTCCCTCCACCACCACCAAATGCTCTCTACACCATCCCACACCTAACTTACTCTTGATATAAAAGGATGTCAACATCCGTTTTACCACCCCATACCCAATTTTTTAATTAATTATATTCAACGGATGTGCCACATCCATTTAAGTATTTTTTTTTAGTTTTTTAAATATTATATTTTAATTAATTTATAAATTATTTTAATTTTTTTACTTTTTATAATATATTACGAAAATTAATTTTATTTTACTTAATTAAATAGTTATTATTAATTTAATTAAATAATATTTAATATCAATTTAAAATATATAAATTAATAAACTAAAAAAACCTACGGATGTGACACATCCATTTAATTTTTAATATTTATATATTATAATAATTAATTAAATAATAATATATAAATTAAATTAATAATAATTATTTTATTAAATAGAATAAAATTAATTTATATATAATTATGTAATAAATTTAAAATCAAATTAAATAATATTTATATATTAATTTAAAATTTAATAAACTAAAAACTAAAAAAAAACCTTAAGAGCGGCACGTCCGTTTAACTAATTATATAAAAAATATTAAACTAATAAACGAAAAACTAAAAGGAAAACTTGAACGGCGGATGTGGCCACATCCGTTTAACTAATTATATAAAAAATATTAAATTAATAAACGAAAAACTAAAAAGAAACTTGAACGGATGTAGTCACATCGTTAACGGATGTGCGATATTCATTGAAGTATTTTTATCTTCAACGAATGTCGACATCCGTTGAGAAAAAATGTGGGATTGTAGGATATTTTAAAATATAAAAGATAGTTTTAGAATTTTTAAAAAAAATGTGATAGTGCAGGAAGTAATGTGAGGTGGTGTAGGGAGTAACCCTCTTGTTTTTTTAGACATTTGTTGTAAGGCCCAACATAGTTAATAGTCAGGGTGTTGCTCCCTCCACCACCCCAAGTGCTTCTGCACCTCTCCATTATTTTCTTTTATTCTAAACATACTTTACACCTCCCCACTATTTTCTTTTATTCCAAAAATACCCTACACCTCTCCACTATATTCAATAATCTTTCTCTTTCTCTTTCTACATTAATGGAGCATTCACATGGCTTAGATTTAAACTTGTGATATATTGCAAAATTTTATTTACACTTTCTCTTAAATAAGTCTGATTCAATCTTATTTTATTTACACTTTCTACATTAATGAAGCATTCACATAGCTTAGATTTAAACTTGTGATTCACTCTTATTTAATAATATTTTATCATTTGAGTGGTCACAAAATATTTTATTATCATTTAAGTTTTATAACAACCAAAATTTGTTTAAAATGTTTTTTAGACATTTTAAAATTCCAAAATATATATTATTAATTATTTTTCATTAATTTTATAACTAACATTTTAATTATCTATTTTATTTAAAATCATTTTTAAAATGATAATAATACTATTAATAATCTAATTTTACAAAAATAAATGTAAAATAAAATATATGTCAAGTAATTCTACTAGATCCGCAAATGTTTGCATATAAAAGAAGTTAAATAGATACGTCTTTTTAATTTTATTTCATCTCACATAGATGTCAAATTGAAAGAAATAAACACATAATAAATAAATATGCTATTATAACTAAAAAACAAAATTTATTAACGGATACAATCTATCAAAGAACAACCAATTTTCATTCATAATATATAATTTTTATGAATTACTAATTGTCAATTATTTGTTATTAATTTTATTATCAGTAATCATTATACTATAGATAGTTAATAATTACCGACAAATAAATATGTCGGTAATTACATATAGACATAACTGTCAATAATAACCAATAAATATATATATAAATATATATATATATATATATATATATATATATATATAAATATATATATATATATATATATAAAAAAGTTTACAAATATAAACTTTGGATTCAACAAGTTATTAAAGAGACAAACTCAATATATTAAATAAACTCACATAATAATTAAACATAACACATAAATGGATCCTTTGAAAGGCATATAGTGTATTTAAGATTGTTCTGAACTCCAACATTGAGCAAGGTAACATACATTATTGGTGATGAAGATGATCCATGCATAAAATGATAGTTGACACTGAGAAATGGGATGCACGTTTTGGTGCCTTCAACAAAATTAATTTTAATTTTCTCTATAAACTATAAACTATAAACTATCTGTCCTTAAGATCAATTAACTAGTTATAATGATTTCATCTAAAAAACTTAAAGTTTTTTTTCATCAATTTTAATATCATTCATACCCATTAATTCTACTACATTTCTTCAAGAAAGAAAATTGACAACAATATTAAATACAGACAGCTAGAAGAGATAATGGTACATATTATATTTATGAGGATAACAAGAAGTACATGTTAAAATGACACTATAGAGAAAATAATTGAATGTGTAATTGCTGTAACTTGTTTTTGGTTCTTGTCCTACACATAACATTCAACTACATTTTAATTTAATGATTGATAAACTTTTCTTTTTTTCTGAACCTTAGATAGATTTTTAAACTATTATTTTTCGTTTTCTATGAAAGTGTATACACATTTGGTTATAATCGGCTTATCTTATCTTTTTTATATACATTGAGGTCATTTGTATAATAAAAATGTCATTAAATAAATGATCAAATGTTTTATTTTGTTAATAATTAGATCAATTTATAATATATAAATAATATATAAGTAAAGATAAATCTTAATTTAATTTTTTTGAAAAGTTAAATTAGGGTTAAAAGTATAAGAGCCTGAAAATGTAAGGCTACTGGGTCCTGCAGCCTGGCCCAAGAAGCTAAGGGCACTATGACCTCAGAAGAGGCCTCATTTTTTCAGCTCTGAGTTCATTTTTCAGTTCCCCTTTCTCTCTCTAAACTCATCTCCATTTTCTCCTTCTTGCTCTGCCTTCTCTCTACCCTTACACTCATTTGAACCGTTGAAATTTTAAATAGGTGGTGTTCTTTCGCTCACGGAGTTGAGAGCTTCCCTTCTATCTGATTAGATTTCCATTTGGACGGGTAAGTCAGTTTCTTCACTTTTCTTGAACTTAGGGCATGCGACTTTACTGGTTGCATGGTGCTCCTTTTGATTCTCTGTCTATTCTAGCTCTAAGAGTTGTTTCCATCACCATTTAGGTGGTTGTAGGGCACTGTTTCGGTTTTCTCTGTGAAGGCACGGTTAGGACACTCTAGTTGACTATATTGCTCAACTTCAAGGTAAGGCGAGCTAATTATTTTTGTATGAATTTATTTTATAAAAAAATATATGCATATGAATGTTGAACGGGTGTGCTCTTGTAAAAATGTTTTATGACTTTTATTGTATTGGGTGTTATAACTGAAACTGTGAAATTGTGCATGTTGTGAGGTGATGAATTTAATCTGTTTTGAATGAGTTTGCTGACTGAAATTGATCTTGTTGGAAGGTATGGAGTAAGGGTTCTGTAATAGCATGTATATGGGTATTAAATAGATGTACAAGTACTGTTTGAGGTTGCTGTGAGAGGAAGTGAAAATATTAAAATTAGGCATTTCAGATTTAGAGCATAAGAGAACAAGGTAGATGATTTAAATAAATTAATTGTTAATTGTTGAGAGCCTTTCTTTGTTGGTAGGATAGAGGAACCTTAAAAACCTGAGTTGGCACATCCCTGATCATAGAGCAGTCCTGGCCTGGTCCAGTCAGTTGTGACTAATCATATGTGCTAGCGTCGAAGGTGAGTTTGATGCGTTCAGACATTTGGTTCTTCTCCGGTGACCAATTGGGCAGTTGGGTTGGTTTAGATGAGTCAATGGAACTGGTTAGGAGCCTAAAACTGAGTAAAATCATGTTGAATGTGGTAGAATTGAAATTTGGTTCTGGGTATAATTGGGCTATTGGGACAGTCTTAGCAAGTGGATTGTGACTTGTTTGAGTCACCAAATTGGTCATAATAGGTACAAAGTGTTAGAATTGGGTTTAGGATCCTCTAGTTATTGAATTAGATGTTTTGGAGTAGAAATTGAGTTGGTTTAGTACATCTAATTTCTATCCAAATGACCAATGCAATACTTTACTTTAATCTATAAACATGTTTCATATCAATATTAGTGTTACAGATTTTAATTTGTTCATTTCGATATGTCTAAGATGCACCAAAACCAGAAAAATCACGTTGCTGTCAAAAACTGATAAGAATAATCGATTATCTCACTTGATAATCGATTATTTTAGTCAGAGAGTTGTATCCTCTTCAAAGCTCTCGCAAATAATCGATTATCACTAATCGATTATTGTCGTCGGAAAATCATCCAGGATAGTTTTTGGTGGTTTTCGGGGTTCCGGATATCATTTTTGGACATTCTTTAGGTCGTTTTAGGGGTTTTGGGCCTTTCCGGAACTGTTGGTGATAGTTTCAAAGTTATTTTCCTGGTCTAAGTATGAGTTTAAGGGGTTTTGTGTTGTTTGGTGGGTCTTCTTGGACTGTTATTGTCTGTTAATGTACACAGAATGGTTTCATGTGATTTTTTATGACTTATTAAGTTGTTTGTGGTCTTTTGAAGTATAATTAGTATTATATCTATGTTTGTATGCAATGTAAAAGTGAAAGTATGTGATTTTCAAGGTATGTTTGATGGACGTAATTCCATGGACCTCACAAGGGGTTACATGGTGGTGTCTCATGTTGTGATCCACAGTGAATTCTCTTGTTGAGATTCAAGTATGTGTAGAATGATTGCATGGCAGCTCAGTCTTGGGGGTTTTCCTGAAACTACAATGATTAATCATTCTCAAGTAGAGCGGATTGAATCATGTGGTGAGTAGTAGCAGGAGGTCCTAATCTTGGAGGCTTCCAGTATGCTCCAGGGCGCGGAACGGACTAACCTCGTGAGTGTGGTAGGGTGGAACCCATTGGCAACGGCTTTGCAAAGCAGTAGAGGCCACCACGAGTGCATAACCCGCCATAGCTCGGTAATCATTCTGGTCCGGACGAGTCGGTCTATAAAACAATGAGTCTTGTGATGTCAATGTATCATGTTTAAGTGACTTTTACATGTCGGGTGTGATTGAATAACATGATTTTTATATCTAGCTCACTCTTGCTCGTTTGTATTGCTTGTGTATGTTTCTTCTTGTGATGATCATCCATTTGGATTGGAGCAGATGGCGAGGAGGTTCCTTTGGAGACAGCTTTGGAAGTTTAAGACAATGCTACTGCCTAGTCTCCTAGGATGTTATTAGTTGATTCTGTATTCTGAAATACTATTTCCCTTTCAGCTTACATTTTAGATCTCTTTGGAGTTCAAGCTTAGATTCTGAAGTTACTTTGAGGATGACTGTAATCATATGTACTTTCAAATGCTTTCCTATATTATGTATGATGATGTCTTTATTATATATGTTTTCTATATAATTGGGATGATATATATATATATATATATATATAAAAACTGTTATTTTTATTTTAATCCCTGCTTAATATACTTTTTTTTAGATTAATAAGCACCCATCAATTTTAATAACTTATGACTATTATTTAGTGATAGCTATGTGAAGGAATAAAATCTTTACCATTTAGTGTAAATAAAAATGCTTTTTATCAGAAATTGAATCGAGTAATTTGATGTATTGTTAAAAAATATAATAAAAAAAAGTAATCAATCAAATATCATAGTAATAATTACTTAATAATTTTGAGCTGAAGCAAGGTACTTTGGCCTGCGACGGCCTTCGTGATCCAAAGAAAATTCCTTTTTCTAATATTTTCAAACTTTAAAAACTAAAGTATATGCAAACGACTTTCCGTTTCTTTAATATTTTGATATTTTGTATAACTTTATATTATTTATTTCTTACTTCATCTAAGTTTATTTAAATACATTATAAAAGTATATGCAGACGACTTTCCATTTTCTAATATTTTAGAATTTTTTATAATTTTAAATTATGCCTTCTTACTTTGTTTATTAAAATGGAATTATAAATTATATGCAGACGGCTCTCCAATGTCAAATGTTTTGACATTTCATCTGGGTTTATTTAAATATAATTATAAAAAATAAATACACAATTATTGTAACTTTCGATTTTTATAACTTAGCAAAATGTCTGAACATGATCTTAGCTTGATTTTCAATTATGTAACTTTCGATTTTCTGGAACTTGTTCTGTCCTTTTTAGTTGGACAATTCAATCATTAATTTATTATTACAGCAGCAGAACAGCAATGATTTTGCTTTTTGCATGGAAAGTGTTCATGAAAGAAGAAAAAAGGTGCATACGTTAAGGAGGGAACAGTTTCAAAACCTGGTTTAACTGGTTATAGTTTAAACTTCAAATTCAAATCCAACGCATTAAAAGGTTACACAGAAAACAATGCTGGGGACCCTTCCTTTATGGCCAACCGTTATCTTTGAAGTTTTGAATTTCAGTTAGTTTCACCCTCAGAAAGTTATCCAACATTGCTTTTTCTATTTTTCTTTGCTGCGTTCTTCACTGAACCGTTTTGAGTCTCAGCAGAAGAAGAGATTTTGCTTCTTCTTTTTTCTACAGGACAAGACAAGAACATTCAAATTAATCTGCTTTTTCTTTTGATCATCACCCTTTTTCCCCTTTTGTTTTCTATACCTTTAGTTTGATTTCAATGGAAACTGTATGTCATGCTTTTACATCCTATATAGTATGTCTCAGACTGATCATTAAGTAATTGAAATTTAGAGACCACCTTGACCTTTATGTGCAGGCGTTGAAGAAGTTCATCACATATTGTTGAGCTAAGATGGATAAAGCATCAAACTTTGATGAAAATTTTGAGGTGGGTTATCACCCTTCACCTTCCAATACTACTGCTTTTTCCCCAATGAGTCGAGATTCGTTTGCATATTGCCAAACTTGGACAAGCTCAGAGTCTGAGATTGTAGATGACAGTAGCTATGCCAGTGAACCTTCACCTTCGCGCTGGAGGGCTAAGCAAGATGTTCTTTCAAAGCTAGGAATGAAGCTGCGCAGGCATTCAATTGATGATAAACTTGGTGACAGTGATCTCTTGGATTCAGGTACGTTTGCACTTTGCATTGCTTTTGTAACTATCTGTGATGTTTTAGACACTTTGAATAGGTATAATAATACAAGTGATTGACGTAATTTTGTCCACTTCAGCTGAGCTTGAACTGATGAAGGAAAGATTTGCAAAGCTTTTGCTGGGAGAAGACATGTCTGGTAGTGGGAAAGGTGTTTGCACTGCAGTTACAATCTCAAACGCCATTACCAATCTCTATGGTAATTTTTTTTTACTTTATAATTCTCAATAGTGCTACAGCTTGTTGGAAAAGAATGTTTTAGTGAGTTTGTAAGTTGGCAGAAGCATTTTTCATATTTGTTTGTGAAGTTCATTAGCCTTGAATGTGTTTTGATCTGGGAATTCTGCAGCAACTGTATTCGGACAAAGTTTGAAGTTGGAACCGCTAAAGCCTGAGAAAAAGGCTATGTGGAAAAGGGAAATGAAGGTTCTCTTATCAGTGTGTGAATACATACAAGAATTTGCTCCAACTGCACAATATTTAGAAGATGGCACAATTGTTGAGGTGAGTTTGCTAAATGATAACCATAACTTCAATGGAACTTGTTTGGCATCTCTAAATTTATATAACATGTTCTTATGTTTTCTTTCAGATGATGAAAAGCAGGCCAAGGTCAGACATCTACATCAACCTCCCTGCACTGCAGAAGCTTGATACAATGCTCATAGTAAGACAAACCTCAATTGCTTCATGCATAGAACATCTCAGTTTTTGCCAAGCCTTCTTGTTTTGACTTGAATTTCACACAACATTGTTTGCAGGAAATATTAGATACTTTCCACGACACTGAATTTTGGTATGCAGAGAACATACCAGGGAATTCGAATCGATTACGTGGAGCATCAAGTCGAAGAACTGCTCCAAGGAAAGATGAGAAATGGTGGTTGCCAGTTCCTTGTGTTCTTCCTGGTGGCCTCTCTGACATGTCAAAAAAGCATCTGATAGAGAAAAGGGATTGTGCTAATCAAATTCATAAAGCTGCCATGGCAATAAACAGCAATGTTCTTGCAGAAATAGATATCCCTGAAAATTATATAGATAATCTTCCCAAGGTTAGTCCTCATTGGTAATTGTTGAAGATGATATTTTCTGTTTCTGAAAGTTGAGATCTCAGAATGAGTCTTCTTATGAAAGAAAGTTTAGAAGAGAAATAAGATAAAAATAAAACTGATATTAGGCAAGTAGAAAGTAATTAACCAGATAGTAATTAATCTCCAACCAAGTAGTAAGTAAGTAACCTCTAAACAACTACATCTCTAACAAGTCTGCATCTCTTTTTTCCAGCTGAAATTCTATTGCCAAGTGATTGAGGATTCAATTAAATGTGACCCCATAAAGCAAATGTCTTGGAATTTATCATCAAATTTCATAAGCCTTTTATGGAAGCCAATAATAGCAGCCGAGACATGTAGAAAACGGGATGATATAGTTTCAATTAAGGTACCAATAGCAATCAAATCAGAATTAGATTTACTAATCTCATGCCTATTCCCTTCAAATCAATCATCAAAATTCAATGACTGATTAAGTTAATGCAGGAGAACAATAGTTTGCATGCTGCCATAAATAGTATATACATTCACATCACTTTTACCAAAATGACTGTTCTCTAATCTTTCTTCTTTCACTCTTTTCAAACATGAATGTCTTCAGAGTGGAAGATCAAGTCTGGGGGACTCAATTTACCATTACATGAACAGTGCAGACAAATTCTCACCTGAACAACTTCTTGACTGTCTCAAAATAAGCTCCGAACGTGAAGCACTTGAGTTAGCAGACAGGGTTGAGTCATCAATGTACACGTGGAGACGCAAGGCTTGTTTGAGCCATTCAAAGTCATCATGGAGCAAAGTAAAGGATCTCATTGAAGAGACAGATTCTAAGGACAAAAACTACACCTTAGCTGAGAGAGCTGAGTCCTTATTGCTTTGCCTGAAGCAAAGATATCCTGAACTTTCACAGACTTCTCTGGACACATGCAAGATCCAATACAACCGGGTAAGTTAAGCAAACTGTGAAATTTATAATTTGTGCAGCATTCAGAGATAGCAGAAGACCATGACAGTATCATTTTTTTCCCTGAAAACAAGTTTCAAAATTTAACTCACTTTGATGAAAATTGTCATTCAGTATATTGGAATTGTTAAAGAAAATGAGAAAGATCATGAAGCAGTACTAAATATTTCAAATTTGGGATCATCGACTAAGAATGGTGATTATGTTTTGCAGGATGTAGGGAAAGCAGTACTTGAGAGCTATTCTAGAGTTTTGGAAAGCTTAGCATTCAACATTGTTGCATGGATTGAAGATGTTGTTTATGTAGATAAATCAATGAGGAATCGAGAGGTTTAGAAACTATGGAGATGTTTGTTGTTTTCCATCCAATAATCTTGTGTAAACCATATGTTTACTTAGGATGAAGAAAGACACTAGATGATTATATGAAAAAATATATATATTGACTTGTATATGTCTATCTGATTGTTAGATGCAACAGAGAGAAGACATTTTCACACCCTTTAAGCATTTATAGCTTGAGTGAACAAAATATATACAAAGTAATTTTACTATTTTTTTTTTCCACCTATTATTTTCTCAACAAATCAAAGCACGGGCTAAAATAATTCTTTAATAAAGACTAGGTACTTCATTTCATTTTTAATTAAATATATGTAATCAAGTGTTCTTCATAGAGGTTATTTTTTACCATCTTGTCGAGTTTTGCTCCAAGTGCTACTTCACATCAGTAGTGTACGGCGTGCAGTGTGTAGAGCAGAGTCATCATAGGGGACGAGGCTAAACGAGTTATACCTACCGTCACAATCAATTCTTGAATAAAAAAATGAGTAAAAGATGCTTCTTGTTTTTTCTTCGGGCCTCAGTACCCAACATTACCTCAAGAAAGTTTCCATTAAACTCCCACATCGTCTAAGCAGGACATAATTTTCATGTTTATAAACCCACGCCCACCTGCTGCTGTTGTCCCTTCGGGGACATCCGATAAAATTGGAACGATACAGAGAAGATTAGCATGGCCCCTGCGCAAGGATGACACGCACAAATCGAGAAATGGTCCAAATTTTTTTTTTATTTTTTTTCTTGATCATGAATTTACTTGAAAAATTATATTTACATACTTTTTATTTTTCTAATATCATTATACTTTTATTACTACTACTCTTTAGTTCATTATACGCATATTTTACATAAAATTAAGAAGTTGTTGCAAACACACCAAGGCAACGTTAACAACCAAAACGGATAAAAGCTTGCAACAAAATTGAAATCGTTGAACCGCGGAATTATTACCCAGGTGAGTTCTGCAGAATTCCTCACCTACAAGCAATTTCGATAACCTAGGTTGTAGCTGTTGGGGTTTGGTGGTTGTAGGGTTCAAACCAGGGGTTGGGGTCATAGGATGTGAGTTGTAGCTATTAGGGTTTGGAGCAGTGGCTGGTGCACGGGATGTGGGTTGTAGCTTTTGGGGTTCCGAGTAGGGGCTGAGGCACAGGACGTGTAGAAGGTTCCAACACATTGGGTTAAACATTCTGAATGGTTTTAATTTGGCATGTCTTCACTTTGCTCCTGTACTGCTTTTGTTGAGCCATTCTTGCATTTAGACCTTGTGATAATCCTAAGGTTAAGTACTCTTTGTAACAAAACGGAGTGTTTCTTGAAATTGGATGATATTGGCGGTTATTAGTAATTAGGTAATCTAATATATCATATAAGTGTTAATATTTATGTATAGAACACAATCAGGCATTCATGTGGCTGCTGCTAGATAAATTTCAACTCTAGCTTAGGATGAGTGTATTAAATATATAACGGGTTGTTGGGAATCAAAAGTTGGACTTGAAGGAAGTGGCTCAAATATCAGTGTCAGAATAGAAAGCATATGTATGTAAGCAATTCTTTTTAAGGAAAATCATGGTTTCAAATATTTAACATATAATTGTATGTGTATATTAATTCGTTCTTTTCGATTTAACAGGGCACGAGCTTGAAATGAGTGTCACAGAAACATCCAAGAAAACTGGTGCTCCCCATATTGTTAAGTTGAACAAGGCATTGAAATTGGTAAGCAATTTCTTTTTTACCCCTCTTGTCATATGTATTTTGTGGTTGTCAAATCGTTTTATGCAGTATTAATGTTCATTCATGCAGATTATTACCTTACACTGGCCACAATGAACATTTTATTAAACGTGTGTGTGACTTGTTAGTAAAGTAGCTTGGTTAAGCCTGGAACTTATTATATATACAAGAGTGATTTCCATCTTTCTGAACGATTTGCTCCTCTTGGCTTATATCAAAATATTGCTAATTTGGTGCTTGTACTTAAACGTCAACCATTCTGATTGGCAGGCCGAGTTATGGGTAAATAATATGAGCAAAGATGGTGATGATCATAGAACAAATGTGGATTTAGAGGGTAGACCTTCCGGGTCAGTAGTAAATTTATTGCTTATGTTATGATGCACTTGTTTGTTTGTCACGACAGATATTGCTTACATTATATTATTACACAACTTTATAGGCTTGGTCTAGGTGCAAAAGTTTCACGCCAGTCAAAATTTGTACCTTCCGATGACCCTGTCGAAAAGAAGTTGTATGCCAAATTGACAGCTGAAAAAAGAAAAGCAGCCAATATTGCTAAAGAGTCTGCCACAACTGCGAGAGATGATTTAGATGACGATGAAGACAGCGAGGACTTAGATAGCAGAACTAATGCGTTTGCTAAGAGGAAGGCAACGGTACCTTTGACCTCTTCTATATTGCGAAATAAGAAGCAGAAGTGACATTCACTGATGAGTTCTTTTTTTCTGCAAGGCTGTAAAATATCACATTTTGCATTTGCCTTGCAATTTTGGCTTAATGTATATTTTTCTTGATTGACCTTTTGACAGTTGAGCACTTATATTTTTACGTGTAACTGATATTATTGTATAATCGGTCCATAGTGTTCTTGCTTGGTGCATAAAATCTATGGTGTTTATTGATAGATCAGCTTAAGAATCATTCATGAGGCAGATCTGTACGTATTGTGACCGCTATAGTGAATGGGAAAATTTGAGCATAAATTGTTTATACAAAGCAATGTTGCTTGATCAATGGCGTTTTCCTAGTTACATATTTTTAAGTTAGTGTGTTACCTTATACCAGTTATCGCTACTTAGCTAATTATTGACACGTTTGTTCACTATTAACTG
Source organism: Vigna umbellata (assembly GCF_029865625.1). Classification (NCBI taxonomy): domain Eukaryota; kingdom Viridiplantae; phylum Streptophyta; class Magnoliopsida; order Fabales; family Fabaceae; genus Vigna; species Vigna umbellata. The sequence continues at coordinate 6,988,596 of NC_142168.1, forward strand.
ACTGAACTTTTTCGCCACAAACACTTTTCTTTTTAAAAGATGATACTAAAATTTATATTTAGCTATTATATATGTTTATAAAATTATCCCAACTATTTGGCCTGTACTTTGACATTCAGAAGAGAACTGACTTTTTTCTACCTCAATTAAACGCTCAATTTGCAATTCTAACATTTTGGAACACATAAACCGCTAATATATGCGTAAGACTACAGAAGTATCAGTATTCATACCCAATGTACTTTAATTAATTGATAAAACTATACTTGCCATTTTGAGCTACATATTTAAGTTTTTGTCCAATATGTCTAAACCGTGAATTCGGTTGATATTAATAAAATATTAAAGCTAAACCTATCGATTGGGGTAAGGAAAGAAAAGAAGCAAAAGCAAGAACAATAATAATTCACAGACAGCTTCCTAATTTTTTTGTTGTCACATGTGGTTCATATTTCTGCTCAGTTTCCTTGCAAACCACAAAAAGCTGAGTGTACATTATTTTATAAGTTCGTGAAATCAATAGGTTAAGCAAAAAGCAAATATACAAAAGATGATACAAACAAAATTATAACACGCCTTCTAATGGGATCAGCAAATCAAACTTTACAAAATCTACAATCAAACACCTTTGACCCTTCAATGGGTTAAGTGAGTCACACACCTCAACAAGACTGTTGCTTTGTTTGTCATAGTAAACAAGCCTAGATTTTTCACTTTTGCAAGAAGCAACTGCCAATGGCTCCCCATTTACTTCTTGTTCCTTATTTGAGTATCCTCATTCACAATATATTATGAAATATCAAATTAGTCTGGTAGGCTGAAAAGAAACAGTACCAAAGTCCCAATTATGCTTTGAAGAACTCTATAACTCTCCAGTGTTCTTGTTATCAATTCCTATCCCCTCTTTGCTTCCCTTCCACCTCACACATAGGAATTCCTTTAAACTTTTTATGATCAGAAGACAGTGAGTAGTCCTTTACAAATGGAAGTTGCTATAATTGTCCTTCAACTCAAATTAAATACTTACTGAACTTTCACTCACAAGACTCAAAATCGTGTCTTCCATCAGTTCAGTAAGAATGGCCTCCCCCATTTCAAAACCAATTGTTTCAGCATCAAGTTCAAGGTCCATCCAAGTTCCCCTTCTTGCCATGTCTTTCCTAACAATTTGCTCTAAAGTGCGTGGTGGGGGCAAGGGAAGGACATGCCAGCACACTCCTTCCCAGACCTTGAAAGTAAGCCTTTTCATACTTGGTGCTGCCCTCATGCAAGGGTTTGCTAATGAGACACCAGGTGAGACCCCAAAATAATGCTGACAAACCTCCATCAGGACCTCATTGATAGATTCAAATAGGAGCTTCTGGTCGTGGCAAAGCAGGTTGGAGAAGAACTCTACCTGATCAAAGAGGGAAGGATCTAGTATTTTGTCAGAGGTAAGGCATTTCACCAACAACTGATCTCTTGTCAAACCAGAGGCATGCAAGACAACTTTGATGTAGTCATATATCAATTCATTTTCTCCAAAACTATATTTTCCTGTGTCAAATTCTTCAGCTGGTGAAGACTCGTGTTCTTCAAATTGAATTTGTAGAGGTTGTACTTGTAAGTTAACTGAAAATAAGTAAAATTAATATGACAAACAAAAAGGGTTAGTGCATCAATCCAAAACAGTTCCAACTTTTGTTCATATGTAGGGAATAAAGGGACAAGAATTGAAACCATATAAATATCCGAGACTGACTATTTCTAGATCAGCTAGCATTTTTACTCATCCATTATGTGAATAAATTTCATATTTTATTAATACTTTTAAGCAAACTAAGAAAAATATAATATTAGTGTAAAGATTATTTTACTTTAAACCTGAAATAAAAATACTTGAAGGATAAGGAAACATTTAAAGCAATTAATCTTGTCATAATTTATAATAAGATAAAAAAAAATAGTATTAGATAAGAAGAAATTCAAACTTTTGTAATATTAAGAAGCTCTTGACTGCTTTAGCATATTTTAAATAAACAAAAATTTGACAGATTTCAATTTTATTGTATTGATATGAAAATTTCAATTGTAACTGTAACATTTTATTGTATAGATAAAGAGTAGATTTCTGGAACCCTGGCAACCAGTATCCTGTTTCTATTTCTACTTCTAGTTTAGAGTTTCGAGACAATAGAACAATTGCAACAAAAAGTTTCTAGATCTTGTTTTTAAGATATGGCTTTAACTACTAAGAACATAGCCAGGGATGCTCTTTGAGGCTGTAGTGAAGGAATGCTTACCAGGTTGACATCTGGAGTTTCCAGAGTCATCATCTGAAAATGATGTATCAAGAACAGATACAGGACTCGGTCCCCCAGATAAATCTATACCGCGTTCCACCTCTTCATTTTTCTTAGAGATCAAAGAGTGAGGAGATGTCGGTAGAGATGATAGTTGGTTCTCTTCTGTTATATCCTCATCCTGTAAAAGAACCAAATGATAGTTTCAACTTTCAATAAATATAGGGGCTGTGGAAGAAATCCTTAGGTGTCATTATAAAACTTTGACTACATTTCTAACATCAGTCTTTTCATTCCCAAATTCTTTACATAAAAGTATGATGTAGGAAGTGACATTACCTGATTCAAACATCCAGAACATTTTGCACCATCAGGAGTTTCTGAGATATCAATTTTTTGGTCCTGTCCTACGATGAAGCCATTCAGATCTGATTCCAACCCATTTTTCTCTTCTGCAGGTTCAACATTGTCTGCATCAAAGGTCAGAAATGATAAGTGCAAAAAAAATGTATATAAGCATGCATACAAACTGAAATTTTATCACAGCATCTACAACTTGGTCATGTACTTTGAAGTTGAACATGGTACCTTCAGTGACTGTCACATCTCTAATAGGACAACAGACTTCAAATGTATCAACAGGACCAACATCACTGGAGAAATTTGACACTGGCTTAATTTCTTGTACTTTATTATTAGAGATTCCATCACAAACGTATGACTTCTCTTCTGAATTGTTAGTTTCCTGAGCTGGAAAACCAACTGAGGTTGCTGGTTCTGGGGAGGAAATATCCTCACTAACTTCCCTAGTTTTTCCAGAGGGAGAAGATATTGCCTGTGCAGTCACAGAATGATGCTCAAAATCCCTTCCAGGACTTTCTACAGGTGAAAAGTTGTACTCGGGAAAAGAAAGTATTCTCCCAAGGGTTTTGGGAATCTGCCTGCTTGAAATGTTTGTGTTTTCATCACCATTATCTAACATCTCACACAGATGTTTCCTTGCCTCAACATATAAGCTAGAAGCACTAAGCTTGGGAATACCACTTTCTTGTTCTACGATCATTTCAGAGTCCTTCAGTGTATCAGTCTTGTTTCCCTTCATGACATCAAACATTGGTCTAGCAATCTTTTCAATGAAGAAATGGTCTTTATTAGGAGATCTCATTCCAGTATTATCTTTGCATTTGCCTCTTGCCAACTTATTTTGACGTTCAACAGGGAGCTTTCGTGGGATTACTTCAGGGTTTCCATGTCTCTCCTTTCCCATGGCATGTTTCAATTTTCTTTTTATCTCTGTAAGAGAAAAATGTGAACCAACTCTCACAGAAGGACCTTTGTAATTGGAAACATCACGAGAATCTAGCATTGAGGCAAGGTTGCTTTCACTTTCAGAAATTTGAATGCCAGTTAGTGCAGGTTTCAGAATGACAATTCTATTTGAAAACTCAGTTTTCCCATTTTCATTTGTCAGATCTTTTGATTGAGACTTTCCCCTTTTCCTGAAAAAGTTAAGATGCTTACGGTTGGTATTCTCCCTAGTTTGTTTTAGACTAACAAGTTCTAGTTCAGAGCAGTTGGAGGCAGTAAGTGAACTGCATTCTTTGCCATCTCTCCCTTGAGCATTTTCCAACTCCTGAATGTATTTCAGCAAGTGCGAATTTGGGTCTTGTAGAAGTTTAAGATACAATTGCTTATCTGAACTTATAACCTGAAGTGCTTCCATGAGTTCACGTGAGCTAAGGAATTGTCCATCTTCATGCAGATCTTTCCCATTCAATCTCATCTGATTCACAAATTCATGGATTGCATTAACAAGGTTTTCAGACATAACATTCTTTTGGTTTGACTGCGCGTCAATTTTGCCATCATTGTCAAACATCATGGAACAAGCAGCTTCAACATGACAAAAATCATCCATTATTTTGTCCAAATCTATAGTATCTTTTGACTGTTCCCTTGAATGCTTCTTATGTGAAAACTCTGATTTCAAGGTTGCATCTGATTTCAAATCACGGTTTTTCTTGCGAGATTTCTTCTTTCTTTTGGAATCTGTCTTCTGGGGTTCATCACGCCCTAATCTGGATTGCTTTGATTCCACTTCCACGTTATCTTGATCCTTTATTTCATCTTGGTCAGTGATCATTTCTTCTTCTATAAGTTTCTTCACACTAAGCTTTTCAGCATCAGTTGTCAGTGTTAGTCTCTTACTCTCTCCCCTGTCCTGAAACATATATGATATAGTAATACCACCACAAGACATAGTATTAGCAAAATTGCAGATAACCTAATGTTACTTCAGAATTTTGCAAATTTAACCATGATCAAACTTCAACTTTTAGGGTTAAAAAAGAGGGGAAAAAAACACCAGATTTGAAAAAATACATGTGGATAGATAGACTTACAAAATTGCCTTCATAGTTTTCACCCAAATTGCTCAACACTTCAAACTTGTTCTTGGTAAGTGGCGCACCTGCAGAAAACAGAATGAAACCAAACTATCATTATGATTCTTTTCCACTAATCAGAAAAGTTGAACCACAAATCATTACAAGATAAATTATACACAAAGAACATATTATGATGAAAGATTTGTTAACAAACATGACTCTAGAAAATACATATAAAAAAGCACAGAAAGATATTCAATTTTTTACCCATCAAATTATTCAGTATAAGCACATTTTGCCATACATTTAGCACATAGAATTTTTAGAAACTCTCCCCGCGGATATATAAAACACAACAATGCAAAGAAATCAATTTTGGAAGTAAAAGTTTAGATGTTAAAAAATTTCTTACCAAAAGCATGCTTGCTTCCATGCCTCTTATCTGCTATCAACTTCCGAGTAAATCGAGCATGACGAAAATCAAATATACTAATAAAACCCCACATACATCCTGACTGGTCTTTCTCATAATTCACAGGGAATCTTTGTGACCTCTTTGCCATAACGATTGTCACAGTTGACTTCCTTCTTTCCTTATTTTCCTTTTCTCAGGATGCTAATAACGCAATCTTGATCCTATGTTGCCTATGTTCATACAAAACTCCTCATAGTTATAATCTTGTGTGACCTGATTGATGGACAAAAACATGAAGTCGATAATGTTATTCAGAGTCGTGGCTCTCGCAAAACACCCTAAAAAGAGAAAAATAGTGTCGGCTAAGTTAAAAGCAAATTCTCAGAGATGTTATTCATCGTGATTAAACTCACTCACACAGTTTCACCAAAGAAAAAGAAACACAGTCACAGGATTGATCATCTGAATCATCAAGTCCTCTTAGAGCACAAAAATCTGGGTTTTCAGAGGAAATAAAAATATATGCAACTTGATTTAGTGCTTAAGGCATGTAAGAAAAACTTAAAAATTATAGGAAAATAAGTACCTAATATTCAGGTTCTTTTAGACTCTCACTCCTCCAAGTTTCCCAACTGAGTGAATCTCACAGAAGCAATATAAGATTTCTTTGGAGGGAAAGGTATCAATGCCTTCTTTCTTCATGCACGGATCATAGTGAAGAACAGGTTCTACAGAAAAAAAGCTGAAAATTCCAGTCCACACTTCCCGTAAAAGAAAAAGAAAAGGGAACGGAGACACCTAGCCACCCTTATTCAGTGAATCCTCCCTTTCTTCCAACAGAGGAAAAAGAAAGTTGAATTATTAAACGTATTGAAAAAGTAAGTCTGATAATATATAAAAGCTTCAAAGACACAAAATCTTGGCCCCAGAACTGTCAAATCCAAATCCCACAATCACTGATTCAAGCAGAGCTCCATAATTGCTGCATAAGAGAATCATGAATAAAATCAACACTGCATTTATCTTCTTTCGCCACTGAACCACCACAGTGCAGAAGCATCCAATCCACAGTTAACAAAAAAACGTCGCCATAGAGCTCCAAAACTTCCACTATTCTACAAACTCTTGCACAGCATTCTCAGTGAAACTCCACCACAAAACAGAATCCAATCTCCATCACCAAAACTCTCCCTCAGCCCCAGTTAGAACTAAAGAAAAAAAAAATGCCTTGGTAAGATACAATCTAATCTCACAGAACAATGTTTGGGGTTGAAACTGCTAGCTAGTTTTACCCCAAAGAAGAAAAAAAAAAAACAAGACTTTTCTCAGTGGGTATCTTTTTGACAACCAAAAAGATAAGAAAAATGCTAACTTCCACCGACCCACAATTGTTTAACGCGGAATTTTTATACGGGCAGCCATTAAAGACTGAGAAAAAGTGACAGAAAGAAGAGAGAGAAGGTTATTATGCGATTTTGGGAAAGTGAAAGGGAGAACTTTTACAACGTTGTTGGTGGTGGTGTCGATGTCCTTGTTTGGCAGAAGAGGAAGAAGAATACGTGAGAGTTGCGACAGTGTATGGTAGAGGTGTGTGGGCCCATACGCAGAGCTTTTTTGTGTTTGTGTTGTAAATTTCTACGGAAGAAAATGTTAGTCTTTTTGGGGTGTCACCATTTTTCTGTTCTGTTTTCAATTTCAGCATCTATCAAAGTCATCATTGCAGATGATGATAATGCATTGCTCACACATTCACATCCATATTTGGCTTCATAACTACTCTTCTGTTCACACCTTTTTCTTTTGTCTCTACTCACTTCAACTTTCTATTCTCCAAACAAAATAACCAAAACCATATCTCTTCAAATTATATCATTTTTGGTATACAAAAATTATATTATTTTTAGATTACAACATCTCATGTTTAATAACTATTTGATTTTTATAATAATAATTATTTTTGTCTAGTGATAGTGACTTTTATTAGTACATCCAACCTTTATACTTGTTAAACTTTAGATTGCAACATTATAAGAAGAAAGTACAAAATTTCATATGGTGATTTTTACTCAAATTAATTTATGTAATAAATATATAAATAAAGTTAAGCAAGATATACTGCTAATATGATTTTCTTACATTATTGTTTAATTGTAAATTAGTTATATGATATGATTTTTATTTTATAGGAAAGTCATTTTTTACAATTACGTATAGGTATATGGCGTGTTTAGACTGTTTTCAGATTAATATATGATAAGTAATGTATAAAGTTGAATAACAAGTATTTTTTTTTCATTATAAACTATTGTTTATGCTTTAATAAACTATTTCACGAGAATAAAGGATGGTATTAAAATTGATTAATAGTTAGATTATTATGTTTTAGTTTTATTGAAAAGTAAAAATAATAATAATAATAATATTTCTATATTGATGATAATTTGTTAGAGGTCAATTGATTGTTTGTGATTTTAACAGTGTTGCTTAGTCCAAAAAAGGAAGTAAAGTGAAGGTATCAGAATGGTGACGTACCAACGAACAAAATATTAAAAACAAATAATGAAAAACGAGTACCCAATAAATATCTTTTTAAGAAAAAAAGAACATTAAAACAAATTATCTCTTCGAAAATAGTTTTATCATTCGTGTGTAAAATAAAGTGTAAAAAACAATAACGAGAAATGGTATTTTTTCTGTTTTATTTTTAAAATAACGAGAAAATATGTTTAATTTTATTTACTTATTATATTTTTATTTTTATTTCTCTTATCCATTCTTTTGACTTGTGCTAAATACATTTGACTTAAAAAATTACCTCCATTGCGATACACATCTTATATGTAAAAAAAAATCTGGACTATTTTAAATTTTTGTCTCTGCTTTATGATTAAAAGTAATAATTAATAATTATAAAAATTTCATAATTTTTTAAAAAAATACGTCTTACAGAAAATATAAAGTAATTTTATATCATCATCTAATTAAAAAGTAGATATGTATATTCGTATGATAAATTTATCAATATTTATATAAATAGGTAAAAACTATACTAAGGATGAGTTGTTATTTAATGAGGATATTTAGCAGTGATAATTAATGCATAATAATTAAAGCGAAGTAGATTAAATTGTATGTCACTTTTAACCGAAATTGTTAGAGGTAGGCCTGTGATTGATTACATAAGACAAGATCATGAAATCAAACAACAAAGAAGAGTATAAAAAAGTGTTATTTATTTATTTCTTTCTAAAGTTAAATGATTTTGTTTAAAAGTGAAGCCATGGAATAATACCTACACCAAAGACAATTAGAAAAACCAATCCTAACGTATAATTTGTAAATAATAATAATAGTAATGATAACAATATTATAAACCATTTTAAATTTAAGGGTGGTTTATAAAAAAATATATATTATGGAATAACTTGAAAGAAAATAAGAATTTCTACGCTCATATAAATAAGTGGCAAAACTTTAACTCTTTTGAGTGGAAACAAGATCTGGCATATTCATTATTTTATTACATTCTTATTCGTTCTTAAATTGCTATATAGCTTTGATAAATGGACGGCATCAACTAGTTATTTATTAATTAATTAATTATTTATTTATTTATTATTATTATTATTATTATTGTGATGACTAATTTCTTATAAATATAAATAAAAGGGCTTAAAATAAGGAAAAATGAATATTTATTTATTTTAACTAATAGTATTATATATAATATGTAAATAAAATTATTTTCCTTTTATTTTAACATTTGGTAAAAAAAATTATCTATCTATGTTTTTCTTATTTTTCGTTATTTTTTTATAGTATATCATCTATAATATAGTACAATTTAAGTTAATATAGGTTGATCAAAAATTTTATTTGATTAAGTTGTTCTTTTCATTTATATTTTTGGTTTTCTCTTTTTTTATTTCATTCAGGAAAAAAAATAAAGAAATACTTGTTAGTTTAGTTTTTTAGTAATGTTTTTGCTTTCGTAATAAGACTTCTTAAAAAGTAAGGTATGATATTTGATAATTGGCATTATATTTTTTTATTTTGTTTTTTATCTTCAATTAGTATTTTTATTATTTAAAAAAAATAAGTATTGTATTTTTATTAGTATTTTAATTATTATTTATTTAGATAATTAAGATTTTATAGACAAAATTAAAAATGATAAGTATCTTATTTTTTACTTTGGTATTTTGATTATTATCTTTTTAGATAATTAAGATTTTATTTAATAATTTAAAAAAAGTTTTCGTTTATAATTTTATAGAAAAGTTAAAATTACAGAAAGATTGAAAAATATATTAACAAAATCATTTATTAACCGTACAAATTTGAGATCAAGTTTAATTATGAGTGGTATGTTTTGAATAATTTATAAATAGATTTTAGACCATTAAAATCAATTATTGGATAGAGACTCGTTAAGGAGGCTTGAAACATTCATTATTATTTTCTAATTTCAATAATGTATAAGAATAATTAACCCCTTTATTCACCAGGGTTAAACATAATATATCTTAAATTTTTTGTTATTTATATTATTTAATATATTTATTTTTATTACTGTTGTGTTCTATTTTCACTCTTAACTGTATAATAATTTATTAAGTGCATATTTGTGGGTATCTAATTATTGGACATTAATTGATCATTCTTACACATCAATACTCATACTACACCACCATAAAATCTCTCAACAGATTCATAGAATTACGTAAAACACATAATCAATAACATACTCGTCTTCATCACCATATCATACATGAATAACCACCATACATGCTGATAATCATATTATAAATTTATCATTATTTTCAAAATTCACATAGTCACACACATGAAACACATCATAAGAGATATATGAAAATTATGTTAAAATTATGATATTTTCACCTAACGACCATATATGCTTGCTTCGTGAAAGCACTCTTGCTTAGTCACCAGATATGCTCACAATCATATTATAAATTTATCATTGTTTTCAAAATTCACATAATCACACACATTAAACACATCATAAGAGATATATGAAAATTTTGTTAAAATTATGATATTTTCACACAACGACCATATATCCTTACTCCATGAAAGCACTCTCACTTAGTCACCAGATATGCTTATTTAGCTAAAGTCATCTCGCCTAGCCATTGGATCTACTTGCTCAGCGACTAAACCCGCTCGTTCAGGGAAAAAACTACCAGAACTTACAGACTTAAATTCTCCTAAAGTCGTTCAATGAGTATATTCTCACTCAACAACTGTCAAGTCAAAGAACTCACTGATTTTGGTCTCACCTAACGAGTTTTTGCTCGCCCAACAACCTCCAAGTCAGTAACTCTTTGATTTTGACTTCGCCTAGTGAGTTTGCACAATTCTGCAAAACAAAATTTTGTAAATTTATGTCATTTCAACTTGCAAAACATTCTAACATTAACCCCAGATTCCCAAAACAATCAACCATCAGATCAAACACGAATCAATTACTCAATTCACCTCAGATGCAATCTCAATCACACAATATGCCAACATTTCAACACTCAATCACTAAAAACGATTCAAAGCCCCTAACTTAACTCAACAACTCATATTTCATCAGCACAAACACCGATATCAACATTTTAAGCAACACAAACATGCAACTCGGATTGTCAACACACTAGAAACTTAAAAATAAGGTAACTCAGATGATACGTGCAGTGGAAAACTATTCACATGTATTAGAAAACATGAAAACTAGAGAAAATAAGATAAACTAACTTACTTTTTTGCAAGAAAAAATCAAACAAACATGAAAACATTGCCGCAGTGATTATTTTGACACTTTTTAATCTTCGAACAGATAACCCAACAAGTAAAAGACTTAGAGATAAACAATAGTTTTTGAGAAATTAGTTTATAAAGGGATAGTATGATTCTAAATAATGAAATTCTAATGTTTTTATTTATGCTTTAAACTTTTCACATTAAAATATTTGAGATTTTATTACTTAAATCATATTACCACTTTTAAAAAGCAAAGTTTGAGACTTTTACATTTTGTGTTTAGTTTAGAATTTTTTATTATGATTAGTATATAAGCCAATAATATTTTAAGAATAAAAAATAATTCTAAATGAGAATAGAAAGTTATTATTATTATTATTATTATTATTATTATTATTATTATATATACTTTTTAAAATAATATAAAAATGTGACTTAAGTTTATAAATATATTTTATAGTTAATTGTTAATTGTGGGATCTTACAACATTCAGCCATCTTTTTTATCCAACTCAATGAATTTCGTATTCACTACCATGATAATCTTAATTATATTAGTTATAAGTTTCTTTAGTTTTAATTTTGCACATAATCTATTTAAAGTTTTAAAAGTTAAATTTAGTAAAGTAATTTTGCATAGATTGGCGTACTGAGTACCCTTTTAATATACAGAAATCTTATTGGATTTTATTAACAATATAAGTAAGTCTTGGAATATAATTAATCACAAAAGTTTCAGCTAAGTAGTCAATTTACGAACAGAAATATTGTAACTAAACATCACACTTATCCTACATCATATAATTGTTTTCTATCTATTAAATAGAAAAAATGTTAGAATTAAAAAAGTATAATAGCAAATTTGGAAACACCAATATAAAGCAAAGTCAACTTATATAAAAATATAGGATGTCTTGATATCAATAAATAGAGAGAATAAGATGTTGACATTCAGATAATTTAATTTATTGTAAAAAGATCACAAAATGTTGGCGTGACAACTGGTATTTTTTCGAATGTTTTTGACTTTTATTTTTACATAATATTAGTATAATAATGATACTAATAATACAAAAAATTATTTCAAATATTAAAATAGAGATGTAAATACCTAATAGAACATGAACAATTTTATATAGCGCTAATAGTAAATTAAAAAATTATATATATATATATATATATAGGGTTAAATATGTTTTTAGTCCCTAAACTATTGACCGTTTCTGGTTTTCGTCCCTCTTCCAAAGTAAGGTACAATTTAGTCCTCAATCTTTAAAAAACGTTCGTTTTAGTCGAAAAAACGAACGTTTTGAGGACTAAAAACAAAATTTTGAGGACTAAAACGAACGTTTTTCTAAAGAATGAGGACCAAATTGTACCTTACTTTGGAAGAGGGACGAAAACCAGAAATGGCCAATAGTTTAGGGACTAAAAACATATTTAACCCATATATATATATATATAATAGAAAAACAAAGTAAGAAGGTAACAATATTTGATGAGGTGTGTTGGAAGCAAACATAGTTATATATTAAAAAATTTCAAACTATTAACTATTCAAGTTGAGGGTGTTAGAAGCAAGAGAAAACATTAGTTCAAAATTAGAACTAGTAAAAATTAACACAAGGAATATTATTTTTAAATATGATCACTTTTTAAATTGATGTACTATATTAAAAAAACTGTAATAAGTATAATAACAGATTTGGAAGCAAGCTCAAATATGTATAAATTAAATAAAGTTCTGACTCTAACTCATGATTATGGCGTGCTTAACCCGTCAAATGCCATTATTAATTTAGTTCGATTTAATATAATTAAAGACAAATTTTCCCACAAATCAATCATTGACAACTCGTTTCAGCTTTGCATTTTCTCAAAACTAAAACAAAAATGTGTACTTTAAAAGAAAGCTTGATTATATAAATAATCTTTGAAATTTTTAACATAAAAAGAAAGGAAAATTGATAGGTGATTGGCAGAATAACAAAATTGAAATTAGGTTAACATAGATACATTTAGTACACCTAATCACTAACTCCTCTACCAAACTAATTATAAAATAAACTCTTTCTTAATATTATTAATGTGGGCCACGTTAACGTTTTAACTTTATAAAGCATTCATTTTAGTTCTCAATTATTGTAGAAAAACAAATACTTATTTTAATTATTTTTACTTTATTTTTCATTACCGTTTTACCTTAACTTTGTCGGCACAATTTCATTTTTGCATTTTTTTTTTTTGTTTTGCCTTCATTCATCATCTCGAGTTATATGTCTCGTTGGAATTCACAACCAAACATCATTTCATGTTCAAGCAAATGTCAAACAAAAACATCCATTGTAATACTATGCTTCTTTCTGCGTATGCAGTTCCAACATCTTCTTTCGGTGCTAAATCTTATTTTAAATAATTATGTTTGATTATTTATTAAGAAAAATCAAATCTTTGTATTATCGTTTGGTCAGTTTAAAAATCAAACGCTCAACTAATCTACAAAGTCTTATAAAAATTAGCCAAAAATCAAACAGACTGAAAATATAATTATCGTTGAAGATAATTATATTAATAATAAATTAAATCATTATTATTTAGGTTGTAATTAGGTTAGCACTAATAAAAAACTTATTAAAAATTTATAAATACAAGTTTATAGTATTTAGATAGTTTATGACATTGATTGCACATTTATACCTATTATGGTTGAACATTTCCCAACTTTAACATCGAAACATATTTACAAATAATATTTCATTTTGACATAACTACAACTAGTACAAAATAAAGAAAAAACCTTAACACAAACTTAAAGTTTGGAGAACGATTTGATAATGAACTTAATCTCGACCCCTTAAACTAAAACACTGTTTATTTAGTTAAAGCAAAAACAAAATATCAAATTATACTTGGATTTATTACAAAATATTTAGAATCATCTACCTATTCTATCATTGATTAATTAGTGTTACACATTCAATTCATAAAATATATTAAATAAAAATGAAATCAATTTACACATATAAATTAATGTAAGTTTTATCTTATAATCTGATTTTATAAGAATAAGTTAAATATCTTTCACTCATACATTTTCTTCGTATTCAAAATAAACTGACGTGGCATTTAAGGTTTTTTTAATAAAAACTTCTATGTAGAAAACAACTTTGCTTCTACGTGCTATTTATAGGTATGAGGCATGAAGGTTAATTTTGGGTGCGGGCAACATGTGAGGAGCACTTGGGCCTACAAATAGCCCACTTGGGCCCACGTCTCTTTTTCCTCCCGCAAACTTCCACGGTGATTTATTGTCCCATTCATGCCTCCACAAGACAAAATGGCATCACACTTCAATTAATGTTAACCATGTTTTTCATAATTAATGAATATAAAGTCATTTTATCATCTTTTTAGTTTAACTTGTGTGGATTTATTTTCCTCCACGTCATTTTAAGATTTTTTTTTCTAATTTTGCTCAAATGTAAAAGATTAATATCTAGTCCATGTAGATGGAAAAAATGTGTTTAGAAAAAAAAAATATACACAACAGCAGGTTATAATTAAATATTACTCGCATAAAAAGAAAAAGTAAGTGCAATTTTTATTTCTTTGCAATTGTACTTTATGGGATGCATTAATGGTGGAAAGTTAGTCAAAAACAAAAGTTGATTGAATATTTATGATGTTAAGAAACAAAAAAACTATATGTGACTTACAATTTTGTTTTTACATGTAGATGTTGTATGAGAGTTATGGAACCATTTGGAATCATCAATAGTGTTTTTGCTTTGGGTTATGAGAAAAGGTGCGAGGGTCAAATCTTTGGGACCACAAGCATGGAATCTAATGCTACATCTAATGTATCATTACTAAACCTAATTAGGTGCAACTTATTATATATTATGAAGTAAGAAAGAGAAGACTCTAGTCCTTTTTTTTACTCCAACTTATTCACGGATATGAACAAACTGTAGTTTTGTAAAATAGTCTTTTCATTTCTTTGGCTTGCCCTTAAAGGAATGCAATGTAACTAAAGGTTAGTACGGCTAGAATGGTTGGTGCATAATTGTCAAAACTAAACAAAATTTTTGGTTAAGTCAAACAATATAAAACAATTTTTAATAGAACAACAAATCAAAAGAGACACACAAAAAATATTTTGAAGAAATGTATCTTAATTTCTCATCTTTGAAAAAGCTACAAGGCCAATATGTATTAAAAAAAAGTACTAATTAAAAAAACAAAACAAAAATTGAAAAGGGCGTTTATATTAACATAATTGTTATGAAAAAAAAAGGTAAATGAGAATAATGTTATTTTCTATTATTAAGTTTTGTGAATAAAATCAATTTTTTCCTAATTTTCATCTTATTTAACTCTTAAATTTGTCTTGTTTATATGATTTGCTATGTTTTAGTTATATTGTTTTTGTTTCACCTCTAATATTGCTTTGAATGTTTTGAAATAAGTGAATAGAAAATAATTATGGTGGAGGATAACGTGCTAGGCTTCAAAAAAACATGAATGGACATTAAAAAATGATTTCTAGGCAAATACCTGCATCGAGTGTCACTGAAATCGCGTAACATTGTAAGGTTAGAGAACAAACCCAACTGTAGAGTTGTTTGATGTTAGGTAGCATAATTGGGACACTAAGCGCCACTGACCCTAGCATAGGCTACCGTTGCACGACCAAACCTGGTGTTAAGTGCCACCAGCTTTTGGAGAACCATCTTTTGGTTGTGAAAAATTATGTTGGGTGCCATCTGGTTCTTGCTGAGTTGGCATTAGGCAATGTTAAATTTGCACTAGGTGATGGTCTGGTCGAGGTTATTGTTTCGTGTTTTATTCGGTGGCACCCAACACTGTTGAGATGGTGTCGAGCAATGACGATGCTAAGCTGTCAAAATTGAATATTAAATCATGTTCGCCACGAGGGTTTGGAAGGATTCCTCCTTTTTCATGAAAGAGACTTTACTTAGGGTGCTTGGAGAGGCCTTTGAAAGTTGTTAAGAGTGCTAGGAAGCTTTAGCTCTCCTCATTGGGTCTCCTCATTCATCCATAGTGGTTTCCCCTTTTGGGGTTGAAGAGGAAGATGAGTTGTTGGAGGTGGAAATGTGAAGGAGAGGCATGATTTAAGTGTTATGTGCCTTGAAAAAAATATCTTCATCTTACTTTATGGTTTCATTTTTTTCTCTATCTTTTCAATTTGTAAACATTAGGTTCTTCACCATGGAAAGTTAAACCTATTGTTGAGAATAAATGTAATAAATTGATTTCTGGTGTATTTTTGTGGTGTTAATACATATGTTTTTCCATTTCTCTGTTAATATATGATTTCTATGATTAATGTTTGTTGTGGCTTGATCAGCTTCATAGTGGTTTTTGAGGTACTGAAAAATGTCTTTTGAACCTGAAATTGAAATAAATATCTAATTAAGTTTGTATCTAGGGATAAAACATGATTCATTAGTAATCTTAAGACTCTTGAACTTAATGTATGGTTTGTTGTTGATGATCTAAGGGATTGAACTTTGATGAATTATCATACACTCAAAGTAACTAGAAATAAGATTTGAGTAAACTTGTGAGTTGGTTTTTACTTGAAATTGAAATTGGGATATTTATGAATGTATGATAATAAAATCTAGTTTTTACAATTGTATATACTCTATGTTAATTTCTTGTTGTACACCAACTGTTTAATAAAAATACAAAATGAGTTTTTTTAAACTTTTGTGATTTTGTGTCTAATTGAGTTATGAATTATAAGATTTGCCATCTATTATATAAGTTTCTTAATTAAAAATGATATTTATCATTTGGTAGTTGTGAAGTGAAGTTGTTTTACTTCGTCGGGCAGCAAATGCAGAACTATTAGTCTGATGTTGAGCTTCTATTTATGCTAGGGATTTTGTTTAGCTTTTATATATGTTTTTAATTGGTCTAGTAGAATTTTCTGGTTAATCTTGCAATGTTATTTAAAGATTATATATATATATATATATATATATATATATATATATATATATATATATATATATATATATATATATTTACATTGTAATTGTCAATGAATATATGTTATTTTAAATCATCAATAAAATTAATTTTGAATTATTTTTATGTATTTTACAATTTTATATATTCTATTTATTTCTTATTATTATTTTATTAAATTAAGAAATTATGAATGTTGGTGGAAAATTGTAAATAAAAGAGGTTTTAAAC
This sequence comes from Vigna umbellata, assembly GCF_029865625.1. Lineage (NCBI taxonomy): Eukaryota > Viridiplantae > Streptophyta > Magnoliopsida > Fabales > Fabaceae > Vigna > Vigna umbellata. The sequence continues at coordinate 7,005,683 of NC_142168.1, forward strand.
ATTTACAAAATAATAGTCACTAATGAAAGAGGTTAAAACCCTCACAGAAAAACCTCCACAATATAAATTTGATAGTAGGAGTCGGATCCCAGGGGTCATTAAAAACCTCCGTAAATTAATAGATACGATTCTAACTGCAGAGGTTTGAAAAACTCCTGAAAATTAATTTGCGGAGGGTAAAAAAATCTCTACAAAATGAAAATAAACCTCCACTAAATAACAAATTTTTCTAGTGATAATAGTTTTTTTTGTAGTGATTGATAATAGATGTTGAGTGTTGAGGAAACCTAACTTTTGAGAACTAGAAACTTTATGGTGGGTGGGTGTGTGTCTTAGTGAACTATTTGATATTTAACATAAAAAGAAAAACATAAAAGATATATTCATGAAATGTTTCTTAATTTCTTATCTCTAAGTAGAGTTACATTATCAATATACACACACGACAAAGGTACTAATTGAAGAAAAAAAAAATATTATACATGTGCTATCAGAAGTGGTACGAAGAAAAAGGTACAAAAGAGAACTAACTTCTATAGCATGGTTCACTACAACACTATCACTACAAAACAAAAACTACAATGTCTGAATTTTTGTATTAGCTTGACTTCTTTCTAAATGGCGCGTGTTTGTTTCTTTTAACAATGTTATACCTTCATTTAACTGTCCAAATTGTAATGAATCGTAAATTTAATAACATTTATAATTATTATCTTGAAAATTATATCAAAATAATGTGTGATAGATTGATATTTCAAATTAGAAACCATAAACAGTCATTAAATTCTTTAATTATGTTAATAAGTAAAAGTTGTCATGTCTCACAATAATGGATTGTCAATTCTTATGAAGAGAATATCATGGTTATTGTTCTAACATAAAAGTAGAAATTCCCTACAAGATTTAATATCAGCTTTGTGTTTCATATCTTGGAATGTGTCCTCTTTTTCTTTATTTTAAATGTGTTTTTCTAATTGTTTATTTTTTTTGGACGGGTGGGTCTATAAAAAAATGTATTATTCCAATTAGTTGAAATTTAGATATAATAAAAAAAATACGTAATTAATAAATATTATATATATATATATATATATATATTATATATATATATATATAATATATATATATCGTACTTAAAAGATTAGTAAAAGATAATGTCAACACGTGTTATGTTAAGAAAGTATTATAACATCAGTACAAAGTGCCACGTAAGCAATACAGCATGATATGAAAAATTATAAAAAAACAAATAGGTATAATTTAACCTTTTAAGTACGATATAAAAATGTTATGCAACTATGTTTTATAATCTTTTCAATCTTAAATTTTTCTACTCTGAAATATAAAAAAAATGGTCTGTTGAGTGAAACTTGTTAGAGTAGTTTAAGAAATAGTAGCAGAAACATTTTATTTATTATAATATAGTGGGTGAGGTGATTGCAACGACTTCCTTTTAGGCATTGGATGCCCCTTTTCTACCTGCTATGTCTTTAAAAGGGTTCTCAAACCATATGCTATCTGCAAAAATAAAAAAAGTAAAAGAAAAGTTGCAGACACTGTTCTCTTAGAGAGGGGACCAATTCATAAAATAACATTTAGATATTAAGTTTCGGAAAATCAGAAACCTCTTTACAACATTTTCTAATGCTTTCTTCTCATACTCAATTTCATGAATAAGAAATGTTGATAAAGAAGGTATTCAGCTGGTTACAAATCACTTTCCTTCAATGAAAGAAAAGAATAATATTACGGAGGCTTAAATTTAAGGTTTAAATAGCACTTAGATATGTTTAAGCATTTGATTTATTTCAATTTTTATATTTTTTTATTCATTCAATTTCTATTTTCCTGATAGCGTATAGTTTACTGAAAAAGTATATAGTTTTATTGGTAATGCCTGAGCGTCCCGTTATAGGAGTCAGGACACTGAGCGCCAGCCTCCTAATACTAGTGCTAAGCGCTAGAAAACAGAAGGTAGGGCACTGAGCACAAGCTTCTAAGCGCCACTCTGTATGTTTCTATAATGATGTTTTAAGTAATTTTTGATAACTTGTTGGGTTGTTTATGGTTTTTGGAAGTATGATCATTGAGTTCTATGTTGGTATGCAATGTGAAAGTGAATGAAGATGTATATGATTTCAAATGATTTCAAGGTTTTGAAAGTTGGTTCCAAGGTGAAACTTCTTGGTATGATTTCAAGTGTTGTTAGAATGAATGCAGGTAGCTTAGTCTTGGGGGTTTTCCTGACACTCTAATGGTCATACATTATCACATAGAGAGGTTTGACGCATGTGATGAGAGTAACATGGGGTCTTAGTTTAGGTGCTTCTAGTATGGCCTACGACACGATACAGACTAACCTTTTAATGTGTGATAGGGTGTGAAACCCATTTGGCAAGGGCTTTGCAAAGTAATAGCGGCCACCGTAAGTGGATAACCACCATAACTTGACATTCATTCTGTAACACCCAAATAATTTAAAGGGTATTACTGGTAGTAGAGACTAAATTAATTTGATATCTGATATAAACAATCAAACTTTATTTCAATTCCTCCAAAGTACAATACAATACTTAACATAAATTTGAAATTAAACTTATAAGTCTTATACAACATATTTTTCCAATGCAAATTTATTCTTTTTACAAAAATCCCTGAAAGTTTTTCCCCGCATCTCTCTCATCATCTCTAAGCTTTTTCAACCGCATCTGCAACATTATCTGCTCACATATAACATGAGTTATATGATCATAGCACAAAAAAATAAGGGTAAGCCAACTATATCATACAATCATTAAACTTACTTATAACATAAATGTTTCGATCATGTATTTCTGCAATTTATAAATACCGTTATCCCGATGTCATTAATCCCTTTTTTTTTCTTAACTTGTTCAAAATCCTCTTTCTCATTTTCATAAACCTTACAAGTATACCATGCTTACTCACGAAGCCTTATGGTCAAACCGCTCTCTGCCTACTTCCTTAAGCCTTACCTGTATACTATGTCTTACTTTCTGAAGCCTTATGGTCAAACCTCTCTCTGCCTGCTTCTATAAACCTTACGAATCATATGTTTATGTCAAAGCCTTATGGTCAGACCACTTTCTGCTTGATTTCATAAACATTGGGTGTTGCTTTGCTCATATCAAGCTCTCATGGTATAAACCGAACATACTACTCCCAATAGTAAACATCATTTCATAAGTAATGATTTCTTATATCCACTTCAACATTTCATAAAATCAACAATTCATACCCTCTTATCCACCTAACTCAATCATGTTCATTCTTTAATCATAAATTGACAATAACCCGTTTTGGTGTCAATAAATTAAACATATTGCCAGATATCATACTTCATATTATAAACTCATTTTTCCCATAACGAGTATAACTCAACATATTTTCACCAATCAAAGGTCATAGATCAGCCAAAATACATCAACATATCTTAGGAACTACATATTAAAGTTTGGGCTCAATGTAACGATAAATGAAATATATATGTAGTTTTTATCATGATAACTTAAGAACAAAAATATAGTGTTCATCATACTTTTCAAAATTTCGAAATTTATTTCTCAACACATAGACTTCTAATTACAAATCCGAACGGTCAAATTATAGTAATATATCTTAGAAATCATACATCAAATTTTCAGGTTGATCTAACGATCAAATAAAACAGAATCTATATTTTACCGAGAGGACTCAGTAACACAATAACAGGGTAATTAATTTACTCAAACATGCATAACTTATTTCTCCAAGTACACACTCTTAATTAATTATCCGAACGGTCAAAATGAAAAAATAGGTCTTAGGATTCATATATTAAAATTTTAACTAAATTCAACGGTAAAAACAATTAAAAGGAATGTTTTACCATAGTAACTCGAAAATAAGAAAAATTATAATCATGAAAACTAAATTTACACAAGTGAATAGATAACTACCACTACCAAAATTTTAACATGTTCATAACTCATATTCATGATCATAATATGTATAAATATCATATGTAAGAAAGGATTAGCTCCCCTACCATCAAAATAATCTTAATATAAAAATTCAGGGGAAACAAGAAGTTGAATCTGGCAGAGCCGGTTAGACAACTTCCCATCCTTCCAGAAAGATGCAATAAAAAAAATAGATAAAACAATAAAATTTCTGGGGAAACAAGAAGTCGAATCTGGCAGAGCCGGTTAGACAACTTCTCATTCTTCCAAAAATACAATATAAATAAGAAATAAAAGGTATGGGGAAATAAGAAGTTGAATCTGGCAGAGTCGGTTAGACAACTTCTCGTCTTTCCAAAAATGTAAAGAGATAAGAAACAATAAAAGCTTGGGGAAACAAGAAGTTGAATCTGGCAGAGCCGGTTAAACAACTTCTCGTCCTTCCAAAAATACAAAAGAAACAAACAAATGTTCTAAGTAACAATAACGTACAATTATCATAACATAATCAATATCACGTTTTACAACTATCAAACTTGGTCTCATCACAGAAACATGTTCTCATTCAAAATTCAAGATCATCCAGAAATAAAATACTCCATATTCAAGATTTAGGATTAGACAAAAGCAAAGTATTGTATACTCAAGATTCAAGAGTAGCTTCCCTTACCTCTATTACAGACTTAATCTCCTCGTTCTCCGAAAACTTCCAGAATGTCCCCTTTGCAACTAGAAATTCTTCCAACTCTCTTCTCTCAAAAATTTTCTAAGTTTTTGGTGTAAATTTTCAGCCTCCCCCCCTTGGTTATTTATAGCAAAAAAATTTACTATTCATTTTTACTATTCATTTTAACTATTCATTTTTCTATTCATTTTACTATTACAAAAATAATTTTTTATTCACAATTTGATGAATTCTGATCTCTTATGACTCAAGGCAACGTGGAATACTTATCCCTTCCATAAATTATATATATATATATATTTTTTTTACTATTCACAATTTACTATTCACTTTTTACTTTTTTTTTAATCTAGTATCTGAATTACAAATATTTTCAAGGGTCTTACACATTCTAAGTCTGGACAGTTGAGTCTAAGTCCTTATATATTAAGATGTTTGGCTTGAATTATATTACAATTGATTCTTGTATGAAATGGATTATGTTTATATGAATTGTCTTTGAATCTAGCTTGTCCTTTTTGCTTGTGATTGGTTTGTATGTTTTCTTTGCTTCTTATCCTTATTATGACCATTCAGTGAATGTGAGCAGAGGAAGATGAGATCTCTTTGGAGCAAGCTTTGGACAAAGGTGTTGCGGATGCTTAGTTTTGTTTTAGATTAGTACTTGTAAATAGTTTTGTTTAGTTTCATTGTACATAAAGTTTTAAATTTATGGTTATTTGACTACACATTATACTTTATAATCTTTTTTTAACTGATCTTTATATTAAAATTTGTAATGACTATTATATATTTTTATGCTATATTTTAGGATCTTACACTTTACACCCTTTTATCTTATTCCTACAAAGATATGGGATGAAATAGAAATTAACCTTTTTAAAATTATTTATCTATTCTCCCTATTAAACTATTAAATTTAATTTTTTATGTTCGTTTATCATTTTCATCAAAGAAATAATTAAGTGTTAATATTTACATTTTTAATGATTTTATGGCTTAAAAATTTATTTTAATTATATAGATTTCATAATTACAAAAAGATAAAGTTAACAAAACTTGAAAAATTATAAAATCACCTCTAATGAACAAACTTGAAGTATAAGACTTAAAAGTTGTACACCTCTTAGAAAAGTTAGACATTATTTTTAACCTATACTTCAATAACAAAAAAAATCAATGAATTAAAATATTCTCACTGTCAATTAAATTATTTTGAATATTCCAAAATAAGAACAAACCTTATAACAAGATTAATATATACACAAATAGAAAATATTGAAGAGATCAATTACACATCTTATAAACAAACAAAAAAAATGTAGCACTTCAAATGCTTGTAAATATTACTTCTACTAAACGTATCCCGAACTCATTTTCAATATTCAGATTCTTAAAAAAAAAATTGAAATATAAAATTTAACACTTTTATGATATCATATTTATATGTTCATATAGAAGTTTTTCTTACAAAACTTTACAAAATATCAACTAATACTCCTAGATACCTAAGGCTATGGCCATTAAAGAATATTTTTATTTCCAAAGATACAAGACACATAATCATGTATGTTAATATTATATAAGATATTGCTAATTGCCCCCACCTCATATTTGACAGGATAGGACTGTAGGATATCAACCATATTATACATAATTCCACAACAAGACGAAATAGCTTTATAATTAAAGCAGTGTTAAAGAGCATTGTGCAATAAACAACGTTAGAAGGACTAATCACTCAATAGAATTTGGACGAGTATAAAATGTGTGGATGCCTTATTGGTTTGTGTTATCCTATTAGCAGAGTTGGTCAATTTGCTTTTGAAATTTCGTGCACAAACATCACTATGATGTTTACCATTTTATTAAAAAATTCAAAAGCAGCTTTAATTAGAATTTTCCTAGTGTCACCTAGTGCTCTTTTTTCATAATTATTTATGATTTCCTCTTCAATTATTATTATTAGTTTCTAATATAATAATGATTAGACCTTATTACAAGAAGAAAACGTATTAGTGTTATAAGTGCATTTCAGGATTTCATTGCCGACACAGCATCTCATTCATTTCAGAATTTTGTCTTATCATCATAACAAGAAGAAAACATACATAGGAGCTTTATAATAATAATAATAATAACAATAATAATAATAATAATAATAAGAATAATAATAATAATAATAATAATATATGTATTTTGATAACCCATGGTTCAAACCCTAAAGGAGATTGTCCTACTATGATAAGAGTCTTTAACCAAACCAATTTAATATATGAATTAATAACAACTAAGTACATAAGAAGTGAAAAATATTATCACATCATTTTAAGGAGCAACCTTAATTAGGTGACATGCATCACATGTAGCTCATCAAACTAAACCTAATTTTTGTAAGAATTAATAAAGTGCAACAACAACAATAACAAATGTGCATTATATGTTACTCTCTTTTCACTTTCTACCAAATATACTCAAAACTTATCAATCGTGCTGGAAAGTTGACAGGGAATTATAATGGTTAATTTTTTTTCGGTTTCTAATACATTTTTTTAAGCTAAATTACACTTGTTCATTTTAATACTTGATACGTGATTTCGGTTTTCCTGTTTTTGTTTCTTCGAGATTTTAATTTACGTATTTTAAGAATTCAAAAATTGTGTTTAAGAATCATTAGTATATATGTATATTTATTTTTTATTAAATTATTCCTTTATGATATCTTAAATAGGTATATTAGGCCTAGAGTTGATTTGGATTAAAATAAACAAAGTCTATGTAAAATCGTGAATTTGACCAAAATTATGGACTTTTAAAACATGATAACTTAAATCGCGAAAAAAATGAAGACTAAAATTTTAATTTGAAATTTTCTGCCAATTTATTTTCAAACGTTTTTTACGAATTCAAGAGTTTCTTTTACCGACATTTTCCACCAAACATGGATCCTTATACATTAGCATGTTTGACTTGTACAGGCGCTGTAAGGTGTTTATTTTAGGTTCTTACTTTTTACACTCCTCTTTTCACCATAGGCACCCCCACTCGAGCTTCTTTTATTTAAAATAATAACATGCTTATCTTTATTTTTTTTTCCTTCTTGTTTCATGTTTCAGAAATATTTAGAATATTAAGAAAATAAAATTTATTTTGGAAAATACTTTTCATAATATGAATAAAATATGCTTTATACTATACATTTCAGAACATAACAAGAGATAATAATCTTTAATGAAATACTTTCGATACATAATAAATTAGCAGAAAACAACACAGCGTAAGAAAAAAAAAAGTATGCTCTTAAAACTAAATTGTAAAATGTCCTTTATCTTCAACGTACTTTTCGAAATATATTTATAAGAAAGAAAAAGAAAAAAAAGGTGCATTTATAAAAAGAGATTAAATACCTTTGTTTTATTGTTAGACTATACAATGGCCCACTCAGCAAAGAAAAGGACTTGGGTGGGGTACTTACTGGGCTTCATAACAAGGCTACGATGACTAAGTTGCTATATTGTTTTAAGGGTGTTGCTCCTCCACTATCACTCATTGCTTCCTTCACCACTCTATTCTTGTTTTATTCCTTCTTCCATCTCTCCATTCTTGTTTTATCCTTAACAAAATTTTATTTTTAGGATTAATATTATTTAACTTTTATCCATTTCAATCCCTTACATGAATGCATGCAACGACAAGCACATCGTTCTTCCTCTTTAACGTTCGACTTCGTCCTCTCATTATTTCATTATGCTCTTCTACCTCTTTAATGTTCCAATTCTTCCTTTCATTCTTTCATTGTGGTAAAATTGTGCTGTGAGAGTTTGGTGGAGTTTCATTAGGTGGTATGCTTAGTGGGAGGTTGCAGGAAGTGGTGGAAGGAATTGATCCAACGGTGCCAAAGGTCGGTCTTGGTGGTGTGGTGGTGGTGTGGTAGTGCTTGAAGGTACAGTGGTGAAAAGGGTGAAGGTGCAGCGTAGAGCTTCATCGTCCAAGTGTGTAATAAACCCTAAAATAAACATGTAAACGTTAAACAGATGTGAGCATCCGTCAGATGTCAACATCCGTTTAAGGTAAAACGGATGTCAGACTTAATCATTTGTTAATTCTCAACAAAGTCATGATAGTATTAGTCTGTGTCTGCTTAGAGGAAAATAGTGAAACAATATGTCGCTTTCAACGCCGTAATTGCTTTGCTTTCGCTTGAATGTGCCATGTTTTTTGTCATTGTAACAACGCCATTGGGTAACATGGAAATAATAGAAAAATTAATTATGGAAATTCCTTTTGATTGAATTTTTTCAATGAACTTTAGAAATCTGAAAGGTCTTCGACAAATGAATCTTGCATAACATTTAATTGTGTTTTTTTTTTTCAAAATTTAAAGTGTTTTATTCATACACCTTAATTAGCAGTGTTCCATGTCCACCGATCTTTATGCTCAGTTAACCCTTCGAAGGCTCACAAAGCCATTGCAAAAATTAAATAGAGTCCCCATATTTGTAATCACTTTTGCTTTGGAAGAGGATATAAACTCAACGTTTTGGGGTTCATTTCTTGTTGTATGCATCCATTCTACACAATGAAAGCAAATTATAACGATAAAATGGTTAGAAAAGGGGGAACAGGAGTGGTTTTCTCTCAATCCACACACCAGCACTTTATCAACTGAGTGGTCAACAAACCTACATATTTTCCTTGGATCTCTTTATTCGACTTTCTCATTTGTAAATGGTGAAATTGATGCAACTGCACAAGCAAGAAAAGAAAACTTGTTCTTGAATAAGAAATGTACACATCCACTGTTCTTTACTCACAAAAATCATTATCGCACCATATACCCAAGATGCAGAACGAAGCACCACTGACCACCGTGCACACCGTCACACCGCTGCACCGCTGCACTGCCGAATGACCACCACAAACTCCCCGCACTGTCGCACCACGAAAAGCCACACCATCACACTATGAAACCAAACTGATATGGAGACAACGAATCTGGTGAGAGTGGGGGTGAGAATCTGGAAAGAGAGAAAGTGAGACTTGGGAGAGTTGGGAGTGAGACTGCGCAAATGAAAATGGATAAAAATATGAAGAAACAAACGGATATGGAGAAGAGAAGTAAGAGTTGTAAGACGAGAGAAAGGTTTCATGTTAAAGTAAATAAATAAGGTTAAAAGTAAAAAAAGTTACTTTTGTAATTAAAAAAAATTGGAGAGGTGGAGGAGCAACGCCCTTGTTTTAATAATTATATTTAATAAAAAATTTTAAAAAAAATAAACATTTATAAGTATGCAATAATGTCGGTATAACATAATTTAAAAGTATATTTTAAAAATTATATTATACATTAAATAACACTTATTTATAGATATATGAAATAAATCTTAAATTATATGAAATTTATAAGTTTGATATTTTTATTTAGATGATTAATTCGACAATTAGATTAGTGGAATTTAATGTATGCAAAAAAGATAAAAAGAACTGAATAAAATAAAATAAAAGTTTAAAAATAACGCATCCCTTGTCTAACCAGAATTTACTATTAGGTTATAAAATACCCAAAGATGATTTTATAATATAAACTCTTGCATCGTATATTTTTCATGAAAAAGAGAAAGAAATAAACTAATTTAATGTTCCTTTAAAATGTTTTAATTGGTCAGATATTTATTTCTTTTAAAAAATTAATTCAACTCAAATAATCTATAATCATGTTAGATAAATCAGGACATAATATTTAAAAGTATTTATAGGTTTGAAATATTCTTTAGGATGTTTAGAATATTTTATTAAGTAAATCATATCATTATTATAAGTAAAAATAAATAAATAAATATAATTAAAAATAATAAACATCTGTATTATATATTTAAAAAATATTTTCACATAAATTTTGTTGGTTGAGTTGATTTTCTATTTCAACCTATCTTTCATTTTTGGAATTGATAAGAGTTAATCGGTCAGTCAATTATAAGAAATTTATTAACTTCAATTGTTAAAAAAATTCTCTATTCAATTAGATTGGACTAGATAAAAGAAATTTTGACCTAACCTATCATATAAGTTCTGTAAATAAAATTTTGTATGGGTGTGACCATAAAAATTTAATTGAATATAGTACAAATATTTAATAATTAATGGTACTTTTACACTAAATTCCTTCATGATGACCAATAGTGACATAACCACATCATATTCCTTAGAATATTCCTCTACATTAATTATGAATTGAGACCGTTGAAATTCTGATAACTGTTTTTTTATTACAAAAGTTATTATACCAAATTTTTTTGGTTGATTTAATAAATATTTCTAATTTATTTTATTTATTTAAGTTTTAAATTATAAAAATTAATTTTTTTAATAGAAAAAATAATATATGAAATTAATTTTTTTGTATCAAAAATATAAATAATTTATTTATAATAGAAATAATATGAATTAAGTCCAAAATAAATAATAACAAAATAATTAAAAATAAAATATTTAATAATTTAATATATAATATTCTTTTCGTATACTAATTTTTTTATAAATATAATTAATTTTTTATATCGTAAAAGTTAATAAAAATATATATTAACTAATCACATAAATTAATAAACTAATATTTATAAATATGAAATGTGAAAAAAAAATATAAAATTAAATATATTTTTAATCCTTAAATTATTAAGCAATTTTGAATTTGGTTTCTTTCTGAAGGTTGGTTCATTTTCATTCTGTTGATTTCATTATTTTTAGTTCATTATTTTTAGTTCTTAGCCTTAAATTTTCTTTGACCTGGCATGTTATGTCTCTTTCCATCGTTACCGTGGTCACATTGTTTTTTCTTCTTCTTTTTATTCTGGTGGGACTCCATTGTCACCTCCACCTTCACTTCCTTCATCTCCACCCGAGTGACTCTCTCCGCTCCTCCTCCATGGCAATTGGCAATTGGGGTTTTCTCTGAAAAATTCTCACTTTGCAAAAGTCTTTCATTTTTGTTTTTTATCTTCTGTTTACTGAAAATTAATGTCGCCCTTTTCGTTGATTGGTTTTGGGTCTTTAGGGTTTTTTGCAGTGGCTTTGGATCGGTGATTGGAAAAATCTCGATAAGCTTTGGTGTTTGCGGTATTTTCTTGGAACATCTCTCTTAGGTTTCCTTGTTTTTAAGGAAGAAAAAAAGTTGACAAATTTATTGGCTTTTGGTTACTGAAGATTTTTTGTTTATGCTTATGGTTTTGTTTCGGTTTTCTATTTTATTCAGGTATAATACAAACACAAAGGTGGCATAATGCCGCCACTTTGATCAATTATTATGTAAAGAGACTTCTATGTTTATTTTTTTTTCATTTTAATACTCAAACGGATGATAACTCACGCATATGTGGATTTACTTTTTTATAAATATTTTTTTATTTATTTTTAAGAAAAATTGTATTTATTTAATAGATGATTTTTATTTATTTAATTTAGAAAATAGTTAATTTTTTTTAAAAAAGATAAATTTTAAAAAATCAATTAAATTTAAATAAAACAAGGACTAAAAATAAAAGTAAAAGAGAAATATAAGAATCCAAAAAAAACTCTCTTTAAATATAAGTATTATTCTTAATTAATTGAAAATTGTGCACCTAATTTCATTTGCAACAACAATTGACACAATTGATAGAGTTTGTACTACCTTCACCCAATTAATAATTTATATTACCAGTCAAAGAAATTAAGATATTAACTTAGTCAACGGTGTTATGACAACTTTACAGTCAGATGACAACTGTACACAGTCAGTCCACCTAGGTCAGTGTCATTTTAATACATAATTTATATTTATTGATATAATCTGAAAAGTACAATAAATATGTTCCATTTACACTGAGAGAACCATTTGATTCATTTGAAACAATACAAAATAATTAATGATTTTGGGGAATTTGAATTTGAATTCAATAAGAGTATATATAAGCCTATTCATTCATCAAATTAGTTCAGTTATTTTTATCATAACCATATTTTTTTTATATGAGTATAGATTAACGATTTATTTTCGTACAATTATTAGTGTTTCAAGCGTTCATTTTAAGTTATTGTTTATTTATCTATTATGACTGAAAGTTATTTATAAGAGGTAATTTTATGTCACAGTTAATAAAAATTCAGTTTAAACTATTAATCTATATTAAATATTATTATTTATTTTTTAGAGATAATTTTTTATAAATTAATCGTTTAGTTTATTAATGACAACTATAATTTCATAAATAATGCAAGATTATATTTGTGACATGACTGTTTAGATGGTTTGATTCATTATTAATCAAACGATTATACTGTACACTACATAAAAATAATATTGAAATATAATCTTTGTTTTACATTATGACGTTAATTTGAACATGAAGTCGTGCATTTAAATACAATAGGAATTTTTTTAATGTGTGTTTGAAATTGTGTAGTTTGATTGGAGATTTTTCTTTAAACATTTTATTGTTTGACTTTTGTTTAAGGTTTTGTTTTTGAACTCTTTGGATGACGTTCAACGTTCAACTTATGATCCACATTTGTAGACATTGGAAAGTGAGGTTTGATTTTAAGGACTTCAATATTTTTAAGGTAAAAGACAAAACATCTAATTTCTACGTTTCATTCTCACAGAGAGAAGTGTTAAAAGGGAAATTAAATAGTAGAAACCGCGTTTCAGAATTTGTTGACTCAACCATGCCATTTGCCTCCATAATATAATTTCTTTCTTAAATTAAATCATAACTATGTTTATATATATATTTTTAATTTCATCATTTTTTTGTGTTCATAATAAATTTCAGAATAATATTATTTTATTTTAAAAAAATATTTTATTAATTATGTTTAAACTATGTTTTCCTCTTTTCGGATGCAATTTATTATACTTGTTAATTCAAAGTAACAAAATTATAAAATAAATAATCCAGTAGTATGCAGGCATGCAATTCAATATACAAGATAAACAAGAAAAATTAACCTAATGCAGGAGAGATAGGTTTGGTCCATTTTTTGTGAGTCCAAATAAGATGAACTTCTATTAATAAATAGTTTAATAACGAATAATACTATAAATTTAACCAATTTCGTTGGGATAAAATTAAAGATACCATCTTATAATTTTTAAAATTGTTGTGTCAATTAACACTTTTGCTTGTCATAGTTTGCTCCATGGAAACATAACATGGTGAATACAGGGACAAAAGGAAGAAAAAATAAATGCTTATAAGTTTATTATCTATGTGTTTCATTTTATAGAAAATTGTACAAAAGGGTTCTATACATAGAAGAGATAAAAAAAAAAGATAAACGAAACTGAAAATAAGAAAAAGAAAACACGTTAAGTCCTATGGTCTGATGACATTCATATGATATCGTCTTATGAATCAACTATCATTTGATGAATCAACATAGCGTATCATTTAGTATGATTTTCACGATCTTTATATTGTTTTAATGTTTTATATTTTGAGTTTTCTGATATTATTGTTCGAATTTATTCTAATTTTGATGATTTTTTCTTTATTTACTAGATACGAGCATGAATATATATATATATATATATATATATATATATATATATATATATATATATATATATATATATATATATATATATATATATATATATATATATATATATATATATATATATATATATATATATATATATATATATATATATATATATATATATATGGGGTTTGCTAACGCGCGTACGCCTGTTTTTCAGTTGGTACATTTTAGCAATGTGTACCGGGTTTTAGTAGACAAAAATATCCTTATATATTATGGATTCTAAGTTTTAAGGTTAAGGGTATTTTAATAATTTTCATTCTCAAAACTTAAAAAAAAAAAAAAGAAACCCCCAAACCCTTGCTCACCTCTCTCATTCCTCTCAATCATTTTTCTTTCATCTCTCTCACTCTAACCTTTTCTCTGTCATCCCTACTGTAGTTCCAATTGAAAAAATCAGAAACACCCTCCTGTCTCTGTCATCCCTACTGGAGTCTCAATTGAAAAAATCAGAACCACCCTACTGTAGCCCCAATTGAAAAAATCAGAAACACTTGCCGTTAAACAATCTTACAAAAAAATGATTTTATAATGAGTTTTGATCTTATAATTTTTGTCTCATCTAATTTTATCCAATTTTCACAAGCATGAAGGAATTAGTAATTGACCTGAAAAAAATCAGAAATACTTGTTAAACAATTTCTTACAAAAAATGATTTTATAATGAGTTTTTATTTTATAATTTTTGTCTTATCTAATTTTCACAAGCATAATGACATCACAAGCATAATTGACATCTGAAAGAATTGGTAATTGACCTGGAGGGTTTTTTTAGAGATGATGATTCAACATATGCACATGATGAAATTAGAGAAATGAGTGAAGATGGTGAAATTGAAGAGATCTTGAATGAACCTTTGCCTTAAGGTGAATATGTCAATGACTCAACTCTTTACAAAGACAAATTGTTTAAAGGCAAGTGTTTCTGATATTTTCAATTGGGACTACACTAGGGATGACAGAGAAAAGGTTGGAGTGAGAGAGATGAAAGAGAAAGGATTGAGAGGAATGAGAGAGGTAAGCAAGGGTTTGGGGGTTTCTTTTT
Source organism: Vigna umbellata (assembly GCF_029865625.1). Taxonomy (NCBI): domain Eukaryota; kingdom Viridiplantae; phylum Streptophyta; class Magnoliopsida; order Fabales; family Fabaceae; genus Vigna; species Vigna umbellata. The sequence goes on from NC_142168.1 coordinate 7,020,957, forward strand.
TTTTTTTTTAAGTTTTGAAAATGAAAATTATTAAAATACCCTTAACCTTAAAACTTAGAATCCATGATATATAAGGGTATTTTTGTCTACTAAAATCCGGTACACATTGCTAAAATGTACCAACTGAAAAACAGGCGTACGCGCGTTAGCAAACCCCTATATATATATATCTGTGTGTGTGTGAATGAAAACGTTTTGTCTTTATTTTAAATTATCAAAACACTTTTAATATATCATATTATTTATAAAACTTATATTAATTTTTCTTTAATCCTTTATGACCTACAATTAATCATTTATATTTCTTTTATAATTATTTGACATTTACTTCTTCTTATTTTGATTCTTATTTGATATTTATATAATTATAATTTCTTTTAATATTTGATATTAAAGAAGAGAAAATATGAGTTAAAATTCTTTATTGAGTTTTCCATACGATCAAATTTCACTATGTATAAAAAAAATTAATATATTTTAGAAAAATAAAATTAATGTTCACTAATATATCTAATGTCTTAGTATAATAGAGAATCCAAACTAAAAAAATGGATTATTTTAATATTAAATAGTTGATTATGTTATTTATATTTTGTTGTGATTTTTATTTTTTAGGGTTAAATATGTTTTTAGTCCTTTAATTATCAAGCGATTTTGAGTTTAGTTCATATTCAAAAGGTTTGTTTATTTTAATCCTCTTAGTTTTGAAACTCTTATAATTAGTCTTTAAAATTGGACAGCGTTAACTTTTGTTTGATGTGACAAACAGCGAACCAGTGTATGATGTCACCTTCCTTATTTACTCTGTGCTTTCTTTTTTGAAATTAGACTAAGTAATTGTCATGTTTTAATTTATGAAATCAGATTAGCATTAGGGTTATTAACTTACTTTTTTTTCAATTGGAAAAAAGTAGTTTTACTCAAAAAAAATTTTTAATCCAAAATCATTTAATAGTTAAGGGACTAAAAACATATTTAACCCTATTTTTTATCAGAAATTTATTTAATTAATATTTAAAATAATAAAATATAACTACAATCATTTCCCTAAAAAAAATTATATTTATTAATATAAAATAAATAAAAAACTTTTATTTCAAAAATAAGGTAAAGTACCCTAATATCCCGCCTCCATAACAGTACCCCAATACCAGCAAGTAGAAATAAATCAAAAATTGATCATAATTTATTATTTTAATTTAAATATTCTAAAAATCTGAGATTACATGCTGAAAAATTAAATTAGAAAAGTCGATATCTTTTTGTTTGGTACTGTTGGTGAAACTATCATAGAATGATGAGAGTTCCACTCGCCAAGGAAGCGCGTGGGCCCAACCTTACATTCCTTGAAGCTTGGTCTTCGGTGATTAATGTAGGTAGACCTATCTTGGAGTTGTTATGGTTAATTTTAATTTCAATACTTTTCTGCATTTATAAGAGCATTTCTCATTTTGTTTTAATATGTCCATGGATACAATGTTATAGAAAATATCTTGATACCATGGATTTTAATTTTTAATTCACTTTATTTTCTAAAAGAAAAAAATACCATTTGTGAATACAGTTTTATGTTTGGTGTTTTCATAATAGACTTCCCAAAAAGTGTAAAGATTGTCTTTTTTTTTCACATCTTTTGTATATATAATAGTTGACTTAATAACATAAAAAATATTTTCTTTTAATATGTTTTGAAATTATATTTTTCATATTTCACATGTGTTTATAAACTTGTTGAATTTATGATATGCTTAAAAGTTATTATATTTAAATGCAACTCGTTATTATACATGTCTATAAATTAGTCACATGCATTTTGTAAAAAAATGTATACGAACTTAAAATAAAATAATTATTTGTCTATTAAGAATTACTCATAGCTTATATTCTAATTTAAAATATTTAAGTTGAATATTTTTTTCTCAAATTATTTTAAAAATTAGATTTCATCTCTAGACTAAACTAAATTATAAAATATTTTATTCTTGTATTGAATAAAAGTCATATAAAATATCTTCTCAATAATATGTTAAATTTTATTTTAAATGTGTTATTCACTCGATAATATTTTACATGCCTTCTATAGAGTGCTAACAAAATATTTTATAATTTAATTTAGAAATAAAATATAATTTTTATAATAATTTGAAAAAATATATCTTTAACTGTGTAAATATCATATATATATATATATAATATATATATATATATATATAATTAATTAAAATTACAAGTAAGAGAAAAAATAAACTTAAATTTAAGATGAGAAGACATAACTTATATCACATCCGATAATATTCATGTTTTATAATATTTTTCAATAACTTATATGAGAAAGTTTTGAAAACATAATGAAATTGCGGGAGAAACTATATTAATATAAAATAAAGTAACATAAGTAATTTCTATTATTTACACCTATTTAGAGTTATCTTATTGTGAATTTCTTATGTAAGATTTTTTTTTATGTATAACATAGTATAAGTGGATATACTATAAATGCAAAAAAACCATCACATATTATACCATCACATTATAAGATTTTTGTTCATGTGATAGTATTTTATAGGGTTAAATATGATTTTAGTCCCTCAACTATCAATCATTTTATTTTTCGTCCCTCTTTCAAATTTTGGTACACTTTGATCCTTGTTCTTAAGAAAATTATAATTTTTCGTCCTCCAAAACTAACAACGTTAAAAATCAACTAAGGTGACTAACAGTGTGTACCAGGTCATTTTTTTTTCTACACTCAGTCAATTTTTTCCAACTTTTCTTCCTTTCTCTCACTCCGTCTCCTTCCTTACATCTTCACGCCTAGCTTCTCTCCCTCCATCTTCTACTCTTCTTGCTCATCAAAACCCTATCGACGTCGTAGCCACACATCAAACCATCTTTACTAACTTCTTCCTTTGCCCAAAGAAGAGCAAAATGTCTTATAATTAAAGCACAGATAGCCTAGTTCCGGCGGTCCCTGTTAAGAAGGCAAAAGTGGATGTAGCTCATAAATGATTTAGGTACTTCATAAATAATTTAGATTTTAAAATTCAATTAATACTGTAATTCAAAGTTTAATATTTTCAAAAGATAGTATAGTTTTTTCTCCTGCAATTAAGTTTCCCTATCAGTTTGGTTTATAACTCTAGTGATTACCCATTCGACTCTTTGATTCCATAGAAACAATATTCTAATTGGGTACATTTATAAACAGATGCATTTTTCTTTGGGATGTATAGCAACAAATTTTGGAAGTTGCATAATCATAGTTATTATTCGTTTGAGAGTTGAAAATTTGAAATTATTAAGCGGATTAGTTTGGAAATTGAACTACTTGGAAGTAGTGGATTTGACTGCCAACAGGATAAGCGGTGTCGTTCCGTTTGCGTTGTTCGATCTTCCCTCGTTGCAGCAGGTGGCGCTCTCTTTCAACAAGTTCTCGCACCTGGAAGCGCCTTACGCTTTGGAAATGCAAAGCGGAGTTATAGCGGTTGATCTGAGCAACAACGAGCTTGGGGAGTTTCTGTCGTTGTTCCCGGCGTTGATGCCGAGACTTTCGTCTCTATCGTTGGAGAACAATAAGTTCGTGGGAATGATTCCGACCTAGTACGCGTTGAAGACAATTTTCCCCGAGGCTGGGATAACTTCGTTCGAGAGGCTTCTGTGGGTGCAACGTCGATAGGGGGTTTGATGAGGAAGAAGAGTGAAAGATGAATGGATAGAAGTTGGGCGTGAAGATGCAAGGAAGGAGACGGAGGGAGAGAGAGAGGGAGAAAAGCCGTAAAAGATGGACTTTGTGTCAGAGAAAAAAATGACGTGACACACCACTGTTAGCCACCTCAGCTAAATTTTAACGTCGTTGGTTTTAGAGGACGAAAAATTATAATTGTCTTAAGGAGAAGGATCAAAGTGTACTAAAGTTTGAAAGAGGGACGAAAAATAAAATCTTTTGATAGTTAAGAGACCAAAAACATATTTAACCCTATTTTATACCATCACATATTATAACATTATAAAGATTAAACAAAAACATTAGTTCACACATTTTACATACAACATATATTATTAATCAATTATATCTTATAATTTCAATATAACTTACTCTAGTTTCAATTCTAGATATGTATTGAATCAGATACTCATGAAGTCCATACCTATTATGTATGTAATCATAATAAAGTATCACGACCAGTCCAAATTTACCAGGTCTCAATCATACATTAGCAAGGTAAATTCACTTATAGTCTCGTTAGAAAAGAGGTCTTGACCCCAAATTCTGTAGGAACCTTCCTCAGCTCTCACCACCTAAACTTCATCCTTTATTTGAGTATGTAAATCTAACAGAGTTATGATGACTTCAAAAATAAATTCACTACTCAATGCATTAGGAACACCATCATATAATATATACAATTTGGATATACAAATCCTTTCATATCATTGGTACTCCTCATCATTTTCTCATCATTCATATCACATAACAACCAAATCTTCGTGCTCTCATGTATTCTTTATATTTCCACATTTTAAATCATACTTTATTCAATTAAACATTATATAATACCACAATATAAATATATATATATATATATATATATATATATATATATATTAATTCCTTTCATCACATTAACATGTTTTCTTTCTATTACAACCATAATAATCTATAGTATAATAATTCCTCAAATATCATTCATATTTCAAAACACATATCAAATACCACACTTAACATACTTGTTTAGTGAGTTCACTTACCGCTCAACGAACTACCTTTAGGAAGGTACTCACTTAACGACTAAATGACTCGTCCAAGCATTAGAACAAGAATATGTATAAATGTGTCAAATGAGAGCATACTCACCCATCAACCAATCCTCTCCTGACTCTTTGTCAAACCCGAATATGGCTTTCGCTCAACGAGAATTAGCTTATGTAGCGAGCAAACTTCCCTCGACTCTGCCATCGAATTTAAGATCCACTCAGCAAAATTTTGACTTGTCCAACAAGTCTGCATAACTCAAACATACAAATCTGCATAATAGAGGATACATTTGACTCTAATAAGCGTTCTCATAATTTGTTCAAGTAAAAAACAATATCAATTCATTTAAAATCACTAATTATAGGTCAAAGATAACACCCCACAGACTCACACAACATTTCACAACTCAAACAACTCAATTACCAATTCAATACTTTATTTATTAAGGGCCTGAAATTTTATGACAGTTGGGCCTTATGTTGGGGCAGCCAGGCCCATAAGGCTAAGGGCACAATGACCTTAGTAAGGGACCTTTCAAAAATCTTAGTTCCTTATTTCTCAACTTTCCATTCTCTCTCTAGAACTCTCATTTTTCCTAACCTTACTCTATCTTCTCTCTACCCTTACACAAATTTCAATCGTTACATTGTTAAATAGGTGGTGTTCTTTCATTCATGAAGTTGAGAGCTTTGTAATCATCCGATTAGATTCTCGTTCTACAACGGGTAAGTCGTTTCCCCTTTTTTTTCCTCCTCTTTTGGGAACTTAGGGCATGTGCCTAGAAGTCTTTTCCTTCATATTTTTGTCAAACTTAGTTCTAAAGAGTTGTTCCATCACCCATTGGGTGGTTTGTAGGGTTTGATTGGGTTCTCTTTGAGTTGGGCACACTTGAATTAAGTTGTGAGCTTAGCTGTGAAACCCTAAGGTAAGAGGAGCTAGAATACTTCTTTAAATTTGCTTGCATGAGGTGTATGTATATTGGATTCTGAATTGGTGCGCTGTTTGGAGTTGTATTTGATGTTTTTGAGTATGTTGTATTGTATGTGTTGATATGTGAAATCCATGAAACTGTGTTGAGCTGTTTGGAATTGATTTGGATGGGTTTGAATTGTTATAATTGACCAATTGGAAGTGATTTAAGTGTGAAAATCTGGTATACAATTGGGTAGAAAATTTGGGGTTTTAGTAGTTTTTAGGTCATTTTGAGAGGAAGTGAGGTAGTGATTTTGAGTAAATGGGGGCTGCAGCATTCTTGGACTGTTGGGGCATCCTAGAAAAGTCCATTGTGACTTGTTAGAAGCATAAAAGTGGTCTAAAACATGTGTCAAGTAGTAGAATCGGATTTGGGTCCATAAGTTGTTGAAATTAGTGTTTTAGAGTTAAAATTGAACTTTAATCACTTTAAAATGGGAGTAGGAATGTTTAGAATCATTTGGATAAGTTTACTTAAGTCTAAAACAAGAATTGAGGGTGTTAGAAGTTGATAAAAATGGTTAGAAATTGTCAAGGGAAGTTCTGTCATGATTCTGCATAATTCTGCAGAATGCTGCAATTGACCGTTCGGTCTTGATGGTGCTCGTTCTCAGGTAGCGCTCGGTCATAGGTAGCGTTCGGTCTTGATGGTGCTCGTTCTCAGGTAGCATTCGATCTTGATGGTGCTCGTTCTCGGTAACGTTCAGTCTTAGTGGGTAGTCTTGGTAACGTTTGTTCTTAGTGGGTGGTCTTGGTAAAGTTCGGTCTTAGTGGGTGGTCTTGGTAACGTTCGGTCTTAGTGGTGGTCTTGATAGCGTTCGACCAAGATTCTAGGTGTTCGGCCAAGGTTCTAGGTGTTCGGCCAGGGCTCTAGGTGTTCGGCCAAGGCTCTAAGCGTTCGACCAAGGCTCTAAGCATTCGGCCAAGGTTCTAAGTGTTCAGCCAAAGCTCTAGGTGTTCGGCCATAGCTCTTATCGTTCGGCCAAAGCTCTCAGTGCTCGGCCAAAGCTCATAGTGTTCGGTTCAAGCTCATTTGCTCTTGTTTTGGTTTGAATTAAGTGTGCGGAATGATTGAAATGCATAGTATAATCGTGGTAATGTTATTATACTGAAAGTATGTGAATGTATGAGATATGTTTGGTGGTTGAATGTAACAAGTATGTGTAATGGACGTAATTCCATGGATCTCAAAGGAGGTCACATGGTGGTGCCCTATGTGTAATGGACGTAATTCCATGGCCTCAAGGTGAGGATTCATGGTGGTGCCCTCAGTGTTTGGAATGAATGCATGGTAGCTCAGTTTTGGGGGTTTTCCTGACGCTCCAATGGCCTTCCATTCTCAAGTAGAGAGGATTGATCCATGTGGTGAGGAGTAGCATGAGGTCCTAGTCTTGGGTGCTTCCAGTATGGCCCAAGGTGAGTGATAACGGACTAACCTCGTGAGTGTGGTAGGGTGAAACCCATTGGCAATGGTTTTGCAAAGCAGTAGAGGCCACCACGAGTGCATAACCCGCCATAGCTCGACAATCATTCTAGTCCGGACGAGTCAAGTGTAAAGTGTAAGAAGTTATGTTGTGTGGTCTATTATATCTGCCTTTAATTGCATATTGTGTGTGATTGGTATAACATGATTTTTGTATATCTAGCTCACCCTTGCTTGTGTGTTTGTGTTTGCTTGGGTATGTTTTCTTTTGCAATGATCATCCACTTGGATGTGAGCAGAGGCGAAAGAGGTGCCTCTGGAGCAGGCTTTGGAGGAAGACGATGCTGCCGCTTAGTCTCCTTAGGGTTCTCTTAGCATTTCTTGTATTTTGAATTACTGTTATGTTATTATGGATCTCCCGGTGAATCCTATCCTTTTGAAATACTTTAGTACGCTTAAGTTTTAAATTTTCTGACTCATTTTAGGATGACTGTAATCCTATTTAATCTCGACTGCTTTTCTATATTATGCATGATGACGTATTCATTATATATGTTTCTTATATAATCGGGATGTTACAATTTACATATCATAATTAATTATACAATCAATCACATCATCAATTTCACATTTAACAACATAACAATGCAAGCTCATATCGCCATATGCTAAATTTAAATTATATAAATCAAATGGTACATAATAATATTAACTTCTTTTACCTTGGTTAAATATCCTCTTTAACTCACAATTATTCCTTACAACTCTATTTCTTACATGATGTTCTAATTTCCTACATAAACAACAAATCATAAATCTAAATATACCATTACAGTTACAACTAAATAGATATTTACTTTAGTTATTTTGAGTCACATGCATAGATCTTAAGTGTGCTTCAAAATGTTAAACTAACTAAAAAATAGAGCAAAAATGAACTTACTTTAATATTTTGATTAGTCAAAAGTGTATACCTTTTCACCATGAATCTACTCGTGATCTTTGATAATTAAACAAACGAGAGACAAATTCAAAAAGAATTAAAAAAAAAAGTAGAGAAAGTTTTAAAAAATATTGCTAAAAAATAATATCTTTTATAAAATAAAACTCGTTAAAATCAATTCTATTTATAATTAAACTTTTTTATAAATAAAATAATGAGTGTAACTTATTAAAATCACCACAATTCTTAAATTATTCTATAAGTACTTAAATTAATTCTTATAAAAAAAATGTCCCACAAACATAAGATTAGAAGCCAGATCTATCAATGTCCATTCTTTAATGTAAAAAACTTACAATCATCTTTATTCTTAACACTCTAACAAATATAAAATATCTCTCATGAATAACCAATATATACAAACTTATATTTATATACATAAACTTAGACTTGTATATGTTCAAAAAACTTTAATATTAAAAAAATATTTTGTTTTATCCAATACCAAGTAATAAACAAGAAACTATAATTACACAAATATCATAAAAATATTAAATAAAAAATATAATATCTTACAAAATGAAGGATAAACTATCAAAACAATAACATATATAAATACGATTGGTGGTGAATTCATATATTCTATGTCAAAATTGTTACGACCTCAAACAATCTCATAGTATAAATATACTCAAACTCATTATAACAATCTTTTAATTACATATAGATCTCATACTTATGTGTTGTGTGCAATACATCTAATTTATCTTTCATGAAATATTATATAACATCTAAATTTGTCTTTTTTTTTTCTTTTCAATTTTCAGTTCCTTACAGTTGCACCTAATAAATTGGTGGTATGTGTGGCATTTTCTTATAATTTATCTACTAAGTAATTTAAAGTCAACACCACACATTCTCTTTACATCTGTCTTGAGAACTTTCTTTATTAACTTAGAGAGCTTATTCAGTTTGTAAGCTATACCACAATGATTTTGAGAAGGGTAACTCAAGGTTACACTTTTCATGCTATTCATATGTTCTCAAGGTGAGGAGTGAGAGAGACCTTGCTGTCATATTTTCGCAAATTCTCAACACCACCATCAAAACCTTCTCCTTTATATCATTTTCACGATTTGCCTTTCCCACGACAATGAGTTTCTGTGAGAATCTGTGAATGGTGTTGGTGATAGAGACAAGGGGTTAAGGTTAATTTTTGTTTTGTTGTGTTTTGTTTTTCTTTTCTGTCTCTTTGTTATTAGGTGAACGTTTTCTTGAGCATCTTATTTGCAAAATTGCACACTTTGGAGAAAATTTCGATATGTTGTTGGGTTTTATGAGTCCTAGAGAAAGAATTTTTGTTGGGTTTAAGAGATTCTGAAGATTAATTTTTGGGTATGTTATGGTGGTGAGAAATACAGAGATAATTACCAATTTTGTTGGGAGAAAGTTGAACTTTTTCTTGGGAGAAAGAGAGAGAGAGAGTGGTTGATCATTAATTTTTGGGTTTGGTAGTTGGGGTGGGGGTATTTGTGTATTATTCAGAGATAATAACGAATTGTTGAGAGAGAGAGATTTTTTGGGAGAAAGAGACAAAAAGTTGAGTTATTTATTTATTTTTTAGTGGTTCAACTGTATTACTGCATCTCCTAGGATGGCAGTGGTGAGTCCTGTGCTTGCAACATCACAAAGGATGGGTTCTGTGAGGTCACCTTCTGATGCTAGTGGGGAAATTTTGGAGGAGCCTAATCCAGGTGTGGTTGATCAGCCAATCTATGTTGCTGTGGCAAAAGAAGTGAAGGAGAGCAGATCAAATCTGATATGGGCAATACAACACTCCGAAGGAAAGAGGATTTGCATTCTTTATGTTCATGTTCGTGCAACAATGATCCCCCTATGTATGTATATACTATGTTTCTCTATATGTATTTGTTCTTTGATTTCTTAAATTTATTGATTCTTTATCATAGAACTTTCTATCAGCTTTACTAACTCAGCTTGGGGTCATGGTAACTGTTTGGATTACAATTGATATGACCCTGCTAAAGTTGGGAGCTTCACTTTAAATTGCACTCACTATTGCCAGTTATAAATGATAAGGTGATTTGAAATTAGAACCAAATAAGGCTCATAAAATAATCAGGCCAACCTCAGAAATCTAGTTATAAGATCAATATGTTCCATTTTTTTTTTAAGTTTTAAAGTTTGAACTTGAAGATGTTGTTGAGCGGCAGGTGTCAAATTGACCATTTGTTGTATTGGTTTATTACTGGTGTAGTTATTATCAGGAAACAGTTTTGAGTTTAATGCATGGTAACTGTTGTAAATTCTCTCTGCCCTGCTGTATTTTCATTCATACATGATCATGGTCTAAAACATCCATGTTCTTGTTTATAGTGGGAGGTAAATTCCCTACAAGTGCACTAAAAGAGGAGCAGGTTCAAGCATACTGGGAAGAAGAAAAGCAAGACATGCATAGGACTCTGGATGAATATCTTCAAATCTGTCAACGGATGGGGGTAACTATTGTAATTCTATGAGCATGTGTAGTTTGAAAGTTTCTTAATATGCACTAATAACTTTCTGATACAGGTGCGAGCAGAAAAATTGCATATTGAAATGGATAGCATTGAAAAAGGAATTATAGAGCTTGTATCTCAGCATGGCATCCGAAAGCTTGTAATGGGAGCAGCATCAGATAAGTACTATAATAGGTAAGAAACCAAATAACCTCCCTCCAACCACAATGTTCTGTTCATTTTTACCCAAAATTTGATGTTGATAATGTAAAAAGTATTGAAGATGGTATAGTGGTTATTTTTGTAATAAATATGATAAATAAATTGCTATACTTGTGGACAGCATGCAAACAGCCATACTTTCTGGGGTGGATTTTTTCAGTGAATCATGATTGTTTGGATAGGCTTCTCCAGAAGCACGTTTAGAAGAGAAAAAGAAAAAGAAAAAAAATGAAACGAACTTCTTCACAGGCTAAAATTAACTTATGCACAAGTTTGAAATAAGAATTTAGAGAAGATATACGTTAGAGCTTCTACAAATTAGCTTATGGAGAAGCTTATTCATTTCTTCTTATTTCTTTTCCTAGAAATGCTTATGGAGAAGTACGTCCAATTTTATTTTGTCTAGTTCAGTGGCTTTTTTAGATGGATCTATACCTCTCCACTTTGATTGTATTGTCCCAAATTTTTTTGGGTGTCTGGAGCTATCATATTCCTTTACCAATTCATATGCACGTGTAATTTTACAGACACTGTGCTCTCTTTTGTTTGTTCTGACAATCAACTAGTTATATCTTTTGACAATTTTTCCCAATTTTTGTATCTGTTTGTTTTTATGAAATAAATATTATGTTTTGATTAGCTTATTTGCATGACATTGCAGGAGAATGATGGACCTTAGATCTAAGAAAGCCATCTATGTGTGTAAGCAAGCTCCAGCTTCTTGTCACATACAGTTTATCTGCAAAGGGCACCTTATACACACAAGGTATGTGAAATCCGAAAAAGGTTAATGTGTTTTCATATTCATGTGTATAGTGGCTTATGAAAGATAAAATAATTAAGAAGGAAGGTTTGCAGTCCTGGGAATACTATGTTTAAGCACAGTTTTATCTCATTTCATTATTTCAGTTTCTATTTTGTATTTATTTCCTTGTAGTTTAATTTCTTTTATTTTTAACTGTAATCATGTAGCTTATAAATGTTAGGATGAATCTCCCCAGACGGATCTGTAGCTTGTACTCATTATCAGAAGATAATAAATAATATCCAATTCTTAGTCTCCTTTTTCAAGATGGTATAAGAGCTTCGATCCTAGGGACTCCACTTCCGCATTCAAACCCTAGAGGTCATCATTGCAGCTGATTTTATTCGTCTATTCAGTATATGGCACCTTTATTGCATTCAGGACTTAGATTCAACACTTTAATTGCCATTGGAACTCATTGCCACCATTGTCACCGTCACCAGCTTCTTCATGTCATTTACTTTCCTTTTTTCAATTTTAATTGTGCAAAACTATAGCCTATAAATATTAGGATCATTCTCCATGTATATATAGTCTATTAAAATTATCAAATAACAAAGTACAATTCCTAATATTCTTTTCCGAGTTGTTAAGCTCTAACTCTTTTTTCAACTCTGGATTTAACTAACTTGTATTTTATTATGTGCCAAAAATTATCCCTCTAATATGTCTTTGCACATGGATTAGATAATTTCTGGTACTGATTTACTGATGTAACATATTAACTCAGGGATCACAGTTTGAATGAAGGTAATGTAGAGGTTGCATCTCCTTTGGTGCAGCAAGTGCCAAACTCTGTGAGAACTTTCAGATCACAGTCTGTTACACTGGGGCAAGGTCGCCGAGGAAATCTAACCAATGATGCGCTCAGAGTAAGGTCTGCCAGTGATGGACATCTAGCAAGCTTTCCAGCTGTTTCTTCTCCAGAAGAAACTGTAGGGTTTTCAACTCCACGTGACAGGATGGGTACAGAAGTAAGTTCTGATGAATCAGAAAGGCTGTCAATGATGAGTCCTTCTGGCTTGTCAATATCCTCTGACAGTGCAGTTGATCTAGCTTTGACCCCAGGATTAATTACTGAAAGCAGTGAGAATGCATTAGAGTTGACTATGAGTCAGCTGGTTATAGAGGATCTTCATCATTCATCTCCTCCTAGTACACTGGTATACACAAATGTTATTTTCTTCTTCAGCAATGACTGCCTATTACAGAGCATGTGCATATATTTTGTATTGTAAAGTTTGCAATTGATGATGCATTTTTACTTTCTAAATTGTAAACGAGGAAAAGAGTTTTAATTACCAAGCTTTATGCTGATATTTTTGGAAAAATTTATTGAACACTAGCAGGATGGTGGAATAGATGATACTATCTACGACCAGCTTCAACAAGCTATGACCGAAGCGGAGGATGCTTCACTAACTGCATATAAAGAAACTGTCAGACGTAGGAATGCTGAAAAAGAAGCCTTTGAAGCTATACGCAAGGTAGTTATTTGGTTGTTGAGTTCTTGTTATACTTCTTCAGTACTTACATGATTATGTTTATCAGTCACTAGTTAAACAAGAAAGGATCACATACGAAGCAACCTTAATCAATGCTAATGATCATTTGAATGAATAGGTGCTAGGACACTGGGCAAAAGAGTGTTAGTTAAAGTAATGACTGAACAAAAAATAGAACTGCAGGGGGAGGATATTCATTCAAATTTGTTAATCTGTAAATTGAGCACCTGTTGTCTGTAAAAGGGGAAATCCTTGGAGGAGAGTTATCCTTCCTTTTCCCATATCCTTTGTGGTCAAGAAATACAATCTCTCCTTTCTTCTATTTTCTAATCTGGGTTCCTAACAGTAGGAATCATTTTAAGTTATATTATCTAGTGATAGGCCAATGTTGCAGCATGATACCACTTCTAATCCTTATCAACGTTTGAACTGCCCAATTGATAGGCTAAAGCTTCTGAAAGCTTATATACGGAGGAGTTGAACCTGAGGAAATTGGCAGAGGAAGAACTTAGGAAAGAAAAAGAAGAACTTGAGAATGCGAAGAGACTGAGAGACAAAGTTAGGGAAGAACTCCACCTCGCCCTTGATCAGAAGGCATCTCTGGAGAGTCAGATTGCATCATCTGAACTTATCATAAAGGAGCTGGAGCAGAAGATTGTATCTGCTGTGGATCTGTTACAGAGCTACAAGAATGAACGAGAGGAATTGCAGATTCAGCGTGATAATGCTTTGAGAGAGGCTGAAGAATTGAGGAAAAAGCAAGGAGAGACCTCAAGCTCCCATGTCCCTCAATTGTTCTCAGAATTCTCCTTTTCAGAGATTAAAGAAGCAACAGATAACTTCAATCCATCCTTAAAAATTGGTGAAGGTGGATATGGAAGTATATTTAAAGGTGTCTTGAGTTACACTGAGGTGGCTATAAAAAGATTGCACTCTGACAGCATGCAAGGACCCTTGGAGTTTCAACAGGAGGTAAGGTGGCTTGACTTTTATATGATAGTCTAAAACATCTTATTCTAATCATCGATAAATCTTTGTGTGCTGGATGTAGAACTTCTGAAAACACCTGTGTAAAAGTCCAAGAATAAAATAAAGTTGGCCTCAACTGATCTTTCATTGATATAAGAACAAAAAAAAAACTGTGGAGCTAGCAGCAAAATAGTAACAGATTTTTTAGGTTCTCCTAAAATCCAAACTCCCATGTTTTGCATATTCTTTTGGAACTTGTGTTTTTTGGTTCTTGGTATAATAATATATTATCAATATTGTCTCTAAGGGTATGAATGAAGGGTTTATAACCTAGATTTTTGTAAAATGAATATTTTTTTTATCCCACTTTCGGTTTTGTATCAGGTTGATGTGCTGAGCAAACTAAGGCATCCCAATCTTATCACACTCATTGGAGCCTGCCCAGATGCATGGGCTCTTGTCTATGAGTATTTACCCAATGGAAGCCTCGAAGATCGCCTTGCCTGCAAGGATAATACCCCTCCATTATCGTGGCAAACTCGAATCCGTGTTGCTACTGAACTATGCTCTGCCCTCATCTTTCTCCATTCCAGTAAACCTCACAGCATAGTGCATGGTGACTTGAAACCGTCGAACATTCTCCTTGATGCAAACCTTATTAGCAAGCTTAGTGACTTTGGAATATGTCGTATATTATCGAACTGTGAGAGTTCCAGTAGCAATTCTACAGAGTTTTGGAAAACTGACCCAAAAGGAACATTTGTCTACATGGATCCTGAGTTTCTTGCCTCAGGGGAACTTACTCCGAAGTCAGATGTTTATTCATTTGGAATCGTATTGTTGAGATTATTGACAGGGAGACCAGCCTTGGGAATAACAAAGGAAGTGAAATATGCATTAGATACTGGAAAGTTGAAATCCCTTTTGGATCCTGTGGCTGGAGACTGGCCATTTGTGCAGGCTGAACAATTGGCTCGCTTGGCTTTGAGATGTTGTGATATGAACCGAAAGAGCCGTCCAGATCTTTATTCTGATGTCTGGAGGATACTTGATGCAATGAGAGTTTCTTCGGGAGGCACAAACTCCTTTGGACTAAGTTCTGAAGGACTTTCACAACCTCCGTCATATTTTATTTGCCCAATCTTCCAGGTAACTTTCTGTCTACCTTTGTTTTCTGAGTTTAGGCTTTTGATTATGCCGTTGTAGAATCTCTGCCCCAATGAACACTTGTCTAAGGAAATGAAACTCATCCCAATTCTCATTTCATTTTAAAGTGGACCCAAATTTCAAGCTTGCATTTTCCTATTCTTTATTTATTTACTTTATTCTGTAACATTTTTACTTCACTTGCCACCAAGCTTGACGCAAAAGTAAGATTGCTGCCTTTTGTCTTGGAGGTCATGCCTTCAAAATGCTGGAAAAACAGCTTCACAGGGTTGCCCCTTTTCAGGATTTGACACCTCTGAAGTTTAGGACTCATTTTATGGTATAAAGTAGGTAGTTTCAGTCAATGATCAGAAAATCAGTGGTGTAAACAAATCATGGATGTATTGAAATATCAACTGAATTTTCTAACGGCTGAGATTGCTTATTTTACCTTCTAAACTGAGTTGCTCACTTTAGAGTCAAATCCCTTTATATCTTTATTTTCTTCTCCTTCAATATATCTTCCAATCAGTGGAATGATACATCTTTGAATATAAAGCTGCCATCTAAGAAAATCCTCCCTGTATGTGTTCCTACTTTACAGGAAGTCATGCGAGATCCACATGTAGCAGCAGATGGTTTTACTTATGAAGCTGAGGCTATACGAGGATGGCTTGATGGTGGTAATGACAACTCACCAATGACTAATGGTAAGCTTGCACATCACAATCTTGTTCCCAATCGTGCTCTTCGCTCTGCAATCCATGACTGGCTTCAAAACCACTGATCAAGAGCATTATTTTCCTCCCATTTTAATTGAACTGTATATCTATTGTTTGTAGACATTCTAGGAAAGAAAGTTATCATTTCATTTTGTTAGCTTGTATCAGGTTCTTCAATCACACTTTATACCTATCCTCTTGTATAGGTCAGATATCGACATGATTATCCTACAATAGTTGTACAGTACACATTATATAAGATATATATCAGAACGGTTCTTTGTGTGATTATCTTTACTTTTGGTTAGTTTTATATAAGGAAATTGTGAGTCATGTGAAGATTTGTCCAAACTTGATAGCAGCAACAGTGTTATATAACTTAATATGAGAATCTGAAATGGCCATGATGTGGTTGGTTATTCTTTTCTGTATGGACTTATCTGAAGCAAATAGTAACACAGTGAAAAGAGATTAAAAAAGGGAATGTTTGAAAGAGAAACTCAAATGGATCTGATTTATGTTATTAAATTAGCTCATAACCTTGTTTTAACTTTAGTTTCAAAGTGAACTTTACTACAGGTTGTATTTAGTTAAACTCTTATTGAAAGATACTTAATCCTTCAGAATAACATACCAACTTACAATAATCATGTGCAGAACCAATTTCAAATGGGCATCGTATACTATAATTTATTTCAAGAGATTGGTTTTTCTAAACAAATGATCTTCTACACGTATTACTTGAAAATGAAACATTTAACTACATGTTAAAGGACAATTTTATGTGAAAGTTTACAGTTGACTGCTACGCATAAAACCATTTTAAATGTCTGTGTTTTCTGCATAATTTGAGCACGTAATCTGACTTTTGAAGACAATCGAGAACATATGAATATATTGTCAGAAGTTGTTTTATCGTTAGTGGTCCAATATTTGAGGTGTGTGTCTTTGGTTTCGTTAAACGAGAGATACTTTGTCAACACCGGTCCTACCATACCATTTCACTCCAACAAGATTTTCTCCAGAGACATACTTTTGGTCTCTGATCTCAATGTCAATTGAATGGATAGGAAAATTCACCATTTTCAAAAAATTTAAATGCACTAAACTTTTTAAATGTTTTTATCTTTTTAATTATTTTGTTTAAATAAACTAATTTGAATTTATTATTATTTTTTGTTTAAATAGGATATTTAAATTACTATTAAATAACATTATTTTGATATTAAACATCTAGTAATTAAAAAACCTTAAAATACATTAATAAAAAACTACTCTAAAAACGTCAATAGAAAAACAACTTTTGTTGACGCCAAATAAAAAAAAAATCCTAGCTACATTGTTTGAAAAATATTCTTATTCTCGTTGATATACGTGGTAGCACTTAAAATCAACCATGTTTTAGTATTGTGAGTTATGCATTTTCTGTCAAAATGGGCTTAATATGATGGGCCATGGGCCAACCTATTATGTGACTTTACTCACTTCCTAGAACTTCTAGTCAACACTTTCAATATATTTATCAATATTCTCGAATATAAACTATTGACCAAAAACAACAAATTTTAACACATTTCTAAGCATATTTATCGCCATCATTAATATATGATTTATGCTTAGTTTCTTGAATTTAGGGTTTTTGATTTGAAATTATTACGAACTGTTATTATAAGACAATTATTATATCCAAGAGATGAAGTTATGTGAAAAATGTAACTTGTTAGAGGCGTGGGTTCACTTTTCATGCATAAGAGATTCATGCATTGAGTATTAACGTTTTGTGTCCTTTTTCAATGCATTCCAAAAGAGACCAAAAGTTGGAATTTCAAGAAAAGGTTTGGTTCAACTAATTATACTTCTTTTTCTTTCTTTCTCATTCATTGTAACTTGAAAAGGTGCACGATCATGCATACTAGTTCTTCCTGAAGAGAAGAAAAACATTTAAGGATGTCTATGGATAAATTCAACTTGATTCTTGTTATTCTTGTTAAAGTGTGACTTTATTAAAAGAAGAAACAATGATTTTGCACAAAGCACAAAGATAGAAGAATAAAGTTAACATATTGGTTGTTGAATTTTGAAGGAAAAATAGGGTTATTTTTCATTTCTATTAAACATTTTATTATTTGAGTATTTTTTTTAAGTTAACATATTGAACGTTAATTTGATAATATGTATAGTTACTTTTTCGGTATGAGATTGAGATTGTTTTGATACTAAGTTTTGAGTATTATGATGTTAAATATTTGACAAAATTCAGCCGTTAATGCATAATAAATTTAATTATTTATATTTAAAATTTATATTTATAAATTTTGGGTAAACTAATCTTTATGAAATTTAATTATTGTTTAAAAGTGACCATTGGTCCGGATAGTATAATCGTTTTCTTAATTGTTGAATTAAGAAAAAAGATAATATAAAAAGAAAACCCACTGAGTCACTATTTTTTCGGATATAATTTTCTATTTGGGAAAACCTTTATAAATTGACACATAAGTTATGGTTTCACTTTTTCGTTGGGATTGAAAGCTGAATAAAGGTATGGTAGTTATATATATAATATAATATTCGTAGTGGGGGATTAAAATATTGGTTCATTGAATCTTCTTTTCAACAAAATAATAATATATGAGATCTTTATTATATATATATTGTTGGATTCAAACATTCTAATACAGTCGTGAAGAATTAAAACGGAATATCCCTAAAAAGCTGCATCTTCTTCAGAAAAAAAAAGAATTTGTATAAACTTAATATACATAAACATCATCAGAATATTATACAACTTATATGTTTAACATATAAATTGTATATGTAAGTAAAAGCAACATTCAATAAAAAATTAACATTTTTTCATGTTGTCCGAATTTGTTAATACAGTGTATCGTTATGATGATTTACAATTTAAACTTATTTATGATGATTTACAACTTTTTTTCTTAAAAAAAAAACACCTTACATTTAATCATGAAATAATGTATCGTTAAATGAGAATTCATCAATATTCATATACATTATAACGATATGAATATAATCCCAATATATGATGAATAGTTATAAGTTAGAGTGATATTTTTTTAGAGAATATAATATTTGAAGTTTTAAAATAATATGTATTCTCTCTCCTAATAATGTATACTTGTATTTATATTTTAGTTATATAATTGAGAAGTGTTACACATGCGCAACTTATCCTATTTTTTATTGCTGGTGCTTAATTTGCTTACTTACCTACCTATTAATTTAATCTTTCAGTTCCACTAAAGTAATTTATTCAAGCATTATAAAATCCATAAAAATAGACTTCACACCTAAAGTAGAAATGAATGATACAAAATAAAATTTAATGAATAGTAGTGTGACATATAAAACACTTTTTTCATGTTATATATCGGTCAATTTAGAATCAAACGGTCGATACAATCAAAAACGTTAACAAGATAAGTGATTAAACGATTGTACTACATAGATCGGACAGTCACTCTTAAATAATAATTAGACATGATAAATATTAGTTTATTGAAAAACATAATATATATATTCATTATACCATGATTAATGTGTGAATAATCTTAAATCTATCCAAAATCTATAAATACAAATTATTTAAGATAATAAGATAGATAATTTATCTTTTTGAACTTAATGATTAAAATGAAAATATCTTCCCAACTTGAATCGTGCAATTATGTTTTTGTTGATAGAAGTATGATTGGAGTGAATATCGAATTATGCAGACAGTGATATTGACTGCTTAATATGGTGCATTTAAATTTTGAATTTTATAACTAAACTAAAAATATTAGTTATATATTTTGTGTTATTGATAGGAAGTGAAAAAAAAAGAGAGAAAAGAAGAATGTAGATGTACAATGATGACATCCAACACTAAAGAAGGGAACCAGTAGTTATGTTGCAGAATCCACTTTACGATAAACTCTGTCTCCTCATAATATGCAAATAACTTAAAGCTGTTAAAATTCCACTATAAAAGTTTCCACTGTTTAATATTTTATTTTTTCTTTTTAATAATTTTTTATGCAATAACAAATGATAAACTTTGAAATCTCAATATTTAGATATCAAAATTCATAGTAATATTTATTTAAAAATAACTTATTTTATCTTATTTTTTATAACATAATATATAATAAACTTTATTTCACTTTTGCACATTTTTCTTCGATGGTGGAAATTTCTTTCTTTTCTTCTACACACACCTAAACCACTATTTATATTTATTCTATTTTTTTGGTACATTTACCCTCGTTTTTCTATCTTTTCAAACTAGATCAATGTTTAATATGATTTATTACTAAATTATTTTTAACAAATGTAGTTTTTTTTTTTATTTTTTAACTAATTATAATTTTATCATGAAGATATAAGAACCAACATTCCAAAATTTATGTAAAATGTGAATTAAAATTAGGATTAATTCTAACATTTAAAATATAGTGTTGTTTGATTGCATTATTTTTTGTGAGCGTGAATTTTATTTCAGAGTTAGAGAGTTTTAATTGTTTACTGATGATAGAAATAAATGTATAATATATTTTTCTTATTTAAAATTTGTTAAGTAATGATACCTGTATAATAAGAAATATTAAGTCATATCCTAATGATCAAATAAATAAGTTTCTTATCATTAAGGAACTCGTATTAACTTTAAAAAGGTTTTAAAACATTATATTATCTCCTGTTTGTATAAAACAATAAAATTAGTAAATGTATGATTAATTATGACTAAATAATAAAAATATATAAATGTAGAATTACTATTTATTTTTTAAAATTAACGTACTCTTTTAATTCTTAAAAAATTAACACATTCCTTTCAGAAAGATTAATTTTAGATGTACTATGTAGATTAGTCAAATTGATATGAATGAGTCTCCATAGTGGTTGGCATATTTGACAGTTAATTTTAAATTCCATTATCAACTTTAGACCTTTCTCTAGAAAATAAAAAGACTTTAGAACTTTAAAAGATAAATTAAAATTTTGATAAAGTTTCAAATTTTATAATTAAAGTATTTACCGAAAGTGGTTCATACGAATGATATTAAACTCAATATGTTTTTTATTAAAAACTACAACTTTACTAAATATAATACAATTAAAAAATAAAAATTGTACTAAAAATGAATAATTAAATTTTCCTATGAAATACATTCATTAAATCATAGTTTTTCATGTTAGTTGTATCTTAAGAATATTATGAAAGTAAATGAGTTATTTATCATACAGGTCTTTATAGAGATTACATATACAAGTATCTAATTAAAAAAGTTTAATTAGTATCAAACAATTTTCAAAATCAGCATAAATTATGTGAAATTAACAAATTAATAACTTGAGTGTTTTCATTTTCAATTTTTTTATCTTTTTTTTTTTTTCAAAAAGCAGAAAGTAAATGGGCTGGTATCTATCTCTGGTGAGTCATGAATGATGCTTAATTGGGCCAAAATGCAGAGTGGGTCCCACAGGTGTGAATGGGCGCACGTGTGATGAGTACGATGAATGAGTTTGGTACGTGTGAGATGTGTGAATGGACATGGTTTGGCATAGCATGAGGTAAGGTCATGTGAGGACCCTACATTGTTGGGGTGGTGTCTTATGCCAAAGGGAACCTTCAAATTTTAGCCTGTGCTAACGTCTAAATCCTTTACATATGCCTCTTTTTCATCCACCATTTTGTGTATATATGTGAGTATTCTTTTTCTGAGCGAATCTACCAGCCGGATTTCTTGAAAAAAGAAAAATTAATTACTCTTTTTTTATGTTTTTTCCCTATAATATAAGTATAACAATGCTCTTTTTTAAAAACTAAAATAATTAATATTTTACTGTATTTCAAGTATAAATTTACACAAAATATCTATACATATATTTATGTTAATAAAAATATATTTAAATATTTATTGGTGTGTATGTAATATAATATCTTTTGTTTAATTACTCATTTGATTTATGTTTTCGTAAAAAAGTATCGAGTTGGTTGGTTATGCAATTTGTTTAGCTTTAATTTGATTTTGATTTGTAAAAATTGATGTAATTTGATAATTTTTCATAAAAATAATATACAATTTTGGTTCTTTCTATTAAATTTTTTATATGTGTGACATCCCAATTATATAG
Source organism: Vigna umbellata (assembly GCF_029865625.1). Lineage (NCBI taxonomy): Eukaryota > Viridiplantae > Streptophyta > Magnoliopsida > Fabales > Fabaceae > Vigna > Vigna umbellata. The sequence continues at coordinate 7,043,083 of NC_142168.1, forward strand.
AAAGCATATATAATAAAGACGTCTACATACATAATATAGGAAAGCAGTGAGAATAAAAAGGATTACAGTCATCATCTAAGTAGCTTCTGAATATAAGCTTAAACTCCAAAAAGATATAAAATATAAGCTGAAATGGGAAATAGTATCCTAGAATATAAGATCAACTAATAGTATCCTAGGAGACTAGGCAGCAACATTGTCCTCAACTTCCAGAGCCGTCTCCAAAGGAACCTCCTCGCCATCTGCTCCCATCCAATTGGATGACCATCGCAAGAAGAAACATACACAAACAACACAAACAAGCAAGGGTGAGCTAGAGATAAAAATCATGTTATTCAATCACACACGACATGCAACAGTCACTCAAACATAGCACATTGACATCACAAGACTCATTGTTTTATAGACCGACTCGTCCGGACCAGAATGATTACCGAGCTATGGCGGGTTATGCACTCGTAGTGGCCTCTACTGCTTTGCAAAGCCGTTGCCAATGGGTTCCACCCTACCACACTCACGAGGTTAGTCCGTTCCGCACCCTGGAGCATACTGGAAGCCTCCAAGACTAGGACCTCCTGCTACTCCTCACCACATGGATCAATTCTCTCTACTTGAGAATGAAAGACCATTAGAGCGTCAGGAAAACCCCCAAGACTGAGCTACCATGCAATCATTCTACACACCACCAGGGTACCACCATGAATCTTCTCCTTGAAGATCATGGAATTACGTCTATCAAATATATTGTTACACTTACACCAATCACAACTTTGTTTCATACATACTTCCAAACTATAATTCACATACAATACAACATACCTTCAATCATGTAGCAAAATCAAGCCACCCAAATCAGTTATATAGACATACATACATCTTGGCAGTCAAACAACATCAAACAACTCAAACAGATGAGGAAAAATGTGAAACTCACTGCACCAGGTCGCACAGCGCACCAAGGTGCAAGGCAAGACAGCAAAAATTCGCACAGCGCACCACCCTTGGTGCGTTGAGCGAATTTTCCTGATGGGGGGAGTATTTTTCAGCTAAAATTTGCATAGTGCACCACCCTTAATGCGCTAGGCGAATTTCCTGATAAGAGGACAGCTAAAATTCGCATAACGCACTAAGTTTGTACGCTATGCTAAACTAAAATTCTAATACACATTATCAGTCCCTAAACCCTTGCATAGCGTCCCTAATTCGTTATTCGAATTAAATGGGTAGTGATCCCAGACCACCACCAGTCGCATAGCGACAGGATTCGCCATGGCGAGTCCAAAAACAGTGAGCATCACCCTCTGGTAATTCGCACAACGCACCAACTCGCACAGCGAATTACCAAGACAGTGAGCACCCTCTACAGGGTCTCGCTATGCGAGACAACTCGCATAGCGACACTGCAGAATCTGCTGAACGTGAATTCTGCAGAATCACACACTCACACTAATCCTTACCATTTTCATTTATTTTCCCCAACTTCTAACCCTCCTAATTCTTGTATCACACATAATTAAACTTGTCTAGATGATTATAACCATTCTTAGCATGATTCTAAAGTGATCACTACCACATTTTAACTTAAACCTCCAATCCTCATTAACCCAATGACCCAATTTCGATTCTACCATTTTGAACATGACTTTATTCATTTTTATGATCCTAAACTGTCCTAATTGACTCATACAAGCTAGCCACACTGTCCAATTGCACTCAAGACCACCTATGCTCAAATTTCCTACCTCAGTTCCTCTCAAAGGACTAAAAACAATATTCTCTTAACCTTTTACTCCTCTAACATGACTAACACAGGATTTCCACCTCAACCACATCTTCCTAACCCAATTGGTCATCGGAGAAGAATCAGATGTCTGAACGCATCAGTCTCATCTTCGACGCCAGCACATATGACTAGTCACAACTGACTGGACCAGGCCAGGGCTGCTCTATGATCAGGGATGTGCCAACTCAGGTTTTTAAGATTCTTCTATCCTACCAACACAGTACTCTCAACAAGTCCCAAGTTATTTTTCTAAGTCATCCAAACTGTCCTATGGTACTCTAGACCCCAATTGCCCAATTTTGGTACTCCACTTCCCTCACAGTAACCTAAAATAGTACATGTATCCACTCACCATCCATTTTAACTATTTCCCAGAGTTCTTACTCCAATCCAGAAAACCAGTACAACCAACACATGCTCATCCAAGTCAAACAAGGTTCAGTACACTATGGATACACACTTTCACATATTTAACAGATTCCAATTCAACATGCTCACCATCAAAATACACTTAATAGTAAGACAAGAAAAACTAATTTATCAAACATATACATCATATGTTTCAACAACACAAAGAAGAATAAATAGCTAGCTCCCCTTACCTTGAAGTTGAGCAGTGCAGCCAACTAGAGTGCCCTAACAGTGCCTTCACAGTGAAGACCTAAACAGTGCCTACAACCACCTAAATGATGATGAAAACAACTCTTAGAGCTAGAATAGACAAAGAATCAAAAAGGAGCACCACTAGTTGCATGCCCTAGGTTCAAGAAAAGTGGAGAAACTGACTTACCCGTCCAAATGGAAATTTAATCGGATAAAAAGGAAGCTCTCAACTCCGTGAGTGAAAGAACACCACCTATTTGAAATTTCAACGGTTCAAATGAGTGTAAGGGTAGAGAGAAGGCAGAGAAGGAAAAGGAAAGTTGAGTTTAGAGAGAGAAGGAGAAGCTGGAAAATGAGATCAGAGCTGGAAAATGCAGGAACCCCTTCTAAGGTCATTGTGCCTTTGGCCCTTTGGGTCTGGCTGCCTCAGAAAATAAGGTCCAATAGCCCATATTGTTTCCAGGACCTTACAATATGGATCAAATATTTTTTATCAAAATTGAAGTAGTTAGAAAGGATGTTTTAATTTATTTTGTTGGTATACTTAACATAATCAAAGTGTTAATTTTGAAAAAAAAATCATTAATTCATTTAAGAAATTTAACTAAAAAGATGTCGTTGCATAATTTTTCAAACATTAGAACCAAATTGCATTAATTTTCACAAATTGATACCAAAATGAGACTAAAAAACTGAATGATTAATTTATTTGATATTTTTGAACGAAAACATGACTAAACAAGTAATTAAACCAATATTTTTATTTTCTTTCTTAAAAGTTAAAGTGTAAAAAAGTTTATTAAATTATGTATGACACCTATTTAAATATATTTTCCTTTTATGTCTGAGACAACTATGATTTTTAATATTTTGAGTTTTTTTAAGAGTATTTGGATATTAATTAATTGGTGTTGTATTTTAAAATAATATGTTGATGAATATGAAATTTTGAATTGATATTGCAATTTGGGATTGGGTTGATGTTGCTATAAGGAGTATAATTTTTATACTTTCGCTTAAATGAAATTTGAACGTGATTATATAACGAGATTATCTTGACTTTGCTAGTATCCAACTCGTTTCAGGTGAAAGTTCTTCCCTCAATCTAGTTTAAGGAGTATTGAACGTTAATTCTATAAAAAGATTATTCTAACTCTGTTAATATCTAGTTCAAATAGAAAAATATATCACACTTTAAAGTATTTCAATAATGATTTCTTTATACAATAATTCACTTTATTTATTAAATCTTCTAACAATTTAAAATTTTTCAATAATTATTATATTTAAATTTATTTATTGTTATTTTTATACATAGTATCACACACATATATAAGTAGAAACTAATACATATAAGAAATTAAAAAAAAAATTAAGAGACTACATTGAAATTAGAAAAAACAAGTTTCACATGAAACAAAATTAACGAAAATAAAAATCGAAAGTAATATTAAGTCAACTTTAAACTAATGATAACTTAAAATTTAAAATTCAAACATATAAGGAGTTTATGAAAACTTTATTATTGAACCTCATTGCTCAAGCAACCATATTTATAGCATTTTGTAATGTTTGAACAACTAAAAGAATTAAAAACTTCAACTATTCCAGAGTTGTAATTCAACACACAACATTAAAAAAAAAAAAAACCAACAAATCGAAAGAGCAAGAAATAGTCATTCGTTTTGGTCATATTTCTAACTTAAATATTGAATGAGAGAGTTTTTCTCAAACAAGATAGATATAACCAACAACGTATATCAACATATTAAAAGCTAAAATACAACCCTTTGTAACAAACCAAAAGTTCTAAACAGGAAAAATATAACTTTATACTTATTGCAAATGCAAACTACACAAAATAGACCATAGTGCCTAGAATGACTCTTGTAAGCCACTAAATAGTTCAAAAACTAACATAAACATCAAAACATTAACAAATTTCATTATATTTAAATCATCAAATTTAATTTAAAGATAAATTTATTCCAATCAACAATAAACAAAAAATTCAAATAGTTTCTCTTAAATGAAAAGTGATTTGAATTCCGAATAATTGTTTTTCAAGGATTTTACATTTAGAAAATGTAACATAAATTTACTATATTATAAATGTGGAACATATTATGTAAAAAAATATAAAATATTTATTAGATTCTAATATGTATTTTTATTTTAAATAAAGATTTTAATTAGTTACTTTTAGTGAAAACAAATATGAGTCACCTTCTTGATCTAAACAAACAGACATGAAGCATGAATTTAGCATTGGAAAATTAAATTTTTCAAGTAAAAATTTTTTTACTTTGATTTAAAATATAAAATATCATTGACATCTATTTTTAAACAGCAAAAAGTAATAACTTATTTTTCAACATTTTTATCTATTATAACTAAACATCTGAAATATTAATAAAAACTTGTTATTCCAAATTTCAGTATGAAATATTGGAGAAAATATTAAAACAACTTAAAGATAAAATAAATGTACAATTATACTTAATTAGACAGCTATATTTTCAAATACACAGTACATTGGGGACTGTTTGCTTGGACAGAAGAAAAATAAAGAAAAAGATAAAGAAATTTGATCTTTAATTTGAAGACAAAATGGAAAGAATAAAGTTTTAATTATTTTTAGAAATGAATTTGTCTCTGTTTTGTTTTATTTTTATTTTAATCAAATTAAAAAAAGTTATGACCAATGAGAGAGAGACAGGAGTAAGGGTAAAGATGGTAGATTATGCAGTGGATATAGTCACAAACTTCATGGATCGTACAACACTCTTATCTGTACGGGTCATACGGTAATAAAGGAACCTGTTCAGAAGGTAGCCGGTAAACATATGTACTTTGCTTACAACTTTCTTTCACGCGCATCACCCACGTCTATTTCATTTTTAATTATTTTATCTTTCTCATTATTTATTAAATTAAATACCTTTAATTGTTACTATATTTATTAATAATCTATTTCTACTCTGACAACTTATTTTTATCATATATGTTTTCTACTCTTCCGACTAAATAAAGTATATTATCTTTACCAAATTAAAAGTGCATCTTGTTCAAGAAAAGGGGGAAGAGAGAACAAAAGATAGAAAATTATTTTCAGTTATCCTTTTACATAAAAAGCATTACTATTTTGAAATTCTCAAATATATTAGACATTTGTATCACTTTTGGATTATTTTTACTTTATAAAATGGCATGTTCGATATTAACTAAAAAAATGGCATAATTAATATCTCACTATTATTCTCAAAGCTACAGGGGAAATGAAAGATTAACTTATTGATAAAATTGAAAAAGAAGATGGAAGAAATTATGAATATTACACAATTGTTTTTATAATTTTTTTTTTAATATAATAGAAACAATTTATATTCCTAAAAATTACATTAAAATCAAAATATTGCTTTTACATAAAAAATATATATAAAAACAACTCTGTACTAGTCAACTTTCTCTCTCACAAAGTTAATACCATATTGATTATAAAAATAACATTTTTTTCTTTCACTTTATATACACGAGGACGAAATAACATTTTATTTTATACATAAAATAAATATCCTAATATAGCTTTCATTCAAATAAAAGGAAATAAACTCTGTTAAACAATTGATTTTTTTGTTCACTTTGATGAATGATGTATCTGAAAAATTATATTCTAAAAGAGTTTTTAAATTTAAGGATAATATAAGAAAAAAAACATAACAGATAATGTAGTTTACTAATACTAATTTGTACCAACAGGTACGTATGATCAATTTTTAATGTTGACAATAATACATAATTGAATTTAAGATGATAACCTCACATTACTTTTCTTTTACTTTTAAATTAGAGTCAGAGTTTACTTTGATTAATATTGTTAGTCCCTTCTCATCAAATTATATTCAATATACCTTATAAGTATAACAAAAATTTATTCAAATTCTAAAATTTACATAATTTTTTTTATTAAGTAATAAGTGGATTTTTTTTCATTCATCTCTATTTACTATAAATAAGAGTTTTATTTTAAAATAAAGATAATAAAAAAGCGGAATGCGACGTGCACATCACGCACAGAAGAAGCTCGTGGCCAACCCACCTAACAACAAACGTAAAGTAGTGGAAATTCTAGTTCAACGGTTACCACGCGGTGTTTTCCTCATGTCCCATCCTGCATTCCACAGACACAAACACCCAATAACTAAATTAAATTTAACTTAATGAATTAAATTAAACAAATTAAATAAATAAAAAAAGTTAAAAAACTGTGTCCTTGTTCTCTCTCTGCCTCCACCCCCAATTCCCATTGTACCTTCTTCCTCTTTCTTTCTTTCCGAAGATAAAATCTTTACCTTCACACACAAACCCCTTTTGGTTTCTTCCCTCAAATTTGCATCTGGAATCTGGTTTCTCAGTACTTCACACCACCATGGGTTCACTTGGAGCTTCGTGTGCTCTGTGTTGTTCTCTGTTCATCATATTTTTCACTTTCAGTTTTGCTGGGGACATAGTGCACCATGATAATATTGCTCCCAAGAGACCTGGCTGTGAGAACAACTTTGTCCTGGTAGCTGAAATAATGGATACAAATTTTGAATTTTTTTTATGTTTGATGTGAATTTGATGCATATTTGATTGTAAAAAGCCTAGACTTTCTTCTTTTGAAGAAAAAATGGCTTTGCTTTTTGTTAGGGTGCTGGAGAGGTGCTGGAAAAAGGAGAGGAACATTGCTATTATTTTCTTCTTTCTAGTTTTTTAAGTCATTTTCAACAAAATTGGGGGAGTTGGATTTGATCAAAATTCAAATTTTAGTTTCTTGGTTTTGGAAAGATGAGATTTTTTTCATTCTCTTTTGCACCTTAACCATCCCCTTTCCTCCATATGAATCACTCTGTGGAGCATACTCAATTAAAGTACTCTCTTCTTCTGTTCTTAAATTAAACATAAGACCTTTAATCATGTTTTAGATTGTTTGTGGCATAAGTTCTGGAAGTAAAATTAGTTTTCTCTTTTTTGTTCTATGCATTAGTCACGGGTTTAATTGACATTTGTTTAAAAAAATAAAATAAAACGAATAGCCTTGTTTAATTTGCAGTGGTATTTTTCTGGCAATTGCAATGCAGAGATCTCTTATTTGATAGAAGTATGGTAGCTTTATCTGCTATAGTTGATATTATATATTTGATTTCATCAATTTTCTCCCTCTCTATGTGAAGAATCATGCCAATTCTCTTAACTTTCTCACTTGAGATTGACTTAGCTTGACTTGTGTTCTGGACATCACTAAAAGACCTCGAAATCTTGTTCAATTCTTCTTCAAAAGTTTGTAACAATTATCTGTCTCGTGAAATTTTGTAGTCGTGTATATCTTTTTTCCTTGATCTGCCTTCTTCCATTGAGGGTATGTTTTTTAGTGAAAAGAAAGAAATGCCAAGTGCCTGAATGCTTTCTAAATTGGAATTTGAGCAAGATTATGGTGACCAGGACCATGATAAAGACTTCTATAAAATCTCATAAGCAAAATTGTAAACCTTTTGGCCTGTGTCTTTCTGTGTTTCAGCAAACTACCATGTGGCATGTTTCAATTTTCTTACAAATATTGGTAAGTATAAAGTATGAATGAGTATTTTCTTTAACAAATTTGACCCATTGCTCTTTTGTTAGGTTAAAGTTCCAACTTGGATTGATGGTGTGGAAAGCTGTGAGTATGTTGGAGTTGGTGCAAGGTTTGGCCCTACACTGGAATCAAAAGAAAAACGTGCTAACCATACTAGAATTGCAATTGCTGATCCTCCTGATTGTTGTAGCCTACCTAAGAATAAGGTATTCTAACTTTGTGCTTTATAACTAACCAAATACAACTCCTCTGCTTGTGAAGCATAGATGTTCAGATTATAAAGCTTGGATTTTTTTAGATATTTGTAAGTTAGTAATCCGAAGTGTCTTGCAATTTGTTAGCTCACTGGCGAGATCATTTTGGTGCACCGAGGACAGTGTAGTTTCACAACCAAGGCAAATATAGCTGAACAGGCTGGTGCTTCAGCCATGCTGATTATAAATTACCGTACAGGTGTTTGCATGCAATTTTTGCTATTTTGAACTTATAGTTTGTTTCATTTCCCTCTCCTCCATGCCTAATTTACAATTAAAAGTGATGTGATCCTGTGGTTCGTAGTTTCATAGAGGATACTAAAGTTTTGTTTCTTATTTGTTAGATGTCTTTGCTTACTAGAATAAACAATCATTTTGCAATGCTGTGTGTCTTGCTTGTGTAAGCAACTATTTATGTCCTTGTTGTGCAGAACTTTTCAAGATGGTTTGTGAAGCAAATGAAACTGATGTGGATATTGGAATACCTACTGTCATGCTTCCACAAGATGCTGGGGAAAACTTGGAAAATCACATACTAAACAACTCAGTGGGTATGTTTCAATTTTTTATGTGCCTATTCTTTTGTAATGAGTTATAGTTTTTTTACCAGACAAAAGTTTAAATTAACTACTTTATATTATGATTCTTGATCTGATTAGTCTTTGCAATTCTCCACTCGCTAGTGTCTGTGCAGTTGTACTCTCCATATCGTCCAATGGTTGATGTTGCAGAAGTGTTTTTATGGCTTATGGCTGTTGGTAGTATTCTCTGTGCTTCTTACTGGTCTGCCTGGACTGCGAGAGAGTCTGCCATTGAGCAGGAGAAGCTATTAAAGGTTACCTAGTTTCTTTTCTTGCCAATTTTATTCACTTTTCCTCATACAAGGATAATATTATTTTGGTGTTCGAAAGAAGGAATACAAAAGTTAACAAAGACACAGAAGAAATTCTGAAAGGAAACTAGCTCATTAAAACAAAGAAGTGATTGTGCTCCTTGCCGACTTGGCATGGAGGTTTCCTTAACAAAAGTTTATTCTCTTTTTAAAATAGACTAATTTATTTTTTGTAAACGAAGCCTTCTTCTCAAAGTAAGAAAGAGTCATTAAATCAATTACTAACATATATATAGTATGTTTAAATTGCAGGATGCTTCAGATGAATATGTAAATGCAGAGAATGCTGGTTATAGTGCTTATGTGGAAATCAGTACTGCAGCAGCAATATCATTTGTTGTGATTGCTTCTTGTTTCTTGGTTATGCTTTACAAATTCATGGCATCATGGTTTGTTGAAGTTCTGGTGGTTCTATTTTGCATTGGTGGGGTTGAGGTGAGTTATCATTTTCCTAAGGCGATTCTTATTGGTTATGACTCTTAATTTTTCTCATCTTCTGTATGCTTTGAGCCATATCTTGGGTGGTTATTTTCACCTGTATATACTTAGCAACATTTTGCTTCCTTCACATTTAACTGAATTCCTTGTCCATATTTTAAAGTCTTCTGGGTGGTATTCTGCTCCATCCTCTTTAAAGATGTTTCTTTATTGACTTGAGGAGAGGTTAATATGCCTATGTTGGATATTTAATGAGTGCAATATGATGGATATGGGAAAAAAGAAAAGAAGAAGATGATTCTGTCTCCTACCTCCAAACTGGAGAGGAGAAATGGGGTATTGGATGGAATATGCTGCATTCAATCCTGTTCTGCTTCTTCCCCCATTTCATCCCTTTCCATCAATCCAGAGATTGTTATCTGTTGAATTTAAGGGGCAAAGGCAGTGGCTAACAGAGAAGAAAACAGAGAAGATGACTTAATAAAAGAATAAAGTGGAACTGAGAATGCTAACTTCAGTATTTTATTATCTTAATGAAACTTAATTTAAATGCATTCAGATATATCATACTAAGAGTTCGCGTTTCATGATTCTGGCGACTGCATCGAGAGCATAGCTAAAAAATAGGAAATAGCTAATCCACTGCCAGATAATGAAACAGAATAAATTTGACTAGTTCAAACTGAAACAAATCTGAAAGCTTCCTAAAAATATGCAACATCCAAAGTGGACACTTTGAATACATTTAATTGCATTTCTATAAATTTTTAACTCATTAACTTATATGCCAGTATTGGTCAGTATACCAAAATATTTAGAGAAATTTTTATACTTTATCATGTTTATGATTACTTGTGCTCACTCTAAGACATAGATTTCTCATGATCAAATTTTAGTGGTTACTTAAGATTAAGTTTATACGTTATATTATAGCCATATTGCCTCTTCAGTTTTTAAAATGCGGAATTCACATGTCCATATTTTATCATATTCGAATCTTGCATCATAATCTGTGCTTCCTAGGTCATAGGATTGCAATTTGCAACGTGATATTATTATTGATATATAGCAGCTGAATGAATCTTTATTCTCTACGTCCTTTCAGGGACTACAAACATGCTTGGTGGCTCTGTTATCATGGTATGTATTTCTTCCTTGTTTCCTTATTGTTTGAATTTGTGGTGTTCATTGGTTAACAATTTATGAGTTAAAGAATGATTAATTAATTTGATTGTTATTGTAAATGGTTGGAGGTTAGCAAATTAGGGGGTTGAATATTTGACTAAGTGGCCAGTGGCAAGCCTGTCATATATAGCATTGGATAGTTGAACTCTGAATTCTATGCACCAAATTTGGCAACTGACAGTTATATTTCTGAAAAATAAATTTTTCATCAAGGTTTTTCTCCTTACTGTCAGCTTTGCAAGAATTGACATTCATTCTATTAGGTAAACTGTTTATTCTACTAGATTCCCCTGTAATTATATCGATTTGACGTTACATTGTGTACAGTTTCAGATGGTTCCAACATGCTGCACAAATATTTGTGAAAGTACCCTTCTTTGGTGCTGTATCATATCTGACAGTTGCTGTTACTCCCTTCTGCATAGTGTTTGCTGTGCTTTGGGGTGTCTATCGCCATGTATCATTTGCTTGGATTGGTCAAGATATTCTTGTAAGAATACTTCTGCTACCTTTAATGTGTTCTTTTTGGTGGAATCTTCTTTTACACTCTTTTCTGCTCATTATTTTTCCTACTTGTAGTTTTGACCAATATAGAAATGTGCGATTTAATCACGAGCTATGCCCTTGCAGCATATGGCATAATTTTCTTCCCTTTAAAATGTTTCTGGTGTAAAACTGAATGCTTTTAAACGAGTATGGTCTTACAGTGATTAAAATGCTGACGCGAGCATATTGCTGAGTTTCACAAACAAAGTTCTGGTTATAAAGTCGTAAACCAAGATTCTAGAGGAAAACATCTTTTCTATTGGTTATTTGAACAATAGTCTTGTCTCACTGATTGAGAAACTGAGGTCGGGTGTGTAGATCATACAACATCATTGGACTTGTTATTAATCAGTAAAGTTCTCGGGAAAATTACTCGGTGTTGGGTAACTGAAAAACAAAAAAGAATTATCAGATTCCTAACCTTTGCTTTCTATGCAAGAAACTAGGATGTCAATTGTTAGTTCCAAATGATTGTAGATTGTTATTGTTACGATTTTTCCTATTATTTTTTCTTTTTCGGGTAGGGTGCCCACTATTTCAATTTCTCTCTTACTTGCTCCAGTTGAAGTTTTTCCATTTATGTTTATAATAATATGAACTTGGTTTTCTAAGTGGCTAGCTTGCAAACTTCCATTAAATTTTTTTTTATCAATCGTTTACTTTTCAGGGTATCACATTGATTATTACAGTTCTTCAGATTGTGCGGATACCAAATCTCAAGGTTTGCACCATCTCCTACTTGGGTAGTTTTTTGAAAATCTTGAAAATTAAGCTTGGGATGGATAAAAGGGCCTCCATTTCAGTAAAACAATTGAATAAGGATCTTCCGTGTATTACTGCTATTTTTAATTAACAAAAGACACTAATATATTCATTTTTCTTTGTAAGGTTGGAACTGTTCTTCTCAGTTGTGCCTTCCTGTATGACATCTTCTGGGTGTTTGTCTCTAAATGGTGGTTCCATGAGAGTGTCATGATAGTGGTGAGTGTTTTCATGCAAGATCTCCCTTGGACCTTTCTTCACAAAGCTTTTCTTTATCTCATTAAACACGATGTTTTTCTTCTCATTAAATTAATGCAACGTTTTCTCTTCTTTGCAGGTAGCTCGAGGTGATAAGAGTGGAGAAGATGGTATCCCCATGTTGCTCAAGATACCACGTTTGTTTGATCCTTGGGGTGGCTACAGCATCATTGGTTTTGGTGACATCATCTTACCAGGGCTTCTAGTTGCGTTTTCACTAAGGTTGCATAAGAACTCATTCATTAAATAATTCTGTTCATCTTCTTCCTTATACAGTCGTTTTGGAAGGGGGAAGAGAATGCTTTGTGCCTACTTTTTTCTAATAATTGAGTATACAGGTATGATTGGTTAGCAAAGAAGAACCTTCGAGATGGATACTTCTTGTGGGCAATGACTGCTTATGGTTTAGGTATGCCATGTTTGATCTGGGGGTACTTTTTCATTAGATAGAATGTTTTGGTAGGGTAATTTTCTGAAGTGTCTGGACGTACTTGGACTGAAAATATGCAGGTGATATATATGTTTGGTCTTAACACCATGTTCGTTGAATTTTGATCTGCAGGACTCCTTATCACATACATGGCTCTGAACTTGATGGATGGACATGGTCAACCTGCTTTGCTTTATATAGTCCCGTTTACACTTGGTTAGTAAAATTATTATACAAACTCAAGTAACATTGAGTTAAAACATTGATTATTATGCAAACAATAAATTTTGGACCCATTCCATTGGCTGCTGAAATACTGAAATTATCCATGTTTTTTTCGTATAGATATACTTATTTTTTACTAGAGATTTATCCATGAACACTAACCAGTTTTTGAAACCTTTTCTTTATTTGCAGGAACCTTTTTGTCATTAGGAAAGAAGAGAGGTGAACTCAAGGTACTATGGACAAGAGGGGAACCAAAAATACCTTGCCCTCACATCCAAGAGGATCAATCAACAAACCAGTAATCGCCAGCACAGTTAGCATCCTAGGTGTTAGTTTACAGGAGACTTATAGCAAATCTTAGAAGACTGTAACATCTGTAACTTTGTCATAACCAAATTTCAGCCAAATGATATATTATAGCATGTATTTAAAATCAGCCCCCGCGACTGGAGATACCCTGCACAACTGCTAGATGATGGAGGACCCATGCAAAACTGTCTACTGTAAGAATAGATCTTTTTTCTGAAATAGAAGATGGACTGGAACGAGGAGATTCAAGATATTCGTTTCCTGATTCTGGCCCCTCCTTAGGGTCTTTTTTTTTACACCTTTCATATTTATACTTCCACGATGATCTGGCTAAAATTATGTATTTAAGTGGCAAGCCAAATGACAGGCATGGATAACCTTCAAGCAATGGAGAGATGATTGGAAAATGATGATGATTTGGAACTTTTGAACTGTGAAGAATACGACTAAATTTCTGTTATTTCATGTATGAAATTAATAATGTATCAAATATGCTTGCAGTGCTGAATCGGTCTCAGATTTCACAGAAACTTCAATTCCAACTGGACAGCAACATCACACAACAGCACCTCCAAAGATCTCTATCAATCTCAAAGGATCAGGAAGCTTACTTAGGCAAGAGATTAGAGGAAATGGGAAGGTCATGTATGTATCAGGATTAGCTCCGTAGTCCAAAGACAATTCTTCATTTCTCCTCTCCAATCCATTATCACTTCAAAAAATTTATCATGTCACTTAATCAATGCACTGATCCATCATCCGAAGAGGATTATGATAACATGTTCAAAAGGAAAATTATTCAGTGGTTTGCTAATGCAAGGTTAACAACTTTTCTGTTTCGGCTAAAATTAAAAAATTCATGAGATACAAAGGAGCCATTAAATAAGAACTAGAAAAAGAAAGCAACGAAAACCAAATGAACATGACGTATATAATCCACAACCTGAACCTTTTTTATTTCTTTCCTATAAGTTTACAAGAGAACGCCCCCAGCAGCAAATAGCACCAGAGATGAACACTAATAATGAACAACAAAGAATCAATTTAAACAGTAAAACAAAAATAACTGACATGCAACAATTTTCTAGCATGTGTCAGCATCTCTCAAAATTGTTAAAGCCATTAGTCATCTGGGTAGCCTTGCAATCTTTTACGAACTCATTTCCAACGCATCCAAGTCGCAATCCTGTACGTAGAAATATTTTTATTGAGTTGCATTTGCCAGTGAAGTGAGTGAAATGAAATGGAAAAATTGTCATTTTGAATAGGCTGTACCAAAAATACCGAAGTCAAGAAAGTGCTTGATTACTATATTGCGTGCTTAATAAATTCAACACTACTCAAAGATAACAACAGACTGAAAGATTACCAAATTAATGTGGCCAAGTTCAGTTGTAAGGTTAGAAGTTTCTTTGGCAATGATAGGGCACCATGGTTCTACAAGTTGATAGGACATGGTAAAATGTAATTTTTACTTTGCATAATAGGCATCTAACAGATAACTTGTATAAAATATGTATCAAAAAGAAACAAAAGTGTATAAACAATAAAAGTAGAACACCAAATATATGTAAGCAACTTTAGCAGATAAACTGTAGAAGCTAATTTTAAAAGGAAGATAATGAATGCAGGAAAATTTAGTATACAACTAAGTTTTTTCAGTAAGAGAGAAACATTTTCGAAAAAAATTAACTTAAGGTAGCAAGCATAGGATGAATGGATAGGTATAATCACTCATAAACAGTGAAAAAACATACAAGCATTTCGCCGTAGAAAACTATTTCCATTGGGACTAAAAAGCATCGTCTTCCTTTCATGTCCAGACGATAAAAGTTCTTGCATCCTCTCTGGCCAGTCAGAATTTAATCGTCGGGCAAAATCTTCGACTTCCCTGCGTTCAAAATGGTTATCAAACACATAAGGTGTGCTGGACATTATCTTAAAAGCACATTTATATAGCATCTCTTTACATAAAAATGTTACCTTTTATACCTAAAACAACAATAGAAGACAATTAACGCAAGAAGAGTAGCTATTGGGTTCTACCCTATACATGTTCACCAATTTTGTGTAAGAGCAGGCAGATTGTACAGCTGTCTGTGACTATGAATGCTAGTTATAGTTCGTGAAGGTAGTTATCCAGTTGTAACTAATTCAAGATGTTATCATCATATAGTTAATATCTGAAACTGAATTCACTTCAGCAATAATCAGCACATTTTTAAACAGTAGAAGCAGAACTGAAGTGGCCATTCAATTATCATCATAATATTGCTCAAGACTTAGCTAAGAAAAGGGGGAAATATTAGTTGCCATCCTAAGCAAGTTAGCAAATCCAATAGCATTACCCATCTAATAGCTTTACAATATTCATGGTCATGAAAAATTAATGGCTAGTTGATGTAGGATACAAAATATTTCTAAATTTATCATTCTCCTCCAGAAAACAACAAAGATTAAAAAAAAACATAAAAAGTTGTAAAGTCCAACAAATTGGCATTGCCATATCTTCCTCTGACAAACACAAACACTTCATGCCATATTCAACCAGTAATAGATGACTCAAAAAGTACAATTTGTACAAGGATAGAGTTCAACCATTCTGATGCCCTGTCCTCTGCATATGCTATACTCCACAAAAAAACATTATTCCAAAGTGCTACAGATCACTAATGAGGCGAAAAGCTTGTGATCTGCCACTGCAACTATGCTAAAGACTTTAGAAACAACTTAGTGCAAACATTATAATTAGTGTGCATTTGGTTCATGCCTATTTGAAGAAATAATTGTTCTTTTCTAATCACAACTTCCTGAGAGAACTTTAAAAAAATTATCTCCCAAAAAAGCATTTCCAAACATGCACGAGGAATGTAGCCCCACCTGTCAATTTTTTCCTTAAGTGCAGGATCAATCCCATCATCTATATCTCCATCATCAAACTCCTTATGAGCAAAAACATCTTCAGTATGTGAAATTGAAGTCTCAGCAATTATATCAGCTTCAGAATTTGGAGGTCTGATGTTTTGACCATTTACTTCCTATCATGAGATAAAAAAAGGTAACACTAATAATTTACATGATAAATAATTGAATTTTTTCATTAAAAAAATAGAACAGAATATTTATAACAACCTTCTTATTCACTCCAGAAGCTTCCTTCAGAGAAGAGTTCTTCTGATGTTGCTCTTTTTTCCTTCTATTTTTCTTTTTATTCTTAGAAGTTTTAATGCCCTTTTGATCTGTGACGAAATTCTTCATCATTAATTAGGCTTTCAAAGGAATTAAACCAGAAAATAAATTAAAAAAGATACAGTTCTCAGAACATTCCCCCCAAAGAATTGGAAACTATTCTAAATAAAAACAAGTAAAAGATACGAGACATGAGTAACAAAAACGATCAAAAACCATGCTACATATAGAATAATTGCATAGTAGGTTCAGTGATGCCATACAATTGTCATGTTAGGACCAACAGTCACTGTATAGTTCTCATTGGTCATTGTCATTAATATCTTTCCTCTTATTTCAATCATCACACCAATCACTATGTCCATCATGTAGGTTTCACAAAAATAAATTCATGAGACCCAAATATAATATAAAATAGAAATATTTCAATTAGGGATGAACAGGCATGTATTTTACCAATCTACAGAAAGAGGCAGGAAGTAAACGCAAGAAAAAAACAGGGATAAAAAATGTTTTACCTTCATCATTTCCATTAATAAAAGACAACAGATCATCAACGGAACGTTTATCTATATGCTCTTCTTCAACTTCAACACTCTGAAACATGCAAATGACCAATTCTCATTAAATTCAACAATCTAAAATTTAGGATAAAGAGATACAAGACAGACATATCTTAGCAGCAAAGTTCAATTTAATTGGTAAAATCTAATTAAGGAACAAGGAATACATATACAATGTAACATATACTGTAGGTAATATGATAAATAAAGAAACAACACTTGTACCTTCAACCTCTCACGCTCTTTTAGTTCTTTCCTCTTCTTGGCATACAATCTATTCAAAAGCCTGATCCTTGGGTCATCAGTTGTGTTTTTCAAGGGCTCCAACTTCTCTTCCTGGATCAAAAGCATGTATGAAAAAAGAGAATTAAAGATGAAAGAAGACATAATTGGCATACAGAGTTCTCACAAGCACCAGACACCTCAGTTAGATCATCAGGCAAATGAAATATTTCACGTATCTCCTCTGGAGATTTTCCTTCAATTATCCGGGCAAGTGCACGACTTGTAAGATCAACCAATGGCTTCAACTGAAGGCTGTCTGCAGCAGATGTCAACTCACACAGCCGCTTAGTGTCCATCCTAACAAACTTTTCATCATAAGACTTCCTTTCCTATACAAAGAACAACCCCCAGGTAAGATCATCTTGACATATTGTTCTTCAGCATTAAATTATCTTTTTACAAAGATAATAACAATTAGAGAGAGGTAGAGCCGGTAGTAGAACCTTGTTTGAGCGACCTGGTACTTGATGAAAACGACAATAATCAAGAATTAAGCTCAATGTTGCAGGACTGACTCGTTGAGGAAGACATATTGCACAATTCTTGGAAGATCCCATCCCTTTTTGTATTATTTCTTTACAAATCAAAGGGCAATACATTGCAATTTCTTGTTCCACTTGCTGGATTGAACCATCTGATGTCTCAAGCCAGATATAAGGCTTCATCATCTGAAATTTTTTATATGAAATTAAGGATCTATCAGCAACTGGGACTGAAAAAAAATAGACAAGCTTTTTGCTTCTCTGGCAGAACCAAATACTCCAGTGTGAGTGCATAACTCATTTTATCAGCTGTATTCTTGTATTTTGTTATGACTGATAACTTATAACAATCTGAAACTAATCTAGTGGAGTACCAACTCATTAATAATTAATTTTAATGATACTTAGTTTTTTATTATAATAATTAACAAATGAACTTAAGTTATACTAGTACTGATTAACATACAGGAAAACTAATCCAGTGTAATAGCAATTTCTCTAAACTCATCCTTTTAAGAGCCAAAACTAAAGATAATTCATATTCTGGTCTAAAACCTCAGCCCATATAACACCATTTAATTATCTACAGTTTCTAAAATCTCAACAACTCCAGAGAGGGAAAACAATAAACATTGTAAGAGAATGATATGGTTCACAACAAAATTTAACTTATTCAAATATTTTTAAACTGAGAAATAAAACTATAGTATAAGTTAGAGATCTCACATTCACTAAAAATCTATCTTATTGAAATTTGTTGGACCTATCATGTCAAGTACAATCGGGCCTCATCCATTCCCACACTCAAGATGTTTAATTATCAATATGAGAGTGTGTTAAAAATTCCACGTCAATTAGATATATAACCAAATTATAATACATATATTGGTGCAAACATCACATTTCAAGCCAATTTTGTGAACTTGAATTAGGTTTAAACTTCAGTTTCTAAGAGTAGCAAAGATTAATACTAATAAAGTTTTGAAACTTACAGTGGAATGTACCCTTTACGAATAAAGATTAAAAGAAAAAAAATCAGCACGCATGACTACCAAATCTAAATGAGACGAACAAGATAAAAAAAACCCAAAGTGATACAACGTTAAATAAAATTTTAACCCCTGAACTACATGGATTGGTTAAGAAAAAAAATCCGTACTGAAAAGTAGCATACCTCTGGTTTAATAACCGCCATGTCAATTTCTGACATATTGAACCAATTTGAAAAGTAAAATCTATTGGTGAAAGTTTCTGTGATGCAAACAATATTAGCTGAAGCACAAATGTAAACTTCAAATCCAGACAGTCAGATAATGCATCCAGTTGTCATAGTTATTCTGCAATAAGGATTTCGAAGCTCCAGCAACATCTCTCATATGCATGGTCCGTAAAAGTATTTGCAAAACAGATGTAAACTTGCGAAAGTGAAGAATGGAGAATAATTTAGAACATTGCAAGTTTTGAGCGACAACTGTAAAAAAACCAGAACAAGAAGTCACTATGAGCAGAAAATGCCATTAAGGAAATGAATAGTAAGCAAACATATACTACTTAAAATTCAAGGATGATAACATAAACATTACATATGTTGATCGCAACAAAGTGCGAAAAATGTTAAATTCTCTAAAAATGAATTTATGGCTATTCACATATGTATCTACATAAAGATTTTAAACCAACAGCTTTTGCTTCATCAATATATACATGCAAATACTTATAATGATTTGACAAACAACAGCCCTGTTTTCATATAGGTTTTTTGAACAAGTGATCAAACATAGCATTACAAGCTATGTGATATTTGTGTATAAGACATCCTTGTAAATTTCTTAGTTTTATAGCAAAAGATAGTTAATAGTACTTTCACACACCAAACAACGTCTTCTGATATCCATTTCCATAAATTAGTAACACCTAATGCACCCTCTTGCACCAATTCTAAAAAAAAAACCTCGCATGTAAGAATTGCAGAATACCCTAGCAAGCTACCATTAAATTCATCTAACCAATACTTTGCTCGTCTTTAAAAATTCTACATAAACTTACAGTCACAAGTTAGAACTGTCTTCGAAGAACTTAGAGCATATAAAACCTCACAAGCACCAAACTTTCATTATCACCCAGCACCCTCCAATTATATTAAGTTAATTCTCGTATAAAAACAACCACTCCAGCAGTAAACCAAAAGCACTTCCCCATCACATCAAGAATTCTCATTCCCACAACACTACAATCACCCCTCTTCAGTAGAAGTCATTGCAGACTGAAAAAAAATAGCCTAAAATTTACCATTTCCGTTGCAAAACAAAATCACTAACACCATCTTTTGTTACAGCATCATTCCCAGCTAGCAAAAAAATAAATAACCCAACAACAACAGCAAACATATACAGGTTACGTGAGGTGACAAAAAAACACATTTTAAAGATGACCCGCGATTATTTACCACGTGCTAATGTCGGAAAGGCACTAAGATGTGGCAAAGATAAAATGGGAAAAGTTTTCTTGCATTCAAATAGAGCTAGGCAATCCATGTGTTAGAGAGAGAGAGAGAGAGAGCAACAGCGAGGGAGGAAGAAGAAGACGAAGAGGTGGAGGAAGAGGGGATTGAGTACCTGAAAAGAGAGATAAGAAAGGGGTTTGCTTTGAAATGGAGGGAATTGGCGGTTGTCGGCGATGGACAGAAATGGATAGATAGAATGGAAGAGAGAGAAACAGGAGAGAGAAAGAGTTTTGATTTGGATGAATAAAAATAAAATAGAAATTTTGGTTTGACATTGGTAATTGGAAATTAAGAGTTTTAATTTTTTTTAATTCTTATTGTCGAGATAGAAAAATTGTAATGAAGAGGACCTTAAACGACGCCGTCTTGGAGCTGGGAACCTTTCGCCTCTTTCCAAGTGGGTTGTTGGCATTGTATTATTCAACCTCAGAGAGTTGGGAAGGTGTTGTTCAGTTAACCACTCCAAGTGTTTCTACACTTTTTTATTATTTTTTTTTATTCAAAAATATTTTACATATTTTTACTATTTTTTTATTTCAAAAATATTTTACACTTTTTCACTATTCTCAATAATATTTCCTTTTTTCTCTCTGCATTAATTAATGAAGCATTTATATGGCTTAAATTTAAACTTGTGATATATTATAAAAATATAAAATTCGGAGGAAACTTTAATATTAATCCTTCTACCACTTCTATTTTATAAACTTAAAAGTTAGATGCAAATACAAAATAGTAAACATAATAATATTAATAGTAAATAATATATTATTATTATTATTATATACTAACTTTATAATACGAAAGAACTAAATAAATTTCAAATTTTTAACAAATAATTTTCTTTTATATTTTAAGTATTTAATAATATTTTTATATTATTTATCTAATAAATTAAATACTTTATTCAAGTTATCTGAGTCAAACATGTCGGTAAGCTAAAACATAATATAATGTTAAAAATTATAGATATTAAATGTAAAAAGAAACACACATATATATATAAACATTTTTCTAGAAATTTAGAACAAAATTTTACCATTTATTAAGTAATTTGAAGAAAAAAAATATATTGAACAGTGAAAATAAGATTGAATCAAACTTATTTAAGGAAAAGTGTAAATAAAATTTTGCAATATATCACAAGTTTAAATTTGAGCCATGTGAATGCTCCAATAACATGAAGAGAAAAAGAGAAAGATTGTTCAATATAGTGGGGAGGTGTAGGATATTTTTGGAAGAAAAGAAAATAGTGGGGAGGTCTAGAGTATTTTTGGAATAAAAGAAAATAGTGGGGAGGTGCAGGAGCACTTGGGGTGGTGGAGGGAGCAACACCCGGATGTTGCTCCCTCCACCACCACACCTTTCTCCCTCCACCTTCCCAATTTTTTTTAATTCCAATTATATCCTCAGATTAAATTTTTTTACTTTTACTATTTTAATTTATTTCAAACCTAGTTCTCCTACTTTACTCCCTGCACCTAATCTTTCCATCTCTCATTTCCGTTTAACAATTTGTCTTCCGTTTTACTCTGCAACCCCATTTGTCTTCTCTGTTTCACTTCTCCTCATCCGTTTCTTTCTTCTTTATTTTCCTTACATTATTAAAATACATTAAAAATATATTCAAAAATAATAAATCAAAACATTTAAATTAAATTATTAAAATATTTTCAAAATAAAGAATAAACTAATAAAACAAACCCTAAAATAAAAAACGTAACCTTTAGACATCCTTCAACGGATGTTGACATCCGTTGAAGGATGTCACCTCCGTTTAAAGGTTACGTTTTTTATTTTAGGGTTTTATTTGAAGGTTTATTCGAATACGCACCTGGAGAAGCAACACACGTACTGCACCATGAGAGCTACACTGCATCACGAGAGGGAGACTGCTTGATAATTCTTTCTACCACCACCAACCTTTGCAACTTGTAGTATCTCACAGCGACGAAAGAAAGAGAGGAAGAAATATAATGTTAAAATGAAAGAAAAGTATTTTACTCATGTACGGGTGACTAGAATAGGTTATTAGTGAAATAGGTTATGAATGGGTAAAATTAAAAAATAATAACCCTAAAAGTAAAATTTTACTTAGGGGCAAAATAGTAAATGGGAGGTGGAGGGAGAAATGTGTGGTGGTGGAGGGAGCAACACCCTTTGTTTTATCTTATGAGTTGTTCCATTCGAAAGTTAATAAAAATATTTTTCTTCAAAAATATTTTATGAAAATAAAAATTAAATTTTCATTTTGTCAAAAATAATTTTTAAAAAATTTAAATTACACAATTTAAAAAGTATTTACTAATATATAATTTTTCTTTTAAAAAACAAATTTTAAGATGCATAACTCAAATTATTTTTAAGTTCTAAGGTTGTCTCGAAGGTCAATATGAGTTTATCTTAACTAAAAGTCGGTTCGCATCGATTTTAGTTGAAGTTCGACTTAAGTTGATCTTAGTCAAGTTGATTAAGGTTGAAAGTTGGCCAGATGATCCTAGTCAAAAATCAATTCTATTTTGATTAAAGGTCAACCAATGTTAGTCGTAATCGAAGGTCGATTCACATTAATCTTGGTCAAAGGTCAGTATGAGTTGACTCTGGTGGAGGCAGTCTTGGGTGTCCCAATCAAAACTATGCTCACATCAATCCTAATGAAGGTTAGCCCATGTTGCCCTTAACCGACTCAGTCAATGTCGAAAGTTGGTTAAGTGAACCCTAACCTAATATCGGTCTAAGTTGCCCACGACCAAGGGTCTCCCTAAGTTGTCCTTGATCGAGAGTCGATCTAAGTCGTTGTCGAACAAGAATCTACCTGAATTTCACCGACCGAGGGTCAACACGAGTCATTCCCGACCGAGGGTCAAGGATCAACTCAAACCATCTCTGATCAAGGGTCGTTTTTGACAGTCGACCCTAGTTGTCCTTGACCAAGAGTCGAGTCAAATCTCCTTAAACTAAGTAACAAACCAAATTGGCCTAGCCCATATCTAATGACTTAAAAATCAAGTATATTTAATCGATCTCACCAAATTTATTCGATATAATTTTAATCCAAATTAAATTAGATTGAAGAGATATAACTGTAGTTTATTTAGATAATATTAAATCTATAATGAATTTACATTGTGTATTGAAAAATTCAATCTATGTTCACTCTTAATTATACATTAATTAATAGGTGAGAATGATAAAAAAAATGAGATTGTTGAGATTTTATTTTAGAATAGTATATGCATATTTTATATAATTGATTTTTTACATTGTAGAAACTTTATTCAAGAAGCTTTTTAGTTTTTGAAAGATAGTTTATGTATATATTTTAAAATTCTCATAGGACTATAATACAAAGTATTTATGTAAGAGAATGTTTATGCTTAATATTGAAATTATAATAGTCTAATTAGTAGTGTATACTAATATAAGATGTTACAAATTTTATATTTAAATAACAAATTTTAATTCAAAATAAAGAAAATTCCATTTATTATACACCTAAATAATTGAAATTTCATTTATTATTTTAATTCTATATCCTAATATATTTATTTTGATTAAGGTTAAATATGTTTTTTATTTTATAAATTGAATGCATTATTTTTATCTTATACATCGATACATTTTGGATTCTAAATTCTTATAGTTTTCCTAATATAAATATATTAAATATTTTTGACATGTCAAATTAAAATAATGTTTAAATTATTTTTACAGTTTTAATATATTACGAGTTAAATGTTGGTCTAAAACCGTTTGCCAAAAAAGTAAAAAAAAAATTAACTAGGTTAAAAGTATGTGTGGTAATGTTTTGTGGTTGTATTGAAAATAAAATTCATTTATCTCTATTGTTCAAAAACATTTGAATTAAGATGTTATTGATGTTTAAAACGAGACAATATTTTTTAAAATATTTAACAACACAATAAAAAAATATGATTAAAATCTAAAAAAATTAGAATAATTGTATCAAAACTGATTTATTTTTAATAGACAACTCATGTTATATTTCATCCTAACTTTTCACCATACCGACACAGACGGACAAACCATTGATAAGTTCGGGATATGTTTCCATTATGGTAGTTGTTGGCAATTAGGGATATTTAAATGTGATATTTTTCATAATTATTATATAGATGAATGATGAAAAAAATGAAGCAACGATGAATATAAAAAAGAACTAAGGAAATGTTTAATGATTTAAAAAAAGTATTTAACTTTAGTTATTTAAATAATAGCATGAAAATAAATTATAATTATTACACTTGGTTCTTCATTAGTGGATATGAGTTATGTGAAGCTTCAAATTAATAATTTTTGCAATTTGAATGAACTCCTCTCTTTGAGAAACACATGTTCCATACAAAACCACAGAACACTTTTAACGTTGGTGAAGAAGCCACGTGTCTAAAGCAAAATATTCCACGACTGAACCTAAGAAAATAGCATCCCTTAGTATTTTTGAAACACTCTAAAAAAATAATTAAATAAATAATAACACTAAAAATAATAATAATAATATATTCTCCTGCACTTTTCTGCAGGGACAAGCTGTCAAGACTTAGGTTTCAAATTTTTATATTTCCATAGTAACCCTCGGTTCACTTCCTCTTATAAAGTTACCAGTACCAAAAGTACACTGATCCAAAGGGGTATATCGATAATTTCACTATTTTGTACAGTTGGCCAACTATTTGCAAGGATGACGTGCCACGTGTCACGCTCTCCGCCCCCCTTTTTCTTACTGAAAAGGCAACTGGAATTTCATATTCCATTAATTTCATATTCCATTAATTTCATATTCTATTAAATACCCAAAAAATCATCTAATTATCTGAAAAATTGTATTATGATTACATGAACAAAAGGTTGTGAAAAAAAAAAAACATTTTTTTTAGTTTTTAATGTCTTTTCAAACACAAGTTTGTATGATCTGCTTATCCAATAGCTTAGCATAGCATGGAGTGAGAGATTTCCATTATCCATGGATGACATGACATCATTTTTGCAGAATTTGAATTATGTTTTTGTGCTGTGAAATGGTGTAAGACCCTTCTTCTCACTTTTCAGTTCTCACTCTCATAGCTCCTCACTTGCATTACCAATGGCTCTGGGTGGTTTGCTTTCCAACACAAACTTCACTTCTTTCATTGGACCAGGTTTTTCTTCCTCAACCATGATTACTTTTCACTCTGCTAATTCTTTTCTTTTTCTTCTATTATTTTACTTTATGGATTAAATTATCTCTTGCTTTGTTCTTTTTTCTTTCAAGCCTACTATTGCTAGAGATTTTTTTCCCCTTTTCTTTCTCATTATTGTTATTATTTTTGGTGCTGGTGAAAGTTATTTGGTATAGAATCAGTCTACTCTATAGGGTTATACTTCGTAGAGCTGTAGATAGTAAAGCCAAACGTTGGAATTAAATATTGAAGATTTTACCGTACAAAACATTTTCCCACATTCTTTTTATAGCAGGAAAAGGGGGAACTTGGGGAATGATGATGACCCTTTTTATGTTCTTGCCAACAATTAGAGTGGCTTTTGGTAAATTGAAAACTTGCTTAGATATGAAACTGTTGAGTATTCTGGATACTCTGTTTTTCTCAATGGTTTAACATGGTAGAAAGTAACATCTTCTAATGCACGCTTCACGCATTTGGCTCTCAACAATCCAATTAGTTCACCAAGGGGAAAAAGTTTTTGACATTCCACTTTCTGAAACCAAGATTTTTTATGTTATTTGACGTACCATAGTTGCCAGAATTTATACATAGATGATCTGATAAAATTATGGATGGAGTAAAGCATGGATAACTTTTTCTGTAGTTTATTTTGATGAGAGTATTACCTATTGTTCAGCAATGCATGGAAATTATGGTAAGTTTGAGAATGTGTATCAATTAGGTTTGATTATGATCCCCTTGAAACCCTCTGAGCTTGCTTTCTGTAGATCACTACAGCAGACTATGAACAGGTTTAAGCAACTGTTTGATATGGGCAGGAAATTTATATCATTTGGGAAAGGATCTATCACCTCAAAGAGGGGACATTTCTTGTGCATTTGTTGCACGTTATGGTGGCCAGAATGCAAAGGATCATTTCTCAAGATGCTGGCATGGGATGCGTTTTCATGCTAGAGAACCTTTGAATGAGAAAGTTTCAAAACTAATACCAACATTTGAAGATGAAGTGCAGCGTTGTTCTTCAATATCGCAGAGACCTATTCACTGCATGAACATGAAACTAAACGCCAGCAGATGTCACTACTCCCTCTCTTCAGATCTCTATAGCTGTAGCCTTATTCAACGAAGAGCAGTATATGGACTGGGTTTAAGCAAAGTTGGTAAGGCTAATCCGGCTTGTGTTCATTACAAGTCTGAGGATTATGATGTTACAGAATCAGAGGTCAATCCTCTTGCATCAGCTGAAGGGACAGATGAAGCCATTCTCTTGGAAGGGAATGTTCCACAAGTATCTTCTTGGTGGCAGAAGTTTCCAAAGCGCTGGGTTGTTGTGTTGCTATGTTTTGCAGCATTTCTGCTGTGCAACATGGATCGTGTGAGTGTTTTCATTTGGTATTCACACAATTTAAATTCCAATATACTGCCATGTCTCATTCCTTAACATTCCTTCATATTTCATTGGGTGGCATTGCAAAGTCTCTACAATCTCCAATACAGTGCTACATTTTATGCAGAAGTTGATATTATGGTTTTTCCTTAAACTAGAATTTGGATCCTTTCTTATTACTTACTAACAAGGCAATGTGATGTTTTGAGAAAGATAAAACGAAAATTTAATAGGTCCTGCATAAATAACGGCAGGCCCTATTATAACTTATTGCGTCTCGATTAATCTCTTATAACATCACATTGTGATGTTAGTAACATAAGTGAGTCCAAATCTTTTCAATATGAACTACTGATGTAGTTGTGTTTTTAAATTTTCCTGTTCTTGATAGTTGTGTTTTTAATATGAACAACTGATGTTTCTTCTCGTTCTTTACTTGTCCATTATATTAAACAGGTGAATATGAGTATAGCAATACTTCCAATGTCTCAAGAATTTAAGTGGAACAGTGCAACAGTTGGCCTAATTCAGTCATCTTTCTTCTGGGGCTACCTTCTTACACAGGTGTGATCGCTATACCCTCCATCCTAAACATAGTACTTTAAACAACAAATTGATCTGATACATTTAACTTCAACTTCTAGTACGCAATAGAGTACCACTGCTAGTTGAGCTTGGCACAATTTTTTTTTGTTTCTTAATAGAAATACAGTTCTTTAATTGTCTTTTCATAGTTGCGTACTGACATACATTTATGCAACGTTGTTTTGTTTTTCTGGTTTAGATCCTTGGTGGCATATGGGCCGACAAACTTGGTGGGAAACTAGTGCTAGGTTTCGGAGTTGTCTGGTGGTCAATGGCAACAATTTTAACACCTATTGCTGCAAGAATTGGGCTCCCTTGTTTGCTTATTATGCGTGCATTTATGGGGATCGGTGAGGTTGGTCTATTATATATCTATACTACTTTCATGGTTTCATCAACTTGGTTAAGAAAACAAGCTCGTATGGTCCCTTATCCAGATATCTATTCTAATGCAAAATCAATTATCAGCTTTAAAAAAGGATAAATGAAAAGAAAATTACAAAAGTGGAGTTAGATTGAATTTTTCTTCCTTCAAATATCTTTATAAAGACAAAATATGAGTTTTGTCAGTAAATTAGGAAGGTTGAAATCTGGTGTTAAATTCAGATTATGATAGGAAATAAAATCCGTATAATTGAGGGGAAGATTAGTCTGGATCAAATCAATTCCTGATATGTTGATACTATAGAAATAGGCTGTTTTTATTCCTTTTCTATTTATATGATGTAAATCATTAACGTGAGAATCAGAATAAAGTTATATATATTCCCTTCACACTTATAAGTTTCTAAAGCGCTGAACAGGTAAGAGGACTTCTAAATGATCTTAATAATCTCCAAAGACTCTTAGGATATCGTATGCTTCATCTTCACAAAAATGCTAGGACACGATGTACATATGTTAGACTTGGTCTATCATATAGCAATACTTTAGGATTTCACACACGTGATAAACAGACCAACCTTTTTGTAAAATTTCATCTGAACCTTAATGCTTTGGTGCTCCTCAAAATTGGGAGTGTCAATTGTTAGGCTCTGACAAGCTTTATTATGGACTTTTGGTCGATAACATTGCTTGCAACTTCTATCATGTAAGCATGAATAAAAAGTTAGAAAACTAGCCTCAAAGCATGAACTTTATTTTCATTTAAAACAGACAGGGCAAGTGATGCACAATGCAACCAAGATGGACAAACATAGTTTCATAGTTTATTACCTCTACCCTCCAAAACCAAGATCCATGTGTAAAATAATACAGACAAATGGATTATATTTTACCATATGAATGATCTCATGTCGAAAGTCTATGCATGTAGACAT
The DNA here is from genome assembly GCF_029865625.1 of Vigna umbellata. NCBI lineage: Eukaryota > Viridiplantae > Streptophyta > Magnoliopsida > Fabales > Fabaceae > Vigna > Vigna umbellata. The sequence continues at coordinate 7,071,884 of NC_142168.1, forward strand.
CAATCTTAGTCTTAAGATTTAGAAACCCACCATGCTAATTCTTTGTTTTCAGGGTGTTGCCATGCCTGCTATGAATAATATGCTTTCCAAGTGGATTCCAGTTTCAGAGAGAAGCAGATCACTGGCCCTAGTATATAGTGGCATGTACCTTGGTTCGGTGGTTGGCTTGGCATTCTCACCGTTACTAATCCAAAAATTTGGGTGGCCATCAGTTTTTTACTCTTTTGGATCCCTTGGAAGTATCTGGTTTGCCTTGTGGTTAAGAAATGTAAGTCAATTTCACTTTAGTTTCAATGAAGTCTAATACATGTATCTTTTCCTAATGGAAAAAAAAAATTGAGAGGAGGAAAAAATAACCTTCCCCCTGACAACCCATAATTAAGGGGGATAGTCTAAAAAGTGTCAGTGTATGACTTCAATTTCATCAGTATGCAATTTTATTTTCAAGAACAATTATCCATTGACTGGATATAAGAGCAGACCAACTTTTTTGCACAACAAGGCCTCTGAAATTCTATTTAGGTGGAAACACATTATCATTGCACACGAAAGTTCTAAATGGCAGGGGCACTGCTTAGTTTCCTGCTTAGCCTGTTGACTCATTTCCTTTCCTCTCTCTTGGGCTCTACCAGGCATATAGCTCCCCAAAAGATGACCCAGATCTTGGGATAGAGGAGAAAAGGCTCATACTAGAAGGCAATGTATCAAATGCACCTGTTTCTTCCATTCCTTGGAAATTAATTTTATCAAAAGCACCGGTTTGGGCTCTTATAATCTCCCACTTCTGTCACAATTGGGGGACTTTTATTCTTCTGACCTGGATGCCTACTTATTATAATCAGGTACTAACTTTTTAATAAATTTAACTACTTTCTTAGTTGTATGTATCTATAAAATGAACTCAGTACTAAGTACATTACAGTACATTTCCGCTTTTAGGCTACTGAATCAATAGACTAATCATTTTCTCAGGTTCTGAAGTTCAACCTCACTGAATCTGGGCTCTTATGTGTTCTTCCATGGTTAACCATGGCTGCTTTTGCAAATATTGGTGGGTGGATTGCTGACACACTTGTGAGAAAAGGCGTCTCCATAACAACTGTTCGAAAGGCAAGAAAATTATTGTTCTTAATGGAATGCCTTTTTTCTTAAATAATAGTGCTTAGGCATCCATTCATTTCGGTGCTAAATCGAAGGAAATATTTTGCATTGATTTCACTCTTCAAAATGTTCCTGCTTTTAATGGTTTTGAGTTTGCAGATCATGCAATCAATAGGATTTCTGGGTCCTGCATTTTTTCTTTCTCAACTGAGCCATGTCAGAACACCTGCCATGGCTGTACTATGCATGGCGTGTAGTCAGGTTTGAGCTTCCTCTATTTTTTGAACCATTGCAACACGTTTCCATATGTTCTAAATATATGCAGAATAACCTTAATTTAACCATAATATGTTATTTTCTTGACAGGGATCTGATGCATTCTCACAATCTGGTCTCTATTCCAATCACCAAGACATTGGACCCCGCTATGCTGTGAGTATTTGCTTTGCTAATTTACATGACAACAACCAATAAACTGTCAAATGTGAGCTTAAAAGTACTAATACTATCAGTAAAAAGAATATGGCAGACCACTGAAACAATTTTACCCAAAGATTGAAGACTACAATACACTTCACTTCAATTATTGTTCTTGATAGTTATACATCAACTCATACATCTAAATATGCATCTATCATATTATTCACGAGATTCAATTTCAGGGTGTATTGCTTGGACTATCAAATACGGCAGGAGTGCTTGCTGGTGTATTTGGTACAGCTGCAACTGGTTTAATACTCCAGCGAGGTTTGAGAGTTCCCTCTTCATTTTGAAGTTCACCATGTTTTGTAACTTCTTTCTAGGTTTCCAATCATGTGATCTTTTATTGCAGGTTCTTGGAATGATGTTTTTAAGGTTGCTGTTGCTTTGTACATAATAGGGACATTGGTGTGGAATATCTTTTCTACTGGAGAGAAAGTTCTTGACTGAAGATTACATGCCAAGGAAAGTGTAGCCTTTTTAGCCATTGAAAAATATAGAAACGGATGGAACAGTAATCAGATTACCAAACATGTCTTGGAAGATTAAACACCCTCAAAAAGTAGAAAAGAAAGAGACACCATGGAAGTTTTCACCATAAACCATGGCCTTTGATAAAATAGTGTCTCCAAGAAGAAATCTTGGATTAATTTTGCTCCTTTTCCTCGACACTTCTCTACAGTGAGTTTGTTTCTAAAATGAGTAAGTAAAGGTACCCTTATATTTTAGTAAGGTAAGCTTAGAATACACTTTAAATTAAGTCAATATTAGATACATTTTTACTTGCTTACTTTATAGCCAAACTCAGTAATAAACTCACTTTACTGGTCCTTTTCCCTTTTGCCCATGCCTTTGTTCCATGAACTCAAGTGCTTTCTGTATAGAAAGTCAGTGGGCTGTTTCCTCATGTCAAACCTCATCTAAGCAATCACAAGCTCAGTATATACATGTTCATTAGATTATTCAGCTATTTAATTATATCTCTCTAACAAGGACATCTGTATCTTTATCTTTTTCATTATATCAATGTTTTAAAAAATAACTGGCCATTGAACTAATAAAAACACTAATACACGATTAATGTAATGAAAATGCTAGGAACAGTCTATTTTGAATAACTCTTTCTAATTGATTGAAAATGACTGAGTCTTGTCAGTCTTACACAACTTATTTAATGAATCTCTGTTATAATTTTGTAATTTTTAGAAAATTTTCATTACTAACAAAAAATTGTGTTAAAATTAGTATTTTTAAGTATCAACAACGTGTATATAATTTATAAAATGACAAAATTAACAATATGATAAAAACAAATTAACAAATCATATAACATAATATGTATCTGTCTACCAAACATCCATGAGTTCATTTTACAATGATTAGACACATACTTAACTTTATCAACCATCGCTAATGGTGATAAAAATGTTCTTCTCAGCAGGGAACGTATGAAACCCTGTTTACCAATCTTTTGGTGCTTGGTTGATGAATCGGTTCAATTGAGTCGCGATTGGACTGCTTTTTAAGCCGATAGTTTAATTAGTTCAGTTTTATCAGTAGAGCGTTCAGTTAACGGTCAAACTGATACCACTAATTGGTTTCCCAATACTACTTAAACATGTACATTTTTCATTGCAATTCATAGAAACAAATCCAAGAATTTTCCTGCCAAATCTTACAATACTAATGCCAACATTAAAGATTGATTTCAAAAATTAAGGTACATCTACATACAATGTTTCTTACAAGTTAAGATGTAAACAACTTCAAATAAAAATGTAAATGCAGATCTACAAGTAAACATAAAACCAGAAAAATGTCACAAAGAATTATCTATTCAACATCCATGGATTTTCCATGGTCACAATTCTACACTATTGGTTTGACTTCAAGCATTCTAAGGAGATTCCATCTGATTCATGTTGATGACAGTAGAGGTTGTAAGCACTTGGCAGATCTGTTAGAGAAAAAAGTTGATATCCCTGCTTCGTGAAACGCTGATGTCAAAAATATTACTAACTCCTATACAAATACTTTGATAATGGAAACTTAAGGCTCCTTGCAACCTGCTTAAGAAAATTGAAAGCGTTACTTTTTGTTTGTAGTTTATGTGTATATTGAATCTCTTTACATAAACAATACCAAAGAATTTTGAGGGAAAGTTAGACATAGATGTCACCTTCAAAGCCAGATCTTCGGAAATGGTTGATCGATACCGGGTTGAGCCCTCAATTGGACAGCTTCTACCTTTGAATATAAAATTAGCATTGCAGAGACTAGACAGCTGCAAAAGAACATCAGACATCAGTCCAGCACTGCCACCCTCAACTCCAAATCCATCATTGTTTGGTTCTTCCTCATCTTCGGCGACTGATACTAGGCACTGAAAGATGGCTAACAACCTCTCCAATGGGAAAGTTCCAGGTCCTTTCATTAGTAGCTCCTCTTCCAAAGTTTCTTTCCGTTCCATCGCTTTCTCAGAAGGCCTACCCATGAAAAAGCACAACTCAGAAAAATAAAAACGTAAACATCCAAATCAGACAATAGTTAGAATTTTAATTCCTACAAAGACAAAAGTTGAGTACATGGGAAAGGCCAGAAAAAGGCTTCATTCACAATGATGAAGAGTGTTAAATCATGCCACTTTGTGATCATAACATGACATATTTGGTATTGATATTAAATCATCATACTTACTTCCTCTTTCGCTTTCGATTATCAGAACCACCTTTGGAATCAAAAAGAGAAGCATCAAGAGTAGCTGGGTTTCTGGAGGCAAGGAATGCCGAAATCAGAAGATACTTTGCACTAGTAGACATATGAAAATCAAGACTGCCTAGTTCTTCAGATTTCGCCAATCTCCTGGGATTTCCCTTCCGCTTTTCATCTTTCCGGGCCTCCACTTCAGTAGAAGAAAGGGATGAAACCTTAAATATCTCATTCAAAGAGGGGCCAATATGAGGGTTGATATGAGCAAGCAGCCTTCGCCTCATCTGTTGATCAGGAGCAACTCCCTTTCCCTTATCACTTAAAGGTTCACAATATTTTTCATATAGTGGCTTTAAGGCGGCAGACAAATCACCAACTTGCTTTGTAATTCCATAAAAAGACTTCAGAACTACACTGCAAGAAAAGAAGAGATAAAAGTCTTCACTATATGAGATAATGTAAAGCAGACAATGGAAAGAGATATAGGGATAAAGTGTGTTACTCGAGAAATGAGGAATAAAGCTTTTGGTTCACTTGGTTTCTTAATAATATTTGACGAATATCACCTTCTGTATAATCAGGAAAGTAAACGGGGATAGGCTCTACATATCCCATGTTGGAGTAAAATGTGTCTGGGGAAGTACTACTGATAAAAATCAGACCCACCTCATGCATCTTTAGCATATCATAGAGATTAAACAGTAAAGGCAATATAGTAGAACTCTTATCCCATTCCCTAACAAGATGAAAATTGTCAAAAACCAAGTAGATCATGTTTCCAATTTTCTCTTGTCTCATCTTATTTGAGACCAACTTCTCTGACTTCTCTTTGAGGTTGTTTATAACATTGGTCAATGCTTCCCGAAGAAAGTTGACAAAATCAGACGGTCTGTCACAGCGTTTTGCATTTGCATAACCATTGGCAGCATTTTTTCTATGGAGAAATAACTGATTCAGAATAGATTCAAACAAGATACCCTGGTTATAACATGTCCTACAACTAGAATAAACGAGAGGCCTGTTGAGATGCCTGAACAATTGAAGAATGACACTGGTTTTTCCAGTACAAGGGCCTCCATATACAAACAAAGGAAGCATTGGTGAATTCAAAGGTCCCAAAAGACGCCCAATCTCAAGAATCTGGTTTCTTCTACCAGGAAAGTTGGAAATTATGTCATCTAGACTGATTGGATCTCCTCCAACTAAAAGGTCGTTGATTGTCGAAAGTTCAAGGCTATTTACTTTTGCTGCAATTACATTATTTGAAGTGGATGTCGGAGATGAAGCCAAAGACCTTGTCGTTCTTCTTGGGGTTTGTGAGGTTTTCTCTTTATCCATTGCCTCAACCGCTGACGATCCTTAACTTCTGACAATGATGAAACTATAAATTAGAAATGAATGAAGAGGATACTCCAATAAGTATGAATGCCAATTGTTGGTTGTAAAACATATTATACCAACAATACAATGGTAACCCAAAACCCAGCCCAGTATCGTAATGAAAAGGTTCGACCAGAGACAAGTATGAAAAGACCGTATTATATTATCATTTAATAGCATTTCATACATCAGAAATCACAACCCCTTTTATTCTAAAGAAAACAAAACCAATGCAACCTTTGGGTCATCAATCCACCATTTGCTTGGCGTAGATTAACATAAGCACATTATCAAATCCAATGAATACTCAAGTAAGCATTAAAAAACTTTATCATAATCACTACACAGATTCACGTTCATATAAAGCATTGATTAACGACAGACAGTAAAAAAAAAAGTTGTATGAAATGGAAGTTTCCTTTCAAGAACAAATCTAAATATTAATGATTTCAGTGATATCAATCTAAAACAAAACTGAAAATACAGTGTGTAAATGACATTAAGTTGATCTGACAACAACTGGATCACATAATTCTGCACTTAAGGATTCCCATTTTTTTATATAGAAAGCAATGAAATAATTTCCAAATAATCAAATATGTGAATAACATAAAGGAACCCTATCATGGGGCGAAGAATCTAAAGACGAACACACTCACTCCCAAACATTGTTCACTAAACCACTCAAACAGATAATAAAAATTCAAATAATTATTACTCTGTCGTAATGAAAGCGCTGTGTAACAGCACAACAATCAAGTTTAGACAGGGGAAACCCAGAAGACAAAGTAGAAGGAATGTGGCCTAGAAAATCAATCTCTTATCCGACCCAACTCAGAGCAATTAATGCCAAGTAAAAGTAATGCATCTTTGTCCAAGAATGTAATTTTTCAACAAAATTTCACATTTGATAAATTGGGGATCATCCCATTGAAATGCACTTTCAAGCACAAAGATTGGGGTTACTCCAATTCCTAGTTTTTCAGACCCACTCAAAAGACTGAACTTTTCATTGTTGATCACCCCCTCAAAAAAAAAAATAGTAGAGATTTCACATCCCAATGGATAAAATAAACAGAACGGAAATTGTCCAACTTGAAACATTTGAGAATCATGGCCATACACAGTACATTCGGCATGTCAGCGTTAGAGAACGAAAACGGTGTAGAACAGAGAGAGAGAGAAAGAGAGAAGTTACCTTATTGGTGAAATGAATAAAGAAAAGAGAGAAGGCAAAGTCTTTTAAGTGTGGGTTTGGGTGCAAACTCAACAGTGATGGCGCCAAAACCAATCGACACGACCGCGGAAAATACTGACCTAAGTTTTCTGCGTTGGCTCCTAGATTTTCTTTGCTCCTATATTAATGTTGGCAATAATATTATGGTTTTAAAACGAAATAAATGGCAAAATATCTTATATATAAATGTATTTTACATATTATACTTTTTATGAAGTATTTTAACATATATATATAATCATTTTTATTAAAAAGGCATGAAATTTTTTATTTTTTAATATACCAATTTTTTATTTTTTTTATAATTTAAGATCGGTAAAAAGCTTGCACATAATAAGTTTATTATATGTTGATATCATATAGTGAGCAAGAAAAAACTAAAACCAAAAAGTTATATTTTTTACTCTTATTATCACGGTTTAATTTAGATATAGAGAGAGACTATATGAACAAAAGCAGTATAATTTGAATTTGTGTACATAAGTAGTTTTAAAAAAACAGTTTATTACAGAGCTGTTTGGATTATTTTAAAATTTTCTCAATTGTGGACCCTAATTCATCACCCTTTAAATTAGGATAGCATTGACATGATAATTAGTTGCCAATTAACATATGACATTGGTAAACTACCATCTTAAATATTATATCCATTGCAATTCTATTGAATTAACCTTTTAAAGAATAAGAATGTTTAACAAATAAATTCAATGGGGGGATTAAGAGGATCACATGATAACAATTAAATACCATGGTAAAAAACTAAATTTCAGAGAGAAAAAATTAACTAATACATATTTAATGGATATTTTAAGTAGATAGGGTCATAATTGTTTAACTTATATTCCAAATAGATTAGATATGATGTTTAAAGTTAAACTTATCAAAAGTTCATTCATGTCCATCTTTGAAATGAAACAAATAAATGTTCTATATAGGCCTTGCCATGATAAGTTACATTTTAATATTTACTTTTAAAAGATAGAGATTATCTAACTTAATTTTATATAACCAAATTATAAGATAAATATTTTTCTTAATTTTTTTTAATTTCAGTCATATCATTATTTTTTTATAATAAAAATAATATTATAACAATATAAATGGATATTAATAACATCTAAATAATATAAAAATAGAAAATGAGCATTGATGGATTGAGTTAAAAACAATATAATTTAATATTATTTATTTTATATTAAGATAGAAAAGTTTGTAGGCTGACTAACTCATTATAAATTAGTAAATAGGTCAACTATTGAATTTACTCACTTATTTATTGTCATATAATTCAATCAAGAACTTTTATTATTGGTAGGCACAACTTACCATTGTAGGTTTAAATGTTGTTGGCTTGAGTGAGCTGATTCAAAATTCATACATAAAATGAATTGTAAACCCACTTTCAACCAAATTTATCCTACAAATTAAATAAGTCAAGTTAATTTTAATCCATATTAAAAACAATATATATATATATATATATATATATATATATATATATATATATATATATATATATATTTTCTACTCAACTTATCTCGAATTTGTAATGAACTAAATTGACTCATGAGCCTTTACTCTTCTTAACACTCTTATCACTAAAAAAAAATTATATGCAAATATGTTTTCTTATATCATCATTATTTGGTTACATAACATTTACTTATTATATGCAGTGATGCAATCTAACAAAGTATGTAGACTTTTTTTTTTCCAAATTTTAAGTACTCATAACACTTTATCTCAACCAAACACAAGTATTTATCTCCACAAGTATTTATCTCATACACTGATAATGTTAAATATCTATCATGTGTCCGTTCGTATTTTTATATGAATATTATAATAATATTTATCTCATACATCTTATAAACCAAATTTAACTTTTATATGAATATTATAATAATATTTTTATTGAAAAATTAGTATTTTATTAAATATTTTTAACAATATTAAGTTTATTTAAATTTATATTAAAATTTATTAAATTTTGTTTTAAAATTTATGTATTTTTAATAAGCTTCTTTTTCTTCAAATATTTTTCAGATTTATTTTCTCAAGTATTCAATTTAATTCCATTTTAGCCAAAAGGAATATTAGATTGATGTTGACGTTAGTGGAAGGTGAGATTATGTTAGGTTTGGCTTTTATTTATGCACGACCAATGTAATTTTTTTCATAATTACTTTTCAATTAAGAAACTACTTTTGTATTCAATTTTCACAATTACTTTTCACACCAGTAAATAATTAAAAAGATCATGCATCCATCTAAGTTGAAAATTCCATATCTGTGTAAAATTCCACTCTGTTGTTAGTCATTATAGCAATATTAACAAAATAAACCACATTAACTTTTTTAAAATTAAAATAAAAACTAAATTGTAAAAAAAATCGAGATAAATTTGACAAAGATTGAGACAAAAAAAATCTATTAAACTGAAAAATAATAATACTTTGGTGATAAAATAGAGAATTTATTCACAAAAAACTGACTCGGATTCAGCAGTTCAATCAGATGTACCGGTAATGCGGGACCTTAATCACAAGTCCACTTAAAACAAGCTAACAGAGATAATCAACTTTGTCATTTGGAAACTTAGCATCTTGAAAGAATAAAGATCCAAACGATCACAGTTGCACACATAATCTCAATTTCACATAGGCAACACTTCACTATACGTGTAGTTGTTCTCATGTGTGCATGCCTTGTTGAACGATATCTATCAATTTATAACCATGTACCCACAGCATGCAGTCTATTACAGTTTAGAAACTGAGGTTTCACTCTCGTTTGCAAGATCCCGCAGCTGTCAGAGTCAAAGGAAAACTAAATACTCACCATTAAAGCAATCACTTCATTTACATCTTTCGTGTTTAAACTGCCAATTTCACATTATCAGAATACATAACTTACCAAGTTGAATAACTTCAATAGCTATACAATGCTATAGTCAATATGAAGATGAAAAAAATCCACAGCATATAATGTTTGATCACTGACATTCATAATTGGGAAAGGTCAACCGATCCTGCTACCAAACCTGGATTTCACAAATGTAGCACTTTTCATTCTCAACCTCTCTCTGACAATTTTTCGTCATCATCTTCACTTACCACAAGGATAGGAGCCACGTGCACTTAGCCACCTTTTCCTCAAGTACTTTAACTTTCACTAGAGGAGCTTCCCCTGATCAAGGAACCACGACGGTGGCCACCAACAAGCACATCTTTGAGTCGAATAATGGGAGCAAGCACCCTGCTCCTCGCCTGTGGAAGCATTAAGATGGAGAATGTCAGTATTTTTGAAGTAATACGAGAAATCAAACAGAGCAGCTAGAGAGAATTGCACAAAAAGAGTTCGTGGCACTCTTTCTGCTGATGTAGTAGGCCTCAAGTTGACAAAAAATACCTTGAATCTGTAGTAAGATTTATGCTTCTCTACAGGATAGGAAAATTCAAAGATATAATTTTTCAAAAGTTCTACCACTGCCGATGGTTCAGATAAGGACAATAAATAATTACATTGCTCAAAAAATTAAGCATGACCCTCTTAAATTACAGTGGAATTAAGTTCGTTCTTGTATAAAAATCAGCACACATGATCGTTTGGTCTCAAGACATTGTTACCACCCATGAAGATACCAAGGACATCACATGTTTTCAACAGCTGGACGAATTAGAAGGACAGGTGAAGATGATACACAACCATTGCAGCGGTGTGGAATTAAAATTGATTCTTTTGGATCGAAGGTACAGTTCAAAACATGCTGCTGGATAAGGAAGATTAAAGTTACTTTGGCAAGTATATTAAATACATAAATACTGGGCAGCCAATATATTTTGAAAGATTGGGACATTGCAATGTAATGGGGTGGAGGGTCAATGACTCAAGATTCTGATACTTTGTTCCTGTACTTCTTTTCCCCAATTCCAAACATCCATCAATAAACTTTAGCTTTTTAAAAAATATCTTCATTGTTATTCATCACAGTATTAAACTATCAGATTTTGTCCAGTGTCAATGACATAATAGTGTTATATAGTTACATACTGGTTAATGATGAGTCCATTGTGCATTACTAGAGTCATATAATCAATCAACAGAAGAGATTACAGAATTGAATCAAGCATATTGTCTATAACACATTAGAGACTTGCTTGTGAATTATGTATGACTTTGGACAACCTTCATCATTTATCATTGTTAGAAATCTCACATCGACTAGAAGTAAAGTCAATTTAAAGTATATAAATAGGTGCAAACCTCGCTTTACAAACCGGTTTTGTGAGATTAAGTTAGGTTTAAAGTCTACTTTTTAACATGTTAGAGCCTATCTTGGCGATATTTGTTATTTGTTGGGCATATTGTTCCACCTGCTATCAGGTCGCTATCGGACCACTCATTAATGTCTAGTCTCACGTTCGAAATATAAGTGGGTGCAAACCTCACTTTCTAAGCCAGTTTTGTGAGGTTGTGTTAGGCTTAAAGTCTACTTTTTAACAATTATATACATATATTTTCTGATCATGTATGAAATAAAATATGCTAACATAAAATGTTTTTAAGAACACGTGATGATAATGGATATACCTCATCATTTATACTGATTTGCCATTTAAGTTGTAAAGCTCTTTCCTGCTGCCATCGTTGGCCGAGCATTACGAGACCCATCACAGTAGCAGCAATGAAAACTGACCATAATGCATTTGTCTGTTTGGCATGAGCATACAAGGAGGCAGCTCTTCGCTTCCACCAAGCTCCACAGGGAAGATCTGAAGTGTTGTATTCCTTATCTTTGGAAGAGTTCTTTGACAGTGATAAATCAGAAGACACATTTGACCCTTCGGATTCAATTGTTTCAGGCTCAACTATGCTTTCACCATATGTTGTTACACCACCAATTGTTGTTTCACCTTGGAAAGAAGTGTATTTTTCCGGGTCATACATACTCTCCCCCTTTTCAATCAAACCAAAATCTGGAAGAGTTGTACCTTCCTCAAACTCTTTACCACGAACAGATAATCTATTGATTTTCTGATCAAAATAACGCATTCCCTCAAAGTCTTCTGAAACTTCCAATCCTGGTAATGTCAAGTTTTCTTCGTCTTTTCCACTTGATCTGGTCACTTCTTCAACAGTCTCTTCGGAGGTAACATCTTTGTCTCCAGAATCATCATGAATCTCACTGTAATCAGGTTCCACAGGCAAGTTTTCATGCAGACTGGGTGGAAAGACAAAGTGACCAGACATGAATAAAGCCCGTGACGTTTCTGCTTCATCCTGTACAAATGAACCTTCTCTACCATCATCCTTCATCTCAACATCATCAGGACCAGGAGCAGCTGCATATGTCGATGCCGTGAGAGATACAACCTCCCATTCATTCCCACGAGAAGTCTTGTCCCCTCCGTCCTCATTGTCTGCCATCTTTTTGTCTTCATAAGAAGAATGACGTCAAATTCTAATTCAACTAGGGTAAACATAAATGGAAATGCGTACATGCAAGGAGGATGGGGGGATCAATTTAATGCCAAAAAAGTATGATTTAACAATCAATATAATAAATAAGAAAACTATCACACCTGAAAAAAGAAGTGTCACAACCATGTGCAGAGTCGTTGAATTGCATTGTAGAAAGGAGATATAATGATGAGATTTTATGAACATGTGCAAGGAGGTAACATTGTTCAACTTATAAAGAAACAAAAGCGACAATACCAAAATTCTAAACCAACTTCATAAACAGACGCAAATTTCCAACAAAAAAATCTTAGTGCAATTTTCGATATTACTTCAGAAAACAAATCCTAAAAAACTACCCAAATTTCTGGGAAAAAAGACATTTACCTCATAAAATTTTATTTTTCATTTATTCTCTTTCAATTAAAAAACACCATGAAAATAAATTACAAACTCTTTCACCAATCACGAATTCCATATTAGTTTTCCATCCTGACATCCAAAACTGATATCATGAATTCCATCCAATAAACCGAACAAGCTCTACCAATCCAATGGACTCAACCACCAATTCATGCACAGTTGGTTACGCAACAAAAATGCAAAGACGTGACCACGAAATCGAAACAAAACAACTACCCCAAACAGAGATCCAAAGACGGAACAAACCATAAAAACCAAATCAAAATCAAACCCTAGAACACAATCCACACAGCTACACCCCCATCACTCAGACCAGGTGCCATAATCATCAATGATTTTTTCTTTTTCCACGATCAACATACAAAGAGATTGATAAATAAAAAATAAAAAAGAGAGAGAAGGTGATTAACTTACAGAAACTAAACGCGACACGATCCGCGAAGGACCAGAACGTGCGTACGACGATGATGAGGTTGAAACTGAGAAGCAACTATAAGAAAATGAAGGGGCTTGGGCTTTTATAGGGATGATTTGTTTATCGGCGATGTTACCGGCTATAGCAGGTGGATTCAAGGTAGTGAAAGTGAACAATTACCGGTTATTCCCTTTGCGTGGTGTGAGAGACATGGGATCTATATCTGTCTATCTAACCACTATCGAGTTTGATAAATCAGATCCTCTGCAGCACTTAATATCCTACATCCAATGTACAGCTGAATACAAACCGTTAATTACTTATTGCATAACAGTTTAAGAAAAAGAGAGAACGTATTGAGTGGGTCGGATTTCTGCCACAAAGGATGTGGTTGTGTAGAGGCAGCAGAGAATTCTGACTCTCAGTTTAAGCTCATCCAAAACTGTAGCCCCTACCCTGTAAAGAAAATATAAAGAAAATAAATAAAGGCCTTTTTATGTTTTATCTAATACATTCGAAAAATAACTAAAAATTGTTAAAACTTCTTTTATAAAAAAAAACATTTTTAAAACTTATTATTTTTTTTTCTTTCAACTTTACACACAATTTTAATGCAAAAGCTATTATTTTTATTGAAAGAAAACTAACTATGTTAAATTCACTTTTGTATTTTTTTTATAAATCAATAAATTTTTGTTTTTAAATAAATAATTTGTATGAGTACAAAGTAAATCTTATCTATTTAAAGAAAACTGACTATTTTATAATTTAACTTTAACTAAACCAATCCAATATTATTTTAAATAATAATTACTCTTGATAATTATAATAGCTAGAAGTAATTATTATTCTATTGCATGACATTACAAGACAATCATTGTAATAATTTCATGTGACATTTTTGTAATACTTATAATCGATTGATTGATAGGTGTGCGTGTATTCGCATGTATAATGAAACCCAGGTTTGATTAATCCGAAATCATTATTAAGCTTTCAAAGACATGTCTTAATTTCTCACCTTGAATCTGATACCTATTAGTAGTGTCATTTCTAAAATGTGCTTTCTTTGTAATTAAGAGGACATAGAATTTCTGTAATATTCTCAACGCCAAAAACATTACTATTTAAACCAAAAACATTACTATTTTGTTTTTAAAATAATTCCATGCTTCAATAATCAAGTTTAATTAATTTTCAAAGTTTGGTGAGATAAATGGGTCACTTAATATTATTACATAATATTAATGGATTAAGAAAAAATGTTAACAATAATACACTCTGAATGAATTCTAATATAATACCAAGTTGGAATAACAAACATTATTTGGATTTTTTCATAATGACTCTAAGGCCTGAAAAATATGGAGTCTTTGGGCCTTATGTTAAGGCAGCCAGGTCTGTAAAATTAAGGACACCATGATCTTGGAAGGGACTTTTCCCGATCTGAGTTCATTAGACAACTTCTCCTTCTCTCTCCAAACTTTGTCTTCTTCTTTTTGCTTTGCCTTCTCTCTACCCATTCACAAATTACAACTGTTGCATTGTCAAATAGGTGGTATCTTTTCGTTCACGGAGTTGAGAGCTTCCCATCCATCCGATTAGTTTCCGTTTTGGACGGGTAAGTCAGTTTCTCCATCTCTCTTGAACCTAGGGCATGTAACTTTACTGGTTGCATGCAGCTGGTAGTCTTCCCCTTTTAATTCTCTGCCTATTATAGCTCTAAGAGCTGTTTCTGTCTCCACTTTAGTGGATTGTAGGGTCTTACTGTGTGCTGGCTGTGTAAGGCACTGTTGGGGTTTTGTTACTATTCTGAGTAGTACTATGCTTATAACCACCAAGGTAAGGGGAGCTAGTTATAACTTTTAAATTTTGTTGTGGTTGAATCTGTTTTATAAATATGTATGCATGTTGAATTTTGAACTGGTGTGATGCTTGGACTGCATTCTTGATTTTAAGCATTTGGGCGTGATGAAACTGTGATGGATGGTGTGTGGATGAACTTAGTTACTGTTAATTGATTTTGTGTGAAGTGTTTCTGGGTAGGGTTTCGGTTGTAGTGATATTTAGATAGACAGTTTAACATTTAGGAAGTATTTTAGGTCATTGGAGAGAAAGTGGGATAAGGATTCTGAGCATCGGAAGTTTATAGTGTGTTTGGAGGGTTAATACAGTTTGATTAGGTCCAATGGAACTTGCTAGGAACATAAAATTGGTTTAAAACATGCAAAAAATGGTAAAGGTGGGTTTGAGTCCCTAAGTTGTGAAAAATTGGTGTTCTAGAGTAAGAATTGAGTCTTAATCACTTTAGAATTGGAGTGGGAATGTTTATAATCATCTAGATGAGTTTAAGTAAGTATAAAACACGAATTAAGAGTGTTAGAAATTGGAGAAAATAACTAGAAATGGTAGGGCTGGTGTGAGTGTGTGATTCTGTAGAATTTGCGTTCTGCAGATGATGCAGAGTCGCTATGCGAGTTGTCTCGCATAGCGAGACCCTGTAGAGAGTGCTCACTGTCTGAGTCATTCGCTGTACGAGCTGGTGCGCTGTGCGAATGACCAGAGGGTGTTGCTCTTTGTTTGTGAATCCTGTCGCTATGCGACTGGTGGTGGTCTGGAACCACTGCCCATTTAATTCGAAAGGCGAGTGGGGCGCATAACGAGAGTTTTAGGGGGGTTGGTCTCTGTATGGGTTCTCGCATAGTGACCTAGGTGCGCTATGCGAGGGACCCAGAGTTTGACACTTATTTAGACTTAATTCGCAAGGCGAGCTGGGAGGGTGCGTTATGCGAATAGCGCCAGTTTCGCCTTGCGAGAGTGGTGCGTTGTGCGAAATGTTCGGGGTTTTATTTTCTATTTTCTCTTTTATATTGTTTCACTTAGAGTTGAATGTTGTATGGTTTATGAAGTATGTGTTGGAGCAAATTATATCGTATGATGGGATTCAAACATGTTGTATAATGTTAAAGTGAAAGTGTGTGTGATTCAATGGTAAGATTGATGATTCAAAGTATGTGGTTTTAAAAAGTATGGTTGATGGACGTAATTCCATGATCTTCAAGGAGAAGATCCATGGTGGTGCCCTTAGTTGTTTAGAATGAAAGTAGGAACTTAGTCTTGGGGGTCATCCTGAAGCTCCAATGGTCTTTCTTCTCACGTAGAGAGGATTGAACCATGTGGTGAGGAGCAGAAGGTCTTAGTCTTGGGGGCTTCCAGTATGCCTCAGGGCCCAGAACAGGCTAACCTCGTGAGTGTGGTAGGGTGGGGGAACCCAAGTTTCATAAGCCACCACGAGTGCAAGACCCGCCATAGCTCGACTATCATTCTAAAGTCCGGACAAGTCAAGTCTAGTATTCAACATGTTAGGATGCGTGTTTATCTTGCTTGATTGAAGTTAACTCTTGCATGCATATTGTCATATTGTGTGCTTTTTATATAATTAGCTCACCCTTACTTGTTGTGTTCGTGCTATGTTTGGGTATGTTTCCTCTTGCGATGATCATCCACTTGGATGGGAGCAGATGGCGAGGAGGTGCACCTTGAGCAAGCATTGGAGGAAGATGACGCTGAATTCTAGTACCATTAGGATCTCCTTACTTTAACTTTTGTATTTTAAAAACTGTAATATGTAGAACCCATGATATGTGAACAAACTTGAGTACATTTGCTTCGCTTCTTATTAGTATTTTAAGGATGACTGTAATCGTAATATTCGAATATATATTTTCAATTGGTTTCTATTATTATAATCTGGTGACGTCTTTATTATATATACACGTCGTATATTCTGGATGGCACAATGACTTTGAAATAATACTATACGACAAGATCCGTAGTAAATTAGTCAGAAAAAAAAAGAAAACACACATTATTTGTAATATATTTACTATGAAAGTAAAAAAAATAACAATTTTACATATAAATTTAAAATTATTATTATTATTATTATTATTATTTGTAATTAGATAAGAATACAAAATCGTATTACTTTACCAAGATGTAACCTATTTTATTCCGGAGATAATATATTTTTTGGAAACATTCGGCAAAATTTAATTTTAACACATGCATTTCCAAATTAAAAATTAATTATTTTTTAATTTTAAAAATGTGTTGCCTCAATCTCTTTCGCATTTAACCTTATTATTTAGTTGTAATTCTTTATAGTTGTAAAATAGTAAAAAAGTATAAGTTAAATTGTTTTAAAAATTAAAAGACTCTTGACTCATTGGTCTAAAAATTTTATTCGTGTACATTGGAAAATGAAAAATATTTATTCAACGAAAATCTATAAACACTTTCACGATATTTTTTAAAATATTTGTTTTTAAGTGATTGAGAAATAATTAAAATAAATAATAATAATTTTATAAAAATAAGATAGGGATATAAATAATATAAGATTGATCTAGTCAAACAAATAATAGATAAAATATAATGTAATTATAATTAAGAAAAGAATAAAAATATACACAAGTTATTCTTAAAGAGAGAATACTTCCAGTATACATAATAAAACAAAAATTATATGTCTTCTATTTCAAGATACAAGATCAATCGAGTAGAGTGAGTAAATTTTATATACACCAATATCTTAAAAGTCAACATAGAGTGGAAACAGAAAACACAAAAACACTTTATAAGTTTGTGTTTGCTGTATATTTTTTTATGCAAATAAGTGATATTTATAAATAGAAGAGAGACTAACGAATTAGTTATAATAAATTTTATTTAAAATAAAATAAATGTAATAAAGTTAAAAATTGTTTATTCATAAATAACATTTATCTATAAAATCAATAGTCCATAAAAATATAAGCAATAATAAAATTCGTTATTTTTTTAATTATATTTAATATTTCCAATAATTTGCATATCAGTGTGTATAAGTTGTTTAGTTTTAAGATAGAAATAAGACGATGATTGGTGAAGTATAAGAAAATAAAGGTAATTTTAAGAAAATTTGGACTCGTATATTATTTTAGTCTTATTTTTAGTTCTCTTTATGTGTGTGAAAAAGTAAAAATATTTAAATAGTCACTAAAAGAATCATTCAATAATAGTCAAATTTAAATATAAAATAAATTATTCATTATATTGATTAAATTACGTATAAACTATTATTAAATGTAAAATTTAAAGATAAAATAAATTATTCATTATATTGATTAAATTACATATAATTTTATAAATTAAAAAATATTAATATCTAAAGTGGTTTTTATTATTAACAAAATATTATAATATGTTTCTGAGTTAGAATCTAGATTGGTGAAACATAAGAAAATAGAAGTAATTTGGACAAAATTTGGGTCTCATTTACTATTATAATTATAATTTTTACTTTTTTCTATGTGTGTAAAAGTGAAAATATTTAAATTGTAACATTAATATATAGTATAAATTATATAAATAGTAGTCAACATTATAATATGATAGAACAGTTAAAGACTTGCAGATAAAGAGTTAATCTTACAGTCATCCAAAATGGTTATAAAATTTAAAACTTTATATACAATAGAGTATTTCAAAACTATACAAAAACAACTAAAGGATCTTAACTAAATTAAACAACAACGTCATCACCCTCCAAGGCATGCTCCAGAGGCACCTTGTCTACCTCTGTTCACATCCAAATGGATGATCATTGCAAAAGAAAATACCACACGAACAACATACAAACACAAACACAAGGGTGGGCTAGATATACAAAGATCATACAATTATAATAGCATGTAACATACAAAGTTCACTCAAACAAAGTATACTAGATCACACATCCTAACATGTTATATTCTAGACTTGAGTCGTCCGGACTTAGAATGATTACCGAACTATGGCGGGTTATGCACTCGTGGTGGCCTCTACTGCTTTGCAAAGCCATTACCAATGGGTTTCACCCTACCACACTCACGAGGTTAGTCTGTTCCGGGCCTTGAGGCATACTGAGAGCCCCCAAGACTAAGACCTCTTGCTACTCCTCACAACATGGTTCAATCCTCTCTACTTGAGGATGATTGACCATTGGAGTTTCAGGATAACCCCCAACACTGAGCTCCTACATTCACTCTAAACAACCTGGAATCTCACCAAGAGATTCTACAATGAAACTTACATTCACCCCTTTGAATCACATACTTTCGTTTGTAATTGAACTCACAACACTTCTCAATTATATACAAACATCCACCTTCAAACATAATTCACACTACACACCCCAAGTAATTTAATCAAACTCAATACAAAGTAATAAAAGAGTAAACTGTTTCGAACCTTTCGCTCTGCGCACCCAATTCGCAAGGCGAAACCAGGAGTCCCTCGCATAGCGACTTGTCTCGCTATGCGAATTAACTCGTAGAGGTACCAGACCTCAACCTCTCGCATAGCTACCCCAGGTTGCTATGCGAAAGTCCAGACAAAGACCAACCTTCCCAACTCATTCGCTATGCGACCCTTTTCGCTCTTCGAATGAGAAATAACCCCAGACCCCAAGCAGCCGCACAACGTCCTGATTCGCCATGCGAACCACTAGACAGAGAGCAACCCTCTCCAACCATTCGCACAACGCCCAAACTCGCTGTGCGAATGTCTAGACAGAGAGCAACATATTTATGCAACTCAACCACAACATACCAATTCTAACCATTTCTCCCAACTTCTAACACTCCTAGATTGTATTATATACCTAATTAAACTTGTTTAAGTGATTCTAAACATGCCTACCACCAATCTAAAGTGATTATGAACCAATTCTTACTCTATAACATTCAGTTCCTCAACTTAAAATTCCAAACTCAATTCTACCACTTTGCACAGGTTTTTGACCATTTAAAAGACTCACACAAGTCACAATTGACTTACTTATACTGCCTAAACAGACCAAATGATCCCCTTACCTCTAATTCTCAAATTCACTACCTCACTGTCTCTAAAATGACCTAAAACACTACCAATTCACCTAGCTTTCTATCTAATCAATGTTATAACAGATTTCTCATCTCTAATAACTCAATTACAACAATATATCTTATCCAAATCAATTCACAAATATCAATCCTCAGTTTTACATTTAGACATTCACATACATCCAATTCAATCCATTCCAAAAATACAACTTACGCTTCAAACAGCAGAATAACATATAACTCAACATATATATCTTATACAATAATTTAAAAACAATATCTAACTCCCCTTACCTCAGAGATTTACAGCTCAACTCACATACTCGCCTCAACAGTACCTTGCATCGAAGGAAACTCAACAGAACCCTACAAATCACCAATTGGTGATCAAGAACAGCTCTTAGAGCTAGAATTAGACAGAGAATGGACGAGAAAACGCACAAGACACATGCAACCAGTAGAGATTGCATGGTTGAGAAAAAGGGATGAACAACTTACCCGCTAGAATCGAGAAATCGATCGGTCAATTATGAAGCCCTCTACGCTGTGGACGTCTGGGCACCTCCTGATCGTCAATCCAACAACTCAGTAAGAAGGAAAGTTAGAGAGAAGGCAGAAAACGAGTAGAGAACAAAGGTTTTAGAGAGATGAAATGTTTAAGATAATGAACCGAGCTTTAGAAAGTTCTATCTATATTATAAGATTATTTTTAAAGTAAAAAGCTTGTCTCATTATTTTAATACGCCTATCTACTATAATACTCTATTTTCTAGGTTCTTACATAAATAATCACTAAAATAATCATTAAATAATAATCAAAATATAAAATAAATTATTAATTATATTGATTAAATTACATACTATTTTATAAATTAAAAACTATTAATGTCTAAAATGATCTTTATTATTAATAATAAAATTATAATTTGTTTATGATTTAGAGTTTAAATTATTTTTTAAAATTAATTATCAAAATTTTAACTACTCAACGAGTAATGTACAACAATCTTAGCCACACAAACTTGGGTTGGGCCAACCTTCATCTCTAAAGAAGCTAAATTAGATTAAAGTTCTACGTACGATTTTGAAGTCGAGTCTTTCTAACAATAGAGCTTAAAAATCGATATAATGATTGGTTTAGGCAGGACGATGGGCCAACTACGATATTAGTGTGTAAGATCGGGATCCACAAATTGACGACGTGAGTTCCATGCGTTAAACTGACATACGAGACTCATCATTTACTTGAAATGGAGAAAGGATACATTGTATGTCACAAAAGTAAAATGAGATTTATAACCTTACTATAAAATGAATTTCTCACAAGCTTAACTTATTTATAAAGATGAAGTATTTTTACTAAATCAAGTTAATTTCGGATCACCAAACCATATAACATATGAGAAAACCCATAAAATATAATAAAAAAATCATATATGTTATCACACTCCTTAAAACCTTGATAATTAATATTAAATATCAATAATCAATTATAATTTGTTATTAATAATAAAAATATTTTAGATACAAATTGTTTTTAATTTATAAAATAACTTATAATTTAATCAATGATTAATTATTTTATCTCTAAATTTAATTATTATCATTATTTTTGTGCTTGTGAATATTATGCTTTTTAATTATTCTCTTAATGTAAGAACCCTTAAATTCAGCAGTGAGTGGAAGCCAGGTGTAGGTGTAAGGATTCAAAAATTCAGAAAGTGGAAGTCAGGTGTGTGTAGCGGAGTAGCCGATCAGTTTTGACGGTAGTATATAAGGAAACTTTTCAAATTTCGTGCCACTCTACTTTGCATGCACTTCTTCTCTCTAAGTTTCTGAGTTCATATTCTCCTCCTTCTCTTTAAAATTCTCTTCCTTCTTTCTACAAAGTTTCATTTTCTTCTTCTTTCGATCATCAATCAAGCAACGTCTGAGTTTTACTGGTGTCAAGGGCTTCACTTTGCGCCGATCAAGTTGTGGTTTTGAGCTGGTAAGTTTATCCTCTTCTTAGAACGTCTTTTTCTGGCACATGCAAGTCAAGTTTCTAGTTGCATGAGTTCGTTATCTCCTTCTAGTAAATTCTGATCACATTTCTGGTCTTTTGTTTGGTATAGTTTCATTAATCAGTGAACCTTAGGTTTCTAAGACTTTTGGTGGTGAGCAAGTTTTTGCACTGACAGTTCTCTGTCCAGTTAAGAGGTAAGGGAAGCTATTAATTTAATTATGTTTTTCTATGGTTGTGGTTGGAATCTCTGTTTGAATGTGTGCATGTATGAATAATTGTATGTTTGATTGAATTATATGCAATATTATGTGTTTGGACGAAACCTGGGAGGTGGATGAGAGGTTTTGTAAGTTTTGTATAAAATCGAGCGATCGGTATAGAACGATCGGTCTGGTCTTATAATCAGGTTTAAACGATATTCGGTTTCGTAGTGATAATCTGGTTAAGTGTCGCTAGGTTTAATATTGACAGTCTCAGGGTGAGTATTATCGTTTGTTATAGGTCGTAATAGGTTTAACGTTCGTTATTAATAGTACTATGTGTTAGCACTCATTTTGGGTAGTACTCGGTTGGTATTGGTGATCGGTCTTAACTGAGTTCTACTTTCGTGGATCCTTAGTTAATGACCGATTGGTCTTGTATTGATATTCAGGTGAATATAAGCGTCAGTCTAAACATAACATTTGATTTTAAACAACGTTCGGTCTATCATAGGTTTTAACTGTTATTGACCGCTCGGTCATGTACTGTCTCGGTAGTGCTTGGTATTGTACTAAGCGCTCGTTCTTGGTAAGTGCTTGGTCTTGGACCAGCGCTCGTTCGATATAGTGCTCGGTTTTGTATTTGTACTAAGTTAATAGTGTTCGGTCTAAGCCAATATTGTTCGACTCCTGTTTGGGTCTTATTCTTCAAATGACCGTTCGGTCATGTTCTCATATGGGGATTGTTTTACCGTCCGGTCTTGTTCATAGGTTACGTTGATTTTTTTCGTTCGGTCGTACTCGGAGTTTGTGTTGTTAACATTCGGTTTCTTCTATGAGTGAATATTTGATCTTTAAATGCTATTATCGCTGTTGACTTGGATGGATTGAGATAGTTGTATTGATCTACTGAGTATAGGAAATTGTATTGATATTTCAAATAAGGCATATGTTTCAAGTAATGTGGAAGAGAATTGCAAGGAGGAATGTCTCAGTGAAAAGTGTATTGAAGTGGTAAATGTCTCAAGTGAAAAGTGTATCAAAGTGGTGTTATAGTATGAATATGGATAGTGAAATTCACGGAGTTCATCCTGATATTCTGATGATTACCAATTCTCAAGTAGATATGGGTAAGACATTGTGTGAGAATGACAGGAGGTCCTAGCCTATAAGTTCTTGGGTGAGTTATAACGGACTAACCTCGGGTGGCAGCTGATGGTTTTCCAGTTACTACACCACCCGAGTGCATGAACGACCTCAAGCTACATATTCATACAATCCGGATGGTCAAGTCAGGTGTATAGTTTATGCATGAAGTATAATGTTCATTTGTATATGCATATATGTATTTGTTTTGGTATGTTGGAGTATTCGGTTATGCACTGGTTGTACTTGTACGAATTGTATGTATGTTTGCATAACTAAATTACATTGGCTTACCCTTATTTCCTGTTTTGTCTGTGTTCCCGTTCGGTTTTCTCTCTTGCGATGATCACCTTTTGGGTGTGAGCAGAGGATGTGGAGTGTACACTGGAGCAAGAGTTGGAGAGCGAGAATCCTGCAGTTTAAAATATGACCGTTCGATCATATTACTGTTTTTAGTTTTTGGCTTGAACCGTTCGGTCAAATTTTGTAAATCCTGAATTACCGATCGGTAAAGCTTTAAATTTTATGGTTATTTTAGGATATCTGTAATCTTATTATAACATCTTTAACTGTCTTACAATATTATTATATGATAACTCCTATATGATTTATGCTATATATTTTGGACGTTACACTTAACACTTTATAAAATAAATATTAAATAAAAATGTAAAAACATAGAAAAATATAAGAATATTTAACCATTTCGTGTAATATAATGAAAATTTTAAAGTTGTTCAAAATATCCATAGTCAAAATAACCTAGAAGTTAATCTATCCATAGCTGCAAAATTTGACCTAATGGCCTAACATAATTAGATCTGAATATTTAATAGCGTCATTATAAACAGCATTGAAGAAAAATTTGAGTATGTGAGCATACATGTTGAACAAGTCCCTTGCTTGTTCCATTGTTGTAAAGATTGGTTTGACCTAATAATTAAAATAAAGTAGTTGACTTAGTATAGTATATTTTGTTTTAAATTTTATTTAAACTAGTAAATAAAAAATAAAAAATGCGTTTAGTTTTAGAATGTGACGTTTATTTGTTTATTAAGAAAGACAAATTAATATCTAACTAGTATTGAAACAAACTTTGTACTTTTTTTTATTTAAAAAAATTGAAATATTTGATAATTTCTTTAAAATTAATTATATATTACAATATTTCTTTTAACAAAGATGACGAATAATAAAACAATAATATATTTAATTGTATTAATAAAATCAAACAAAATAATAAAATTAAAATTTTTATACTAATATTTTAATACTTTTTATCTATGAAATACAAAATATACTAATGCTTATTATTATTATTATTAAATAACTATTTAATCATAATTAAACCTTATTGGTGTCGAAAAGCGGTTCGGTTCGGTTCGGTTTGTTGAACTGCGCTATGTACGTGGACACGTGTTTGGATTTCCGACGAAGGACCAATAAGGAACTGTTTGGTTGGAAACGAAATACACGCAGCATTTTACAGTGAAACTGAAAAGGGGAAGAAGAGTGAAATGGGTGAACTTTACGCGTTGGACTTCGATGGAATCATCTGTGATAGCTGCGGCGAAAGCTCTGTCTCTGCTGTCAAGGTTTGTTCTTCTCTTCATTCCACCCAAAACAATTTTTGTTTTTTATTTGAAAATCTTTATAATTTTCAACTTTTTTTTTCAATTGCTTTTTCCTCTGTGAATTCATGATAATGCTACTAAAGCTCATCATTATTTATTCTCTGTTTGGATATTTTCAGGCTGCCAAAGTGAGATGGCCTGGTTTGTTTGACGGGGTGGATTCGGCCACAGAAGATTGGATTATTGACCAGATGCACACAGTATAATAAGTTCATTTCACTTAGTTTCAGTTGTTATGGATTTCATGCAACTATTCTCTGGTTTGGCTATGTTGGTTTGTAATTTGATTGGTTGGAAAGAGTATTGATCAGTGGAGGCATGACTGGATGGTAGCAATAGAGTCTTGAATTTTCGTGTAGTTTGACTTTAGTTGATGAATTCTAGGGGGTGTTTGATTTTGGATTTGTACTTCAGAGGTTTTTGATTTTGAATGAAGTGTCAAATATCTGCCATGTTCTAATTAGGCAATTAGACTTTGTTGGTTAAATTTATGAAGAAGAAAATAAGAAGCTAAAAGAAATAAACTTCTCTCATATAAAGTTAGGCTATGTATATCTTAGAAGGTAGACTTACCAAGTAACAAGATAGACTTAACAAACATAGCTAGGATAAATTAAGATCCCATCTTAAAATGCGCACAAAGGGCAACTTGACAAAAGTCTTAAGGTTCGATGCTTATGGATTTTATTTTTTTATTTTATTTCACTCATCTTTTTCATTTTTACTCAATGTGGGATTTTCAATTCACACTTGTATTTCTAACATTACAGAGAATTAGAGGGAAAACCATTTTGTGTGTTTTCTTTTTGTGAACTGATTACCATGGTTTCCTGATTTAACTATCATTTTTTAGTGCAATAGATTAAATTTGCTTGATTGCTTCAATCATCAATTTTCATTTCAGATCATTGAACTATTTGATGTCATAAATATATTTTTTGTAACTTTTATGTGTTTTCAATTTAAGACTATTTCCGTATGAAACCATGTTGGACTTGTTTTCAGTTCAAAGATGAACTTCCGTAGTTTTTTTGTGTTAGGTGCGACCAGTTGTGGAAACAGGATATGAAAATCTTTTACTCGTGAGACTGTTGCTTGAGAGCAGAACACCTTCTATCCGGAAATCTTCGGTGGGTAAAAATGCTTACTGCTTTGGTTTTTCTCATCAGTTATTTCTTATCAATTGAAAACAATGTCACTAAGATTAGTCATTGACCAAGTCAGTGGATATTCCGTACCAATGATGTGATATAAAAAAAAGCCATGTCATTGGAACAGGGTTTATAGTTTATTATGATGCCAGTGGGCTTGAATCTGCATTTGCTTTCAGATGAACTCTGGACCTGTTGACTGATGTCATAGTTCTTGTGCAAGGTTTCAGAGGGGCTCACGGTTGAGGTTATACTGGAGAACTGGTCCAAGTTGAAGCCTATTATTATGGAAGAATGGGGTGAGAATAGGGATGCTCTGATAGATCTTTTTGGAAAGGTCAGAGATGAATGGTTGGAGCAGGATTTTGCTGGTTGGATTGGTGCAAACAGGTAGCCAAATAATACTCCTGACAGGGGATTAACTTTTGATACTTATATTTATACCAGATGCATGGTAGAAAACTAAAGCACTAGGAAGAGATATCTTAAACATGAGGACATTAACACTCAGTTCATATAAAGGGAAATGCTAGCAATACAATCCTAGCTTATTTTTTCGAGCTCACTCTTTAATTTATTGAGACTCATCAAATAGTGCAGTTCCTTATTTAATTAGTTTCACCCACCCATATTTTTCTGAGATTTCCAACAGAATTTAACTAATAGTAAAATGTGCATCGAATAAGTTAGAGTATGTGTTGCTAACGCTCCACTTCAATAAATTGTCAGTGTAATAATGTTGAACATGCTATCCCTAGCCAACTATTTGACTGACCTGAAAATGGATTGTCATTGACAGAATGTTGGAGAAGTAGGACAGTTAACAAATTTTGAACCATTTCTGTTCAAGGAAATCCCTTTATAGATAATACTCCTGAAGGAATCAGTTTGTGTAGGTTCTGAATTCTGGTTATCCTTTTGATTAGACAATGTTGTTGCATTGTTGGGATATTGGTCTATTTTTGTTGATTGAATATTTTCTTCTAATTAATAGTTTTATGCAGTAATATATATGTATTTCTCCATACTCTCATGAATGATATTTCCTATTATTAATTGACAATGCTGTGTTTTTAGAATATATCCTGGTGTTTCTGATGCCTTAAAATTTGCAAGCTCGAGAGTGTACATTGTCACCACAAAACAGGTAACCTTTTTTTCCTTTTGACCAAGCAAGGGAACAATAATCCTAACAATAATAATAGACTATTTTACTTTCAATATTAAGCAAAATAAGAGGGGACAAAGATAAATGGCCATTGTCCCAATACCATGAAACCGCATCATATTAATTTCCACTTATTTCTCTAATTTTAGGGCCGTTTTGCTGATGCCTTACTCCGAGAGCTTGCCGGAGTGACCATACCACCTGAAAGAATATATGGCCTTGGAACCGGGTTAGTATATTTTACTAAAGTAATGCTGTAAAATATTTATATGTAACTTGTTTCTCTTTTTTCTAGCTATATTTTGATGAGATATTTTTTTACCGGATTATCTTTGACATCACCTTCAGTCCTAAGGTAGAGGTTCTGAAGCAGCTTCAAAAGAAGCCAGAGCACCAAGGACTGACACTACAGTAAGATATTGTGCTTTCGCTGCAAATAATGGCATTTTGGTTATGGCTATTATTATGTATAGAACTTTGTCTTACTTCTAAAGATGGTTCAAAAGAAATTAACTCCAGTTAATCTGAACTACCAGCTTTGTTGAAGACCGGCTAGCTACATTGAAAAATGTCATCAAAGACCCTGAATTAGACCAATGGAACTTGTATCTAGGTAGTTCTCTCTACCTGTTTATGATTTTTACACCTTCCCTCATCGTGTCTAAGTTCGTATGTTGTGCATTATTGCCTTTTCCCCCAAATGTTTAGTGTACTTGATAAACTTGATTGTTTGGATCAGGGAATTGGGGTTACAACACCCAACAAGAAAGAGAGGAAGCCGCAGCTATCCCCAGAATTCATGTTCTTGAGCTCTCTGATTTCAGCAAGAAGTTAAAATAGGGGTTTTCATCGAATTATCAGTTGTCAATAATTGAACCAAATATTTTCTTCCAACTCATTTATAAGCAATAACATATTTCTACTGAACAGAATTATCGAGAAGAGTTATAAACGCTCATATCATATCAGATATTAATTTGTATTGTATTAGATTTCAACTTAAAACAATTAAATCATCAAATGAGGAGCGAAATTATAGAAAAATCTGTAAGAAAGATATAAATTAAGAATTTAACTATTTCTTTTGACAGCAATTATTGGAAAGTGCTAGACAAATTCTATACAGATGTTCGTCATGTTCGTAGTCAAAAGCTTCCTTTAGCATTAGTACAAGTATATCTGCCAAATAAACTGTATTTATAATCTGAGTACTGTATTCTTCTTCTCATCCTCTCAAGCTGAAGTTTTTGAAACTAAATACCTTTGTTCCCTTTTATTTATCTCTGAGGGAATAAAGAAATTATTTAATGTCCATTTAGAAGTCCAAGATGACCTTAATTATGAATTTACCAATCTTTAAATCCCGTACTAAATCTCGAATAATAATTCTCATGTCACTATTGAGGAGAGATAAAAGTCATATAAATAACTCGTTAATCTAATGCACGAGGTTTTATTCAAAGCTTGATTCTAGAAAATACTGGTATGTTAAAACTGGGTAGGAAAAACTTCATAGTCCTTAATGGTTCTGTTCAGCTCAAACCCAAACAGGATGGACCAAACCAAGTAGA
Organism: Vigna umbellata; assembly: GCF_029865625.1. NCBI lineage: Eukaryota > Viridiplantae > Streptophyta > Magnoliopsida > Fabales > Fabaceae > Vigna > Vigna umbellata. The sequence continues at coordinate 7,100,872 of NC_142168.1, forward strand.
ATAGAGGATATAACAGGAAGTTTTGATTTTTAACTGTACCAAACAGAGCATATATGTAAGGCTGTTTTTATTGTTATTTTTTGTTGTTACTGAATAAAAAGATTAGTAATTGTAATTTTTTAATTTATGCGTTCTACTAAGTCTGACAGATAAAGAGGAGTGAGTTTATTATAGTTTAATGCAATAATACGTGGATAAATTATATAGAGAGATATTTCTAGCATTGCATGTTGCATATTCCATCCAGAAGTGGGACTTTTCCTTATCCGTTGGTGTAGTTTTAACCACAAATTTGTTCCCTCTTGTAATATGTTTTTTTTTTTTGCAGATTACGATGTTTTGTGTTATGCAACAGTGTTCCATATGTTCATCTGAAACTTATTCAAATGCCAACAAATGCATATTTCAATCTAATGGTTTTTCTTTTAGGCAATTAACATATCAACTGATATTTTGCCTTATTTTGCAATCAACTTTCATTGAACATGCAAACGATCCAATGTAATATAACACAGTTGAATCATGTCCAACTTATAAGACAATGCAAACCACATATATCAAAGACCTAATATTTTTTAAGCAACTAAGCAAGTCAAATAAGCACCATGCACACATTAAAACATTTCAAACTTCATACAAATTGACTACTTGGTTCATACGAAAAAAAATCTTGAATCGGTTATAAAGAATAATCTATCTGTTTTAATATAAAGATAATAACATTATCATTCTTAATAGATAAATAGAAAATAGAGAAAAAAATGGTTGATTGGCACGTGTCCTGATTTGAATGATAGTTGGTATCATAGAATTCAATCCTGTTTGGATGGTGGGTAATTGCATAACAAGAGTACAATATAATAATATTCAGATAAGTTTAGTAACGTTGGAAGGAAGACAGGGAAATGGGTCACCTCTATGCTTTGGACTTTGATGGAGTTATATGTGACAGTTGTGGGGAGACTGCAATCTCTGCTCTCAAGGTTCATTCTATCACCCTTTATCTCAAATGGAAGAGGAAAACAACACAAAATAATTGAAGTATCTGATGATCACTTTTAGTCTATGTATGGTTTTGGTTTCAAAACTAAGCTGTGATTACTTTGTTGATAATTTGTAGGCTGCCAAGTTGAGATGGCCTTCCTTGTTTGACGGTGTGGATTCAACCATAGAAGATTGGATTGTTGATCAGATGATTACAGTAAATAATTTATGGCTGGTTTTGTTTTGTGCTGTTAGTTATTCCGTTTTTTCTTTAAATTTTGAGAATGTTTGGATAAAGAACGCAATTAAGTACTTGACCATAATATCTTGTAAAATGATAGTTTCTTCATAAGTTTGACTGTAAATTTTACTGAAATAAGTTGAAAAGAACTAGTAGAAAGGTCAGATACCAAAAGAAAACAAGAAACAAGATTGAATTTAGTTGAGGAAAACTATTAACATTCATGATAATGTTTATGCTTGAATTTGTCTTAGGAGGTATTTGGATGAATTTATGCATAGATGTTCAGATAAAGTATTAACCATTTGCTAACTGCTACTTGGATGCTTTAATGATGATGTTAACTCCAAACATGAAAAATGAAAATTCCAATCAAAATATCATAAATCGCAATACCTTAAGGACTGGTTGTAGACGTGAAATAGAATTTGGCTCCTTGTACATAAAAAGATTGGAGAGGATTTTTTTTTTACATTTTCAAGTGGCTTCTCTTTGTTATTATTGTGGTTAATGACCATTTTCAGTTTTTGTGATATAAGTAATTTCTTTTTAAGATTAAAAATGTTTTTAATTCTTGAACTTTCATAAGAAATTGAAATTTATTTTTATTTGAAACTTTGATATATTTTGATTTTGATACTTTTTGGTCTCTAAACTTTAAAAATGAATAGATGATCCAATTATGTTAAATTTTTTGATATGTCAAATGTTTTTTCTAGTTGACATTAAAGCGAAAATATATCAAACAGTATAAACAACTGAAATGCTAACAGGAAACAAATATAACATATTAAAAAAATTTATCATAATTAAGTTAAAAAGACTATATCTATTATTTTTAAAATTTAAGGACCAAAATGTATTAAAATTTTAAACATAAACAAATTTTAATTGCGTATCAAAATTCAATGACTAAAAACATATTCAATAATTCTTTTCAATGAATGTGTATTTACACGACTACATACCATCTTAATATTTTTAGTTTTGTGCCACTCACTTGTTTTTAGGATAAGGCTCATATTTGCTTCAATCTAAAGATTTGCATTTCAGTTAGAAATAAATATGAATGTTTGTTAATGTATGAACTTGCATAATTGCATTTTCAAGACAACTGCTATGTATGAAATTCTAGTTTGATTATTTTTTTTTTTACACATGAGATGTTAAATATGGAATGGAAGTTTTTCATGTCAGGTACGTCCAGTTGTTGAAACTGGATATGAAACTCTTCTACTTGTAAGGTTGTTGCTTGAGACTAGGGTTCCTACCATCAGGAAGTCTTCGGTTAGTATATAAAGTCTACCATTTTATTTATGTTATTACTTTTGGCGCAAACCTTCAGCGTTGAGTTTTTAATTTATTTTTTAATAAACTGATAGTGTAAAAAGTATTTGTGATTAGTCAATCAGAAATAATGATAAATATGACTTTTAAATAGTTTTGTAAAAATCAATAAATTTATCATGTGATCATTTTTATTGAATAACAGTGAAACCTTTTTATATATAATCAGTGTATAAACTATTTTCGCTTATTAACAAGTGGAAGTCTTTTATCAGATTCTAAGGAACTTTTGTCATCGTCTATGATGATGCCATTTTGACTGATGTCATAGTTCTCTGAAAGGTTTCAAAGGGGCTTACGGTTGAGGATATACTGGAGAATTGGTTCAAATTGAAACCTGTTATTATGGAAGAATGGAATGAGAATAGAGAAGATCTGGTAGACCTTTTTGGGAAAGTCAGAGATGAATGGCTGGAGAGGGATTTCACTGGTTGGATTGGAGCAAACAGGTAGTCCAATTAAATGTCAAGAAATAGGATAACTTTTCTTAGAACTTACATCTGATGAAATGAATCAAGAAAAGCTTAAAGTACAAAAAGAGTTCTGATAGCATTGAGTATAGATGTTCAAATTTTAGAAATGTTTCTGCAAGATGTGTTGAACTTTTGCCTGCTAATCATGTCTTGGTTGCTAATTTGTGGGTGATTTACCTCTAGACTATATCCTGGTGTTGCTGATGCATTGAGATTTGCAAGCTCAAAAGTGTACATTGTCACCACAAAACAGGTCATTACAATTTGATATTGCCATGCCCTGATCACTTTATATTCTCTACTTACTTCTACCCCTGATCTGTTTTCAGAGCCGCTTTGCCGATGCTTTACTAAGAGAGCTTGCTGGAGTCACTATACCACCAGAACGATTATATGGTTTAGGAACTGGGTTAGTCTTAAATTTTGATATATTTGGTCCAACTGAAGCTCTGTGTGGTGCTTTATATCAGCACTTTATAATGTTTTTTATCTATGAATTGCTTCATTCCATTGACAAATTTGTTTTTCCCAAACTAATTACAGTCCCAAGGTAAAAGTGTTAAAGAAGCTTCAGGAAATGGCAGAACACAAAGGGCTGACACTACAGTTAAGATTTTGTGCTTCCAGGGGTTATTTTATTTAATAGTATGGTTCAGGGGAAATTGACCTAAGTTAATTTTAAACAGCTTTGTGGAAGATAGGCTTGCAACCCTAAAGAATGTCATCAAAGAACCCGAGTTGGATAACTGGAATTTGTATCTGGGTAGAACTCTTCTCTCTATCCAATTGTAATTTCTGCTATCCATTTGTTTCTTTCAGTTTCTATGTTTTGCATTATTTGTATTTCTTAGAGTTGTATATCTGCTATGTTTGACTGTTTGGATTAGTGAATTGGGGGTTCAACACTCAAAAAGAGAGAGAAGAAGCAGCAGCCAACCCTAGGATTCAAGTTCTTGAGCTTTTTGACTTCAGTAGCAAGCTGGTGTAGTAGTCTGACTTCGTTAAATTGTCAAACATTGGATTAAATATTTACTACCATTTCATTCCTTTATGTGCAACGACAAATTGCTACACTTGAAAATTCATGAGGTATTTTTAACTAGTTTCCTTTCTTATTAAACTGCATCACTCGTGTCCTATAAGTGAGTTGGAAGTATAGATGATACAACTTCTTGGTAATTTCTAACCTTTCTTGTAAGTGGGTAGAAGTGTTATGTCACAAGGCAACAACATAATCAGTACCAAGCTTGCCTTAGCAATGATAAAAATAGTAATACCATCATTTCAGTCTCTTTATCCAAAATTTCTACCAGTAAAAAGTGGATCTAATAGTCTTGCTAAGTGCAGTAAGAAGGACTAAAAATTTAAGAAGACTCGTAAATCATTGAAAATGAGTGACTCAACTGCTTTATCTCAACTTCTATAGAATTATGTCTATACCGATTGTTACAACTCCGTTTTATCATTTTGATTAATTTCCTCTGTATCAGCATTATCTGCTTTGGCTTTCTCACTGTTGAGCTTCTCAATAACTTCATCTAGAGGTGGATCTCCAGGTCTTCTAAAAAATTCATCCCCCATTTTAATCTCATAAGCCTCTGATTGGTCCAAGACAAATTCCTTCAACTGACAACATGATACGAGTATGAGATCATATCAACAGAAAGCATAAAAAACTAAGGGTATAAAAAACTTATTATTTCCTCCAGGACGAATCCAGAACTAGTTTTTCAATATAACAAGAGATAAACAAAAAGGTAAAGTTCATTGGTTAAAATTCAGTATATTTTACTTTAAATTGAACAGGGAGGTTAAGAATATAACAGCAGATTGCGGGCTGTTAAAATTAAAAAGCCAGGTAGATTCTTGTATATTTCATTCTTTATATTTAAAATAAATTAAAACAGAAAAGTAAAGAGCAATACCTCCTCCAAGAATTTGATGCTTTCCAAGTTGAACATGATTGTATTCAGATCAACACCCATAAACCTTACTCCAACAGCTCCAGTTCTCAGAATATGTGTCCATTTCATGGCAAATTCAGCTACCATGTCCTATAAAAATCATGAAAAATGAGTATGTTAATCAGTATTCACATAAAAGTTCCAAGTAGAAACCTCAATGCATCATCATCAAACAAAATATTGAGCATCAAGTACAGATCAAAATCTCAAGACCTTCTTAGACCACTCTTAATCTTTAATTATATTGATCGAGCAGTACTTAAAGAGCCATTTTGACAATTTTTCAGCGAATCATAAAACAAACAAAGTTCCGTTTATATACATTGTCAATGTAAAACATTTTCCCGTAAACATTAATCAAGTTTTGACTACTTTATCATGTCCAAATTATTCATGAATATGATGTGATCATAAAATAAATTCCTATTGGATGTCTGTGTAAACTATTTTACTCTGATAGTATACATAAATTAAATTCCGGCAAATAAACCATGGACAATAAATAGAAACTATATCAGAAAGTCCAATTTATCCCCACTCTCAAACTCTAAAAATGTGCAACGCCAGCCTAAACTTTCAGAGTCGTTTTCAAGTAATATTCCAAAGTTCAATCAATTTTTCACAAGGAAAGTAAACCTCAATCCGCCTTACCAATCCAAAATCCAACAAGCACAGAGCAAGTCACATTTTAGTTGAAATTCAAACAACAACAAAAGCCTTATCCTAAATCCATATCTACATGAATAGCAAGACACCATTGGGTATGGTTAAAGACCAAATTCTAAGAGATATTATTCACACATAGTCTGTTGTGGGTGATCCGTGATTGGTATTTTGAAAGTTCTACTTTGAGCAGTTGACTACCTTGGATCTATCACACCCTCTTCCATTACCCGGACTTGAAACCGGCTATATGATACTATAAGTGAAGTTAAATTCTAGCTCAACTGAATAAATAAACTCTCACCAAAAACCCATTAACCACCATATTGATATTCACCACAACCAAAACCCACCACTTCAATTCAAACTCGAGCTCATCTTTATTTATTAACTTGTTTAGAAGAGTTTAATTACTCTATTATTGGTTGCAGAAACTTCCAATTTTAGTCTTTATACATAAAAAAATTCTTTAATTCCATACTCGTATCATTTTTAATCTCTTTCATTCTCTAAATATGTCATTTAATATTTTTAGTCCCAAAGGATTAAAAATGTTATGAGTAGGAAATAAAAAGAGTGTTTTTAAGTAAATGGATACACAACTATAGGTGCCTAAAGTGGAAGATGTTTTAACATGTAGAAACTAAAAGATCAGTTAGACCTTTAAAAAAAGACGAACTGGGCATGAGAAAAAAAAAAATCACCACTTCAACTCAACCCCATTATGCCACAGTAAAGGGTATCAGAAAAACCACAAAAGATCACAAATTTAACCAAAATTCGAAAACATACAGCCACACTATCAAATGGGCACACGCTAAACATCACAGAAAAAACGCCAACAATGTTCTCACCGGAGTCCGGCGAACCCCAAACCGGAGCTTGACGAATCCGATGACGGGTCCGGCATGGCGCTTCTTCATCTCCTCCTGAATCTGCGAGGGATCCATCTTGGAAATATCGGAGGGGGGAAAAGAGGGTTCAGGTTTCTTGCCCCATTCCTTCCACGCATCGTCCTCCTCGTCGTCGAACACGTCGTCCAAGTCGTCGGTGATGTGGACCTTGCGCTTCCCGGCGAGGGCAAAATGGGAAATTGTGGACGCTAGGAGGAGAAAGAGAAGGAGAGTGTGAAGGCGTTCGAATGTCATTAGGAAGAAGATGAAATGAATGTGAAAGGATTGGAAATAAGCTTATTGGTGAAGAGTGTGGTGTGAGTGAGTTTTGTAAGAAGTGTTGTGTATCATGATTTAGGACTCATCAGAAGAGATGAATAAATTTACTACTAAATAACAGATAATATTAATATAAATCAAATTTGGTACTCAATATTCTTTGTATTTTTTTAAGCTTTTATTTATCTTAGTATATTTTAAAAAAATTGAACTTCAATAATCTGTCTTTAAATTAGAATAATTATGTTAAGTGAATATTTTTTTAGTATGAAAGTGAAAGTGTTTTTAACAGTTATTTTCCATCAAAATGTGAACTAGATGAACTACCAACAATGGTCACCATGAATAAGAAAACTAGAAGAAAAAAATATTTTGCTAAAATTAAAATTCATATACATAAAAGTTTCTTATTTACTATTCAAAAAAATTGTTAGTTTACTATTTAAAAAACTTATCCTTGATATGTTAAAATTAAAATTTATATACAAATAAACTCTTTTATTATGGATCCACAAGATGTAAGATGATATGTTGTTGCTGGGGCAACCAGATATTTTAAACAAACAACAATGCATATTCCAAAGCCATTGTTGAGCTTGGATCAGAATTCGAATTTAGCATTATTATTCATTGCACTAAGAAAATGCTGATCTCAAACAAAATGTTTAGCCTTCTGAGTATACTTTTTTCTGTAGTTAAGCTAAATTGAGATATCTCTAGTTTTTGTAGCAATTCTTGTTTTTTTTTTTCATTTTTATTACTGTAATTAACTTGAACTAATATAAATTTGAATGCAATGAACTTCAACCTATTATTCTTATCTTTCTCATCTGCTTATTCTGGACTCCACAAGTTTCTCATGATATTTGCAGGAGTGACAAAACGAATTCAGAGATAGATTTAAAAGATGGTTGATATTCAGTTAAAAAAATCAAATTTGCAAAATGATTTAAGATGACTGAGAGAAGTTTATATAGTTAATTACAAGAATAGGGTGTGAAATATACTTTGAATGAGATAAGAGATAGAATACTACTGAGTGTCTAATAATAGAATGCCTAAGTCTAAGATAAAATTTTAAGTGTCTAATGGAGAGGAAGTGTATTATTTTTCATATGTAGTCAAATTTATATTACAAAAGTATAGTAGTTGTGTAAAGGTATTTATATTGCTATTTAACTATGAATCATTATAGAAAGATTATTGCTTTTAATAATAACTAATTTAAAGTCATTTTTTAGAATAATTTCCAATTGATTAAAAGTATAAATTACATAAAATGAAAGTTTTAAACTCTTTCTATTTAATTTTGATTAATTTGATGAAGTTAATGATGAAACCAAATGAAAATGTGCATGGAAGTGTCTTATCATTACTGTAATCTGCCTTAATCTAAATGTTTTATTTCTCACTCACACTTAAAAAAACTAGTTGCAAATCTGTGCGATGAATCTCTTGTATGACATGATAGGTGGGAGAAACGATGAGAATGAGGTGGGCTTATCGAGAATTTTTTACTTCTTATGCTATACTCATTGATAATAACAAGCACTAGAATTTGGTGGAAGTGAACTAGAATTCAACGAGCTAATAACCCACCTTTTTGAACCAATGAAAAACATGACCAGGATTTCAAATCCTAGACCACAACGATGGAGCATACTACAATGACATAGTGTTCTTCTTCCTCGTAGAGCCATTGTTATGTCTGTTCGGTTGCTAACACGCCACAGGGTTGTTGTTGGCAGCATATTTTTATTTTGGGATGTCGTAGTATAAAGACAAACAGGAGCAACCTGAATTCCTTGTTCCACTTGTTGTGGTTTCACAAACAATACTCTTTCTGTTCTCTGTCACTTTTCTTTTCTTGAGTTCGATCTATCATCCATGATGGACTTCGTAGGCACAGTGTTGGAGATCATAATTCGCTTGTGGGACTGTTGTGCCCACGTCCGTGATTATGAAGAGAACCTTTCTTGTTTGAGGGACATGGCGTCTGACCTTCTAGGCCTTTGGGTTGACGTGAGTGTGAAGGTTCAAATGGCCGAGGACCAGCACCTGAGGCGTCTGAATGAAGTGAATGATTGGTTGGTTAAAGTTGAAGCCATGCAAAGAGAAGTTCAAGCTATTCAGCAGAGAGTTGCTCATGCTCAAGAAACACGTAGCAGATGTTTGACAAATTTTCCAACAAACTTCAGGATGGGAAGGATTGTAAGTAGAAAAATAGGTGAGATTCGTGAACTTATTGATAAAGGGCACTTTGATGTAGTGGCTCGGGAAATGCCACATGCTGTGGTAGATGAAATCCCTCTAGAGGTCACAATAGGTCTAGAATCTAGCTTTGATGAACTTAGTGAATGTTTTGATGATAATAATGTGGGAATTATTGGCTTGTTTGGAATGGGGGGTGTAGGAAAGACAACCCTGCTCAAAAAGTTCAACAATGAGTTTCTTCCCACAAAATTCTATGATGTAGTCATTTGGGTTGTGGTGTCTAAAGAAGCAGATGTAGGGAGTGTTCAACAAAGCATAGGAAACAAATTAAATGTTCCTGTTGGTAAATGGGGTGGTAAGAGCATTGATGACAGAGCTATTGTTTTATACAACTTTTTGAAGAGGAAGAAGTTTGTGTTGCTGCTAGATGATTTATGGGAGCGTATAGATCTTCTGAAGTTGGGGATTCCTCTCCCTGATACAGAAAACGGATCTAAAGTGATATTCACAACAAGGTCCATGGAGGTTTGCAGGAGCATGGAAGCCAACACATGCATCAAAGTAGAATGTTTAGCAACAAATGAAGCATTTGCATTGTTCAGAGAGAAAGTGGGTGAAGAAACTCTCAACTCTCATCCTGAAATATTTCATCTGGCCAAAATTGTGGCCAAGGAGTGTGAGGGACTTCCTTTAGCTCTCATCACAGTTGGAAGATCTATGGCTCGAAAGACTCTCCCTGAATGGAAACGAGCAGCACGAACTTTGAAGATTTATCCATCAAGATTTTCAGGTATGGTTGACTATGTTTATTGTTTGCTAGAGTTTAGCTATGACAGTTTACCAAGTGCCTCGCACAAGTCTTGTTTCTTGTACTGTTCCATCTTCCCTGAGGACTATGATATTAGAAAAGATGAACTCATTCAACTGTGGATTGGGGAAGGTCTTTTAGCTGAATTTGGTGACGATGTCTATGAAGCACGAATCCAAGGAGAGGAAATCATCGCAAGCTTGAAGTTTGCTTGTTTGTTGGAGGACAGTGAGAGAGAAAATAGGATTAAGATGCATGATGTGATCAGAGACATGGCTTTGTGGCTAGCTTGTGATCATGGATCCAATACCAGGTTCGTGGTGAGAGATGGTGCATGCAGTGGTTCAGTTGAAACATATAATCAGGCAAAGTGGAAAGAAGTAGAGAAACTATCAATGTGGCGGCATAGCATTCAGAAACTATCAGGAAAACAAGATTGCTCAAACCTCTTGACAATGCTAGTTAGAAATACCGAGATAACCAGCTTCCCAGAAGAGATCTTTCTGACTGCAAATCATCTTAGAGTGTTGGACCTGTCAGGTAATAAAAGAGTAAGAGAATTACCTTCCAGCATTGGGGAGTTAGTTCAATTGCAGCATTTGGATCTATCAGGTACTGACATACAAAATTTGCCAAGAGAGCTCCAGAACTTGAAAAATTTGAGGTGCCTGCTGCTGAATTATATTTGCAACAGGCTTGTCTTCCCAAGGAATTTGATATCAAGTTTGGTGTCATTGCAAGTGTTTAGCAAATTACCATGGGAAGATCAGTTTATTCTTCCTGACTTGGGGGAACCTGAGGAAGCTGTCTTGTTGAAAGAACTGGAATGCTTGGAATACCTTCAAGACATAAGCATTGCTCTCTTTTGCTTTTCTTCTGTGCAAGTATTGCTGAACTCTCCCAAGTTGCAAAGATGCATTAGACATCTCAGAGTACTTTCTCCATTCACTTCAACGCCACATATTATATTATTCTCACTTTTGACAAAAATGCAACATCTAGAGGTATTATCCATGTCAGTTTCTTCTCCTTCAAGTTTAGACCATGTCAGGAAAAAGGGGTCTCCATCATCACAGTGTTCTATCACAGAGTGCATTCCCATGAGTTCAAAACTTACTGAGCATGGTTACATTGTTGGCCTCCGTGAGTTATCCCTTGAAGGGTGTGACATGTTGAACTTGAATTGGCTCACTCGTGCTCAAAGCCTTCAACTCCTTAGAATATACAATTGTCCCTCCTTGGAAGAAGTCATAGGTGAAGAATTTGGCCATTCAGAAAATGTTTTTTCGAGTCTTGAAATTGTTGATCTAGATTCTTTACCAAAGTTAAGGAGCATATGCTCACAGGTTTTACAATTTCCTTGTCTTAAGGAGATCTGTGTAGCAGATTGTCCAAAGCTGATAAAGCTCCCTTTTGATTCCAATAGTGCAAGGAACAGTCTGAAGCACATTAATGGACAGAAAAGTTGGTGGCGTAAATTGCAGTGGGAAGATGAAGCCACAAGGGATCACTTTGCTTCAAGATATGTACCTTTGCGCAAAATTCGCAAAATACGTTGAATCCTGTATGCAATTGATATCCAACTGAATAAAGCCATGTATCTTATTTTTGTATCTCGAATTTAGTAATAGCTACATGCATTCTTGAACGTTTGGTTTGATTGTACTTGTTTGTGAGAGAGATATTCAGGAAATGAGAAATTTTTGTTCAAGTTTTATGCATCTTCTTTCATTAAACCAAGTAAAAAAGAGGTATTTGAATATAAAAACTAAATTAAAAAGAATATCAGTGTGAAGAGAAATTATGTAAGGGTATGCAAATGAATAAAGGGCCACTGGGCCTTATGTGGAGCAGTCAAGCCCATTAGCCTAAGGTCAGCTTAATCTTAGGAAGGGCTCCTCAGAGTTCTTTTTCACTTTCCTAAGCTCTTTCCCTTTCTCTCTTTAAACAGAACCCTCTTTCCTAAATAATTGCTCTGCCTTCTCTCTAAAAGATCCAAACACTGAACCGTTTAAATTTTAATTTGAAGGTGCCTAAATGATCGCAGTGGCAAGAGCTTCATTTTGAACCGAACAATTTCCTGTTCCGACCGGTAAGTTCCCATTTCCCCTTCTCTTTGACTGTTCTAGAACCTAGGGCATGCAACTTTGCTGAGTTCACGTGCCTTGTACGTTTTTCCTTCCATTCTCTGTCTATTCGAGCTCTAATAGCTATGTTCTATCACCAATTTGGTGATCTGTAGGTTCTGTCAAGTTCCGCTCTGTGTGGAGGGTACTGTTAGGGCATCTACTGTGAATTGTATTGAGCAACCCAAAAGAAGAAGGTAAGGGGAGCTAATGATTTTTGGGTTGAATATGTTTTATGTATATATGTATGCATATTAATTTCGGAAATGATATTTTTCCTACAGCGCGTTTCTGTTTTATCAAAGATTTCTGTATCTAATATTTAAATTATGTGGTTACCAAATTTGAATGATTTGGGATATAAGAATTAGGAAGTGTGAGCGGACTGTATGTGTGAAATATAATAATGAGGTACATTGGTTGAGGGGTTTTATTCCTGGAAGAGATACATGAACGTGTGGTCTATGGGTATATTAAAATATTATTTTTAATTGCATTGGAATTGACATATAGGTATGTGAATGGAAAGGAACGTAAATTAAGCATTTCCATATAAAAAAAAGTGGGTTACGTAGGTTGAGTGGAGAGAAACTTGGAGGAATGTTGTTGTGTGCGTCAGGAACAAAATAGAAAGGAAGAAGGGGTTTCTTTATAATAATAGTATAGGTATATTAGTGGTGGGGTCCATCCTTTTTGTTAGTAAAAGAAACTTTAAGAAATATTGGAAGCATGAAATTTTGCATGCATAGGAGGGGTGTGTGAGTAGAATGGAGCCATGCAACAGTGGTTAGTTTATGGAAGAAGTGGTGGAGTTAGAAAATATATAGTGTGATATATATTATATTAATATAATAGAAATATGATTACAAAGTTATGAAAGTACGATCCAAGTGGTAAACCAAGTTCCATCTGTGTAGAATCTCTTGGTGAGATTCTTAGTGGTTTAGAATGAAAGTAGGAGCTCAGTCTTGGGGGTCTTCCTCACGCTCCAACGGTCTTTTTTCTCACGTAGAGAGGATTGAATCATGTGGTGAGGAGTAGTAGGAGGTCTTAATCTCGGAGGCTTCCAGTATGCTTCAAGACGCGGAACGGACTAACCTCGTGAGTGTGGCAGGGTGGGGAACCCAAGTTTCATAAGCCACCACGGGTGCATGACCCGCCATAGCTCGACTCTCATTCTAAAGTCCGGACGAGTCAAGTCTAGTGTTCAACATGTTAGGATACCTGTCTTAATCTATTTTGATTTGAGAATAACTCTTGTAGATTCTATGCTTGACATGATGCATGTTTTTTATATTTAATTAGCTCACCCTTGCTTGCCTGTGTTTGTGCATGTTGTATGTGTTTCCTTTTGCGATGATCATCCACTTGGATGAGAGCAGATGGCGAGGAGGATACTTTGGAAACAGTTCTTGATGGGGACGGCAATGTTGCAGCTTAGATTTGCTAGCTTTTATTTCCATGAACTCATATTATTTTTGAATAACTTTAGTGCATTTAAAGTTTTAAATTCTCTGTAATTTCCAGGGAGGAACTATAATATTCTAGTTTTCAATTCCACACTATTCTAAGGATGACTGTAATCCTAATTACTCTTGACTGCTTTCTTATATTATGCATGATGACGTCTTTATTATATGTATGCCTTTTCTATATATTTTGGGACGTCACATTTATGGTATTAGAGCAGTTTCTGTCCTTAGAGGATCCTGTAGGGTATGTGTGTGCCTTGCTTGTGCTGTGTACTCTTAGTTTTGTGTAGGATGGTTGTCCTTGTTTCCTTGGGTTGGACTGATGGTATTTTCTCTCTGTGTGGACAAAAGATGGCGCCTAGACCTCCACCTCCTCCTCCTACTCAGCCTGAGCCTTCTGAGAACACCAAAAGACTGGAGGTTGTACTTGAGGCTATGCAGCTTCAGAATGATGTGCAACAAAACACCATCGCTCTTCAAAACCTAGAGGCTGCAAGAGTGTCAGCTGAGAACACTCAGAGGTATATCATGGAGATGATGGCTAATGGAAGACCCACTCCTGGTGCTTCTACTTCTACTGTCATTCCGGTTCATGAGTGGAGTTTGAAGAGTTTTCTCCAACACCATCCCGATAGGTTTACTGGCAAGTGCAGCCCGGATGAGGCCGACCATTGGTTCCAAGATATGGAACGAATCTATGAAGCCAAAGGGTGTCCGCATGAGAGGAAGTTGGCCTACACCCAGTATTTGCTGACTGGAGAAGCTGGGCTTTAGTGGAACAGTGTGAAGATGATCCTGGAGAGGAATAGGACTCCTGTTACTTGGGAGCTGTTCAGAATAAAATTCTACACTAAATACTTCTCGGATAGTGTCAGGTTTGCTAAGGAGGTAGAGTTTCTTGAGTTGGCTAAGGGCAACAGGTCGGTATCGGAGTATGCAGACCGTTTTAAACATCTGCTTCGCTTCAACACCATGGCGGTAGATGAAGAATGATAGTGTCGTAAATTTGAGAATGGCCTGAAGAAGGATATAAAGTCGCTGGTGAAGGGATTGCGCATTAGGGAATTATACGCTTTAGTGGAGATGGATCGTGATATGGAGAAGACGAAGGGTGAACCAGAGGGGCCTCAGAGACAGCAGAGCCAACCACTAAGAGTTGGTGGACCAGTGGTATCCCGAGGAGGCTCCAGTTTTAGGAGGACCCCTTTCTCTAGACCTACTTCCTCTGGGTCTAGGGGTTCTTCCTCTCAGTCATCGGGGCAATCCAGCTTTGCCAGTCCCGTGAGATGCTTCAAGTGTGGTGGACCACACCTCCAGATTGCTTACCCTCAGCTAGAAGGGTATAGGAGGTGTAACATCTGCACGCAAGAGGGACATTATGCCAGAGAATGTCCTACTACTAGGAGGGCAGGACCACAGTCATGCTAGGCTGGCAGATCTATTTAGAGGGGTGGTCACAGACCCCAAGCAGCCGAGAGAGTCTATGCGTTGACTGGAGTTGAGGCAGCCAGTCCAGGTAATTTGATTGTCAGTAGTTGCTTGTTATTTGGAGCTTCGTGTGTGACATTGTTTGATTCGGGGGAGACACATTCTTTTTTGTCTAAGGCTTGTGTGGAGAGGCTTGGTATAGTTGTCAGACAACTTCCGTGCGATCTGGTGGTGTCTACATCAGCAGCTAGGTTAGTCAGGACATCTAAGGTGTGCTCCAGATGTCCTGTTGAGGTAGAGGGACGTCGGTTCAGAGTGAACCTTATTTGTTTGCCTCTGTAGGGGCTAGAGGTGATCCTAGGCATGGATTGGTTATTCGCCAATCAAATTCTCTTAGATTGTGGTGGGAAGAAGTTGATATTCTCCAATGAAGACGAGAACATGCCCCTGTCACTAGGGTGTTGAGACAAGACCTTATAGAGGACGTTTGTTGTTTCCTGATCATGTCTTACATGGACGGTGTTCAGGACCCAAACCCTTCAGCTCTTGGAAACCAGAGTGTGGATCTTCTGATTGTGGATGATTTTATGGACGTATTCCCTGAGAAAGTTCCTGGCCTACCTCCTCCGAGAGAGGTAGAGTTCTTTATAGACTTGGTCTCAGGATCAGGACCAATTTCTATAGCCCCGTACCGGATGGCGCCAGCAGAGTTAGCGGAATTGAAGAAGCAGATTGAGGAACTGCTAGAGAAGCAATTCATTAGGCCCAGTGTTTCACCTTGGGGTGCACTAGTCTTGTTGGTGAAGAAGAAGGATGACAATTCCAGATTGTGTGTTGATTATAGGCAACTGAACAAACTCACGATCAAGAAAAAATATCTATTGCCTAGGATAGATGATCTGTTGGATCAATTGGATGGAGTCACTATGTTTTCTAAGATTGACTTGAGATCAGGCTACCATCAAATCCTCGTGAAGGTTGATGACGTACAGACGACCGCCTTCAGATCTAGATATGACCATTACGAGTATGTGGTCATGCCTTTTGGGGTAACTAATGCTCCCTCCATCTTCATGGATTACATGAACAGGATCTTCATACCGTTCTTAGATAAATTTGTGGTTGTTTTCATAGATGACATCCTGATTTATTCTAAAACTCGAGAAGAACATGAAGATCACCTTAGAATAGTTCTTGAAATCTTGAGAGAGAGAGGAAGCTTTATGCGAAACTGTCTGAGTGTGAGTTCTGGATGGATGAAGTGTCTTTCCTAGGGCATGTTATCTCGGCTGGTGGAATTGCTGTTGATCCAGCCAAGGTTCGAGCAGTGATGGAGTGGGAAAGGCCTAAGATTGTTACAAAGGTCAGGAGCTTTGTGGGCTTAGAAGGCTACTATCGCCGCTTCATTGAAAATTTTGCTCGGATAGTAGCGCCGCTGACCCAATTGACCAGGAAGGATCAGCCTTTTGTTTGGACTGATAGATGTGAGACTAACTTCCAAGAGCTAAAGCAGAAGTTGACGAGTGCACCGGTGTTGATTATTCCTGACACAGGAAAACCCTTTGAGGTTTACTGTGATGCCTCCTACCAGGGATTGGGTTTGTATTGATGCAAGAGAAGAGAGTGGTCGCTTATGCCTCAAGACAACTCAAGGTGCATGAGAAGAATTATCCCACTCATGACTTGGAGTTGGCCGCAATTGTTTTTGCATTGAAGATTTGGAGGCATTACTTGTATGGGGTTCAATTTCAGGTGTTCAGCGACCATAAGAGTTTGAAGTATCTATTTGATCAGAAGAAGCTAAAATGAGGCAAAGGAGATGGATGGAGTTCCTCAAAGACTATGAATTTGAACTCTTATACCACCCTGGGAAAGCAAATGTAGTAGCATACGCTTTGAGTCGGAAGTCGGTGCATGCTTCTTGCTTAATGATTAAAGAGTTGGAGTTGATGGAGAGCTTCAAAGACCTGAGATTTCAAGTGGAGTTAGAGCCTGACAGCATCAAGTGTAGTAGATTGGTGGTGTCTAGTAGGTTATTGGAGCGGGTTAAAGAAGGGCAGTTACTAGACCCCCAGCTTCAGAAGACAGTAGCCCTGATTGGTACTGAAGAAGGAAAGTACTTCAATACAGGGACGGATGGACTATTACGATTCAATGGTAGGACGTGTGTTCCTAATGATGGAGAGCTAAAATGATTGATACTAGAAGAAGGACACCGTAGTCGTTTCAGTATACATCCAGGCATGACCAAAATGTACCAAGATCTCAAGAAGTCTTTTTGATGGTCTGGAATGAAGAGGGATGTGGCCCAATTTGTCGCTTCTTGCTTAACGTGTCAGAAAGCTAAGGTGGAGCATAAAAGACCTAGAGGTTTACTACAGTCGTTGGATATCCCGGAGTGGAAATAGGATAGCATATCCATGGATTTTGTCACCCATTTACCCCGCACGGTGCGAAGTGATGATGCTATATGGGTTATTGTAGACCGGTTGACCAAGAGTGCTCATTTCTTGGCAAACAACTTGAGAATGTCTATGGCGAAGCTGGTGCAACTGTATGTTAAGGAGATAGTGAGGTTACATGGGGTGCCTTCGAGTATTGTATCAGATAGAGACCCGAGGTTCACATCCAGGTTTTGGCAAACTCTTAAGAGTGAGATGGGAAGCAAACTACAGATGAGCTCGGCTTATCATCCCCAGACGGATGGACAGTCTGAGAGGACGATCCAATCGCTTGAAGATTTGTTGAGGACTTGTATTTTGGATCACCTATGGGTATGGGATGAGGTATTGCCACTGGTTGAGTTCACTTATGATAACAACTATCAGGCCAGTATTGGTATGGCTCTATTTGAAGCTTTGTATGGGAGGCGCTGTAGAACACCCCTTTATTGGTTCCAGGATGGAGAGGCAGTGTTGACCGGGCCAGAACTTGTACAGCAAACTACTGATAAAGTGAAGTTGATTCAAGAAAGAATGAAGGCGTCTCAGAGCCGACAGAAATCATATGCTGATCAGAGGCGGAAACCGTTAGAGTTCGCAGTTGGGGATCATGTGTTCCTCCAAGTGACTCCTACTACTGGTGTAGGAAGAGTCATTTGTGCTAGGAAATTATCTCCTAAATACCTTGGTCCTTATTAGATTCTGAGGCGTATAAGATCGGTCGCCTATGAGATAGCCATGCTGCCTCAACTTGCAAATCTCCATCCAGTATTTCACGTTTCTCAACTCAAAAAGTATATGACGGACCCTTCACACGTATTGGAGGCTGAAGATGTTCAAGTTAGGGAAGACTTGTCTGTGGAGGTGCAGCCAGTTAGAGTTGAGGAAAACCAAACCAAACAACCTAGGGGGAAGACTGTCATACTCGTCAAGGTAGTTTGGGATGCTAGAACAGGTGACTCTACCTGGGAGCTAGAGGACAAGATGAAGGAATCCTATCCTCACCTATTCTCTGGTAAGTCTAATTTTCGGGGACGAAAATTTTAAATTGTTGGGGAGAATGTAAGGGCCTGTAAATGAATAAGGGGCCACTAGGCCTTATGTGGGGAAGCCAAGCCCATCAGCCTAAGGCCAGCTTAACCTTAGGAAGGGCTCCTCAGAGTTCTTTTTCACTTTCCTGAGCTCTTTCCCTTTCTCTCTCTAAACAGAAATCCTTTTTCCTAAATAATTGCTCTACCTTCTCTCTAAAAGATCCAAACACTGAACCGTTTAAATTTTAATTTGAAGGTGCCTAAATGATCGCGGTGGCAAGAGCTTCATTTTGAACCGAACAATTTCCTGTTCCGACCGGTAAGTTCCCTTTTCCCCTTCTCTTTCACTGTTCTAGAACTTAGGGCATGCAACTTTGCTGGGTTCACGTGCCTTGTACGTTTTTCCTTCCATTCTCTGTCTATTCGAGCTCTAAGAACTATGTTCTATCACCAATTTGGTGATCTGTAGGTTCTGTCAAGTTCTGCTCTGTGTGGAGGGTACTGTTAGGGCATCTACTATGAATTGTATTGAGCAACCCAAAAGAAGAAGGTAAGGGGAGCTAATTATTTTTGGGTTGAATATGGTTTATGTATATGTATGCATGTTAATTTCGGAAATGATATTTTTCCTACAACGCGTTTCTGTTTTATCAAAGATTTGTTCATCTAATATTTAAATTATGTGGTTACCAAATTTGAATGATTTGGGGTATAAGAATTAGGAAGTGTGAGCGGGCTGTATGTGTGAAATATAATAATGAGGTACATTGGTTGAGGGGTTTTATTCCTGGAAGAGATACATGAACGTGTGGTCTATGGGTATATTAAAATATTATTTTTAATTGCATTGGAATTGGCATATGGGTATGTGAATGGAAAGGAACGTAAATTAAGCATTTCCATATAAAAAAAAGTGGGTTACATAGGTTGAGTGGAGAGAAACTTGGAGGAATGTTGTTGTGTGCGTCAGGAACAAAATAGAAAGGAAGAAGGGGTTTCTTTATAATAATAGTATAGGTATATTAGTGGTGGGGTCCATCCTTTTTGTTAGTAAAAGAAACTTTAAGAAATATTAGAAGCATGAAATTTTGCATGCATAGGAGGGGTGTGTGAGTAGAATGGAGCCATGCAACAGTGGTTAGTTTATGGAAGAAGTGCTGGAGTTAGAAAATATATAGTGTGATATATATTATATTAATATAATAGAAATATGATTATAAAGTTATGAAAGTATGATCCAAGTGGTAAACCAAGTTCCATCTGTGTAGAATCTCTTGGTGAGATTCGTAGTGGTTTAGAATGAAAGTAGGAGCTCAGTCTTGGGGGTCTTCCTGACGCTCCAATGGTCTTTCTTCTCACGTAGAGAGGATTGAACCATGTGGTGAGGAGTAGAGGAGGTCTTAGTCTCGGAGGCTTCCAGTATGCTTCAAGACGCGGAACGGACTAACCTCGTGAGTGTGGCAGGGTGGGGAACCCAAGTTTCATAAGCCACCACGGGTGCATGACCCGCCATAGCTCGACTCTCATTCTAAAGTTCGGACGAGTCAAGTCTAGTGTTCAACATGTTAGGATACCTGTCTTAATCTGTTTTGATTTGAGAATAACTCTTGTAGATTCTATGCTTGACATGATGCATGTTTTTTATATTTAATTAGCTCATCCTTGCTTGCTTGTGTTTGTGCATGTTGTATGTGTTTCCTTTTGCGATGATCATCCACTTGAGTTGGAGCAGATGACGAGGAGGATACTTTGGAAACAACTCTTGATGGGGACGACAATGCTGCACTTAGATTTGCTAGCTTTTATTTTCATGAACTCATATTATTTTTTAATAACTTTAGTGCCTTTAAAGTTTTAAATTCTCTGTAATTTCCAGGGAGGAACTCTGTTACTCTAGTTTTGAATTCCACACTATTCTAAGGATAACTGTAACCCTAATTGCTCTTGACTGGTTTCCTATATTATGTATGATGACGTCTTTATTATATGTATGCCAGAAATATAAACAATTAATTTTAAAATAAGTATTTTTTAGATGACTAAGTTTTAGTAGCAACTTTGATCAAATTTAAAAAGTTGTTATTGGAAAAAGTAAGTGTTTAAGAGTAGGTTATTTAAATTTAAGATAGAGATTTTCATCAAAATATGTTGAAGAATGTTTTTCCATAATAAA
This sequence comes from Vigna umbellata, assembly GCF_029865625.1. Taxonomy (NCBI): domain Eukaryota; kingdom Viridiplantae; phylum Streptophyta; class Magnoliopsida; order Fabales; family Fabaceae; genus Vigna; species Vigna umbellata. Next base: position 7,121,409 of record NC_142168.1, read on the forward strand.
TAAATTAAATAAACCTATAAAAAAAATGGTTATTTTAAAAATATAAACAATCTCTCTGGACCATTTTCTCATGGGAGTCCAGCCCAATATCTTTGGATCCAAAACGACGCCGGTTTCAATCGAACACAGCACATCTCACTTTTTTCACTTCTCCAACGTTCTTCTGCACAGCGCAGCTTCCCACAAGACCCTGAAATGGGTTATCTGAGCAAAGCTTCCAAAACCCTAAGGCAATCGAATTACTTAGCTTTGTTATGCAATTTCAATTTCAATTTCAACCCATTAACCAACAGAATAACCCGTGAACGCTTTCCTGTGAGGCATGAACTGTTCTGTTCACAGTCACGCCAATACAGCACCACCACGAGAGAGAAAAGCACCATAGATTTGAGCCAATACCCTCCAGAGCTCGTTAGAAACTTCTCAATCATTGCGCATGTGGATCATGGCAAGTCCACCCTCGCTGATCGACTTCTAGAACTCACTGGAACAATTAAGAAAGGCCATGGCCAGCCTCAGTATCTTGATAAATTGCAGGTACTCTTTTTTGCTGGAAGTTTTCAATTTTTTTCATCTGGGTATGCTTTGCCGTACTGTTAGGTGGAATGGGTTCGTCCAAAATTTAAAAATTGTTGGGTTAACTATATGAAATAGAATGAGACAATGGATTGGTAGAAAAGATGGAAAAAAATAATATATTCAATGTCAATGTAAACTGTCATTACTCACAAACTGCCGTGAACTTAAAAAGTCACGGCCTTCCTGGTGAAAATATAAAGTTTACAATGACTGTGCTTGTTTATTGAACGAAAATGTAATTTAATTTGAATACACTGATGTTGTAAATAAATGATTTATGGCTTCATTACATGGTTGATTCCTGAATATGAAAAAATTGTTCACTTTGGTAATAATTTCCTCTAAACTTGTACATTTGGTGATATCTGATTGGTTAATAATGTAAAACGTTTTGTACTAAACAATTTACCCTTTATAGAAATTTAAGTTTTAGTGGGATGTGTTGTATTTCTTATTTTGTTTTGTTAGTGAAGTTTAACATGTCTTAGGTGGAGAGAGAAAGAGGAATCACGGTTAAAGCCCAGACAGCAACAATGTTCTATAAGCACAGTGTAAATGGTGATGATTTCAGTGATGGAAAGGAGTCACCTAGTTTTTTGCTGAATCTTATTGATACTCCTGGACATGTTGATTTTAGTTATGAAGTGTCAAGATCATTGGCAGCTTGTCAAGGTGTGCTTTTGGTTGTTGATGCTGCTCAGGGAGTCCAAGCTCAAACTGTTGCTAACTTTTACCTTGCCTTTGAGTCTAACCTAACCATTGTGCCGGTTATAAACAAGATTGATCAGCCAACTGCTGATCCTGATCGTGTTAAAGCCCAATTAAAATCAATGTTTGATCTTGATCCAAATGATGCACTGCTAACATCTGCTAAAACTGGAGAGGGTCTTGAGCAAATCCTTCCGGCAGTCATAGAGCGTATACCTGCCCCTCCTGGTAGGAGGGAATCTCCTCTTCGCATGCTTTTACTTGATTCATATTATGATGAATACAAAGGGGTAATATGCCATGTTGCTGTTGTTGATGGTGTCCTGAGCAAGGGGGATAAGATTTCATCTGCAGGTACTGGTCAGTCGTATGAAGCTTTAGATGTTGGCATCATGCATCCTGAACTTACACCTACTGGTATCTTACTTACTGGACAAGTTGGTTATGTTGTAAGTGGCATGCGAACAACCAAAGAGGCACGTGTTGGTGATACAATTTACCATACTCGGACTTCTGTAGAGCCTCTTCCAGGTACAGTCAGACAATTTAGATCCATGCATGTTGAATATTCCACTGCTCTTTGCTGCATAGAATCTTTTACTTCATGTATGCTGCCGCATTCACAATTACTGATGACAAAAAAAAAACACTTGCTGCACTTGGAGGTACTTAATGGACTTGCTGAAAATAAAATGAGTCCATTTCATTGCTTGACCGTTATTATTTTTCCTGTAAAAAATATCTAAATGATCAAGATTATATGGTATTATATATTTTTTTTCTTTCTTTCTCCATGTGTACGACAATGTTATTGTTTTATTTTAGTATATATGGGTGCATTTTTTGGTCCTAAGTGTGGTTTTTGAGTTATTTGATAATTTAAACTGTAGGGTTCAAGCCAGCGAAGCATATGGTGTTCTCTGGTCTTTATCCAGCAGATGGATCTGATTTTGAAGCTCTAAATCACGCAATAGAGAGGTTGACATGCAATGATGCCAGTGTCTCTATTACTAAAGAAACTAGCACTGCTCTAGGTCTGGGGTTCAGGTCTGGTACCTATTACTAAAAGAAAGAAAAGTTGAAACATTTAGCTCCATCTGAAATAATTTTTGTTTCCAATTATGTTTTGCTCAGGTGTGGGTTTTTAGGCCTTCTGCACATGGATGTTTTTCATCAAAGACTTGAACAGGTAACACATCACTGTATGATAACCAGATGATTACTTTAAACTTGAAGTTATATTTTGGAAAGTGGAATGCCTTCAAAATTTTCAACCATATGCATGCTTCAGAGGCGTTGTGAAGTGAATGTAATTTTTCACGGAATGGACAGAACTTAATTTATTACCTATCTTCAAGCATGGTATGTTGGTAATCGATATTATGTTTCTGTAAACAGGAATACGGAGCTCATGTTATCTCAACTGTTCCTACTGTGCCTTACACATTTGAGTTTTCTGATGGAAGGTAGCTAACAAAATTGCATTTCTTAGGCTAGTTCCATTATGGTTTGCTAAGACTCTAGTTGTGCTTTTCAGCAAGTTAGAAGTTCAGAATCCTGCTACGTTACCCTCTAATCCCAAGCAAAAAGTGACAGCCTGTTGGGAACCTACAGTAATAGCTACTATAATCATTCCTAGTGAGTAAGCTCTTTACAACCCTGGGTATAATTTATTTACTGCACCAGAGCCTCATGCTTTGCTATCTTAATTTATTGGTGATTTAAGGTATGTGGGACCTGTTATTACCCTTGTCTCTGAGCGTAGGGGTCAGCAGTTGGAGTATTCATTCATTGACAGGTAAAATTTTGGGAGAGTTTCCATTCCATTACTATATTCAATTATCCATCGATGAATGTGTGTGTGCATATCATGAAAATTATCTTGATCTTTTGGGATATCATGCTCATTATGCATGATCATCCACAAAAAATGACAACTTTTTGTACATTTTTGTGGTGGTTCATCAATTTATCCCTGGTTGATGTAATAAATCTTTAAGTTTCTATCCTGCAGTCAACGGGTATTCATGAAGTACCGTCTGCCTTTGAGAGAAATTGTTGTTGACTTTTATAATGAATTGAAGAGTATAACATCAGGCTATGCTTCATTTGATTACGAGGACTCAGAGTATGTACCCTGCTCCTGTTTTCTCACCCTATAATTTTCTGCACGATTATTGTTGTGCTCCCACTTTTATTTGCCTTGATGCATTGATGTCATGTAGTATTTGGAATAATTATGTGGTACATGTAAAATGTAGATTTGTACAAAAATGTTGTGATACCTGATGGATATACTGTACTATGTGCATACTCAGAATTCTGTTTGATAAATAATTTGTGTGGTTTATTTTATACTTATTGGCTGTCATGTCATCAAGTTGGATAGGGAAATAACATTTTATGTTTGGAGTGGCTTACTTCCTACCTTGTAATGCATTCAATGGGTGTAATAACAGTTATCAACAAGCTGATCTGGTAAAACTTGATATTCTCTTGAATGGACAACCAGTTGATGCAATGGCAACCATAGTTCATAACACGAAAGCATACCGCGTTGGGCGTGAACTGACAGAGAAATTGAAAACTGTCATTGACAGGTCTTTTTCTTTAATAAGCAATTGTGTTTCTTTTCATGCCGCTTCTTCAGTTTGAAATCACCCCAAAAGAGCTCTTAATTTTGATCAGGCAAATGTTCGAGATAACCATACAAGCTGCCATTGGGTCAAAAATCATAGCAAGGGAGACGTAAGCTTCTTTTTAAAGTATCGTTTTGGGATGTTTATTTAAATAAAACCTTTAGGTCCCGATATGTAAATAATAACTTGATTAGTATTTGTAAATATCTGTCATTTTATTTCCAGTATCTTCGAATAGCTTTTTTATAAGTGGATTTTAGACCCTCTTGAGAGAAACAAAGGGCAACAAATTAAGCAATTTGTTCACATGCCCTGATCATCTGTGGCCAAGCTTAAACTCTCGCTATTGATTGTAGGATTTCTGCAATGAGGAAAAATGTTCTTGCCAAGTGTTATGGTGGTGATGTTACTCGAAAAAGGAAGCTATTGGAGAAGCAGAAAGAAGGAAAGAAGAGAATGAAGCGGGTTGGTTCTGTTGATATACCACAAGAGGCATTTCACCAACTACTGAAAGTTTCTTAGAAGACTCCTTTTGAAGATATTTGTGTATGACACAATGGTAATGACCTGTTTCCCTTTTTCTTTTCAATAATATTAAGGTGCATCTAACTGTATAAAGAATTGCACATCATCTAACATGTCCAGCCTTAGATTGGTCTGTGGTCTAACCTCTTATTTGACTATGAAACATACCTCTTGATATAATAAAGAAGAAGAAAAGACTTAAATTAAATTATAGGTGGTGGAGCTTTTAGTCTAATTCCCCAAAAAGAAGATTTAATTTGTGTCCTCTTTTATGGTTGTGCATTAAATTGAGAAATTATTATACACCTATTTGGATGACTGTTGCATGCATGATTTGGTATCATCATCTAGCTTTTAGGTAAATCTAAATTGGCTTTGTTTGTTCACATGGCTTATTATTTATTTTATTTATTTTTTCTCTGCACTCTACCAATAAATCTATTTTGAAACTCAAGTCCTACTGAGTTTATCAATGTTTTGATTTGACGTTGTCCCTCATGCTTAGTTTTATTGTGAACTTTCTGTAGGGAACTCTACCAATAAATAATGAGTTTCACCAGCCTTAGTAATTACCTCATTCGTATCATGCACTAAAGCATGCATTGTGTGCTCAATTTCCTACGTATCCATAAAAAATTCTTCTGTTATTGATTATCTGAATTATTGCTCTGAATATCAGATTATTGATCAGAGTTTTGAAAACTACACCTGCCATGTAACGAGCTGTTCAAAGTGCTTCAGAAAGAGGCTGAAAAGAACTCAGCCAGTGCTGGTTGATTAATGATTGCCAGGCACTCCTTGAATTCTTTGTTTCATGGATCAACACTCGTATTACAGTCCTGTTGCAGCATAAAATTAATCTAATAAAATAAACCTTAGAATCATTTTTGTAGCAGAAATTTTCAACTATAGATGTACCATGTTCTTGATACAGCTTACAATCTTTGTCCTTTTAGTGATTTGTTTTTGTTTATCATTTGAGAAGGTATATACATTGAATCTTGAAATGCACATGCTCAGATCTCCCATCTGGCATAAATAAAGAAAAAGCAGAAAAACACATTGTTTTGCTCAACATAATAATCCAACATTTTTTACTCAGGCTTGGCCTCATAGCAGCCCCTATTTGCTCAATGTTCAATTTTTAAAAAGTGATCAAACTTCTTTTCTAATGATATTTTATATTTGTGTGCTTTTGTGGGTATGTAATGGATATAAAGTAAAGTGTAATAATTAGTTATCAGGCATTGAGGCTTTGTGGAATTATATAAATTTTTCTGGCTTTTTTATTTACTTACTAAAATATCTTAATTATTTAAAATACATTGTATTGAGATTTCTTGTACGTTTTGTTTATCTTTTTTAATTTGGTAAAATATTGAATTTTTACTTAGCTATCTAATGTATCATATTAAAATTTTGTCTTCATAGTAGTTATAATTTTCAAATCTGGATACAAATTTTAAAATTTGTTACAACTCAACCTTAACCAGTTGTTTTTTTTTTCAAAAGTGTTTTTACTTTTGTTTAAAAAATTACAATTTGTAATTACAGTTTTTATTAACAGTTTAAATAGATTTAAAATATCCTATCTTAAATTGTTTAAAAAATTGATTTGATACAGTGCTGGTTGAACTTGCTATACCTGAAAATAAAAAAAATAAGATTGGAGAAAAAAGTGTACGAACTTTGTAAGGTTGTAAGGGGTGTTTGGATGATATGCAGAAAACATAATATTATGATTTCTAAACTGTTGAAGATGGAGGACCACACACTGCACGGGGCACATGATCCAAACAAAGATCGAAGTTGATGAATGGAAGCACAAATACAGAGATGATGATGTGAAATATTAGGTCATATTTTCTAATTTGACTCTTCCTCCAATCCAATGGTCACATGCTTTCAACCACAAAAGCTATATAATATTATTAGCCACAATTTTCTTTGGTGTGGAAAAACAAATTATGAAAAGAATATAAATATGCACTTGTCTTTCTTCTACTTTATTTTCTACTTCACATTTTCTTAATGTATTCTATAATATAAGAATGTGATTATATATAATATTTAATTATATTTAGTTCTAATTAAATAAATTGCTCTGATACTTTCATGATTTAATTGTCTTAAAAAGTACAGTGACATTATATTATGCTTTACATTAACATTTAGAGAGGTTGTTGTAAATGTTAAAAAATAATTAATGCAAGTCTTCAAAAATAATATGTGAGAAAATGTTGTGAATAATTGTTTTATCAATTTCTCTCTAAATATATTTTTTTAAATCTTATATATATATATATATATTTTTATATTTGTTGCAGATAAAAATAGCATTATTAAGTACAAATTTTTTAGTAAAATCGCTAATTCGTTTAAGAAAAAAAATCTTAGACTATAATTATTTTAGAATGAAGTAGTAATAAATGCAAAAAAAAAAAAAACTTAGTAACACATTCTTTAATATATTATTTCTAACCTACACTATATTATTAGTTAACATCTATTAAAAACTACAAAAATAATAATGTTATTAAATAAGATTAAAAGCATCTAAAATTATAATTGTTAATGCATTTTCACTTAATAACTTCTGACAAAATGTAAAGTTGGTTGGCCTTTTATGCATTAAAGGGACTTAGATGAAAGACTCATAAATAGAGATTTAAAAAGAAAATGACAGAAACATTCATGTAAATTTTTTCCATTCCTATGTTGGAATGGTGTTTCAGTCATGCCGTATCAAACTATAATAACTAACTCAAAAGATTATAACTTTAAATATAATCATAGCCATACATAAATTTCATAGAACAAATTATGTAATTTGGAGAAAAATAACAAAATATAAGGGTTGGAAAAAAGGGGAATAATATAATAAAAATAGAAAATTAGTTTGCAAAATCTTTTACCGGAAGACGTCAAATTTACACTAGTGGACGATCACCAATAGTCAAACGGTCATGTATCACGAAATTACCATTAATATTAATTAACTTAGAAGCTAAAACTAAATTATATTTAAATTATTATTAATTTAAAATTTATCTTAAAAATTAGAAATATATATTTAAAGTAAAAAAAAATAAGTAATTACATTTAATATGTATTAATTATTCGATCGAGCTATTATATAAATATTCTAAGCATATTTTCTAGTTTTTATTATTACGTAAATTAACATACTCGATGGGGCTATTATAAAATAAATAAAATTTAGTTGAACAATATAATAGAATTAAGGTCTGTTTATAACACTGAAATCGTTTTAATAAGGTTTAATCAAATTATTAATTTTAATTGACAATAATTCTCATAGCTATTCTTAGTCAACAAAATAGAAAATATAGTAAAACACATTCATTAATATAAACGGTGAACTAAAATCTAAAACATACGTAAGGAAACATGTAAAGGGCTTTCGATATAGTTATTAAAAATTATAGTTTTGGATGGAATGGAATTTTTTAATTTTCCAGAAATATTAAAGTTGGAAAATTTTGTCTCTTATATTTGTTTTAACTTAAAAGAAAAATGACATACCAAAGAACAATAATTGCAAGCAATAGTTTTAATCAAATTTCTTATATATACACTGCATTCTTGAACACGACAGTTTGAAATTGTAACCAGAGATGAAAATCAGTGGGTCCTTACATTAAGAATGTATTTGATTATATTTTTTAATTTAAAAACTATTTTTAGAAAATACTTTTCAAGTAGCAAAAATGAGAGGGAAAAAAACACTGGTAAAACGTAAATAACACAAATGAATGTAAAAGATATCTGGAAGATGTTTTGATTTTTTATGACTTCAAAAAGCTGAAACAGAATCATAAAAGATACCTTTCAGACAATACTTTTATTAATTAATGATTAGCAGCACACCGCAGTTCATGTACTGAACTTAGCCATCATTCGTTCGTCGCATGAGTCAAATATGGTGGTCGGACCGAAATTGAACTCTTGCACCAAACAATGCCCATCAAAATTCTCTTTTCCATCCTTTGAAGAATAGCTTTTATTTTTTTCTTAAAGTTGATCGATGCACTCAATTTTAATGAAATGTTATTTCTTTTCCAGTTTCTATTCATGTTAATTATCGTTGCTGTCAAAGTTGATTTTTTTTTTATATAAAAAATGACTTTTTTGCATAAATATTGAATTTTTATTAAAAGGGTCACATGCTATGCTGTTCTTCTAAACCTGTATTTGTGAAATTAGTTACTATTTGTGTGTCATTGTCGGAACTATTAGGAGTCTGAGAAGTTTGAGACCATTTATAAATTGAGCAGAATGTTGAGGATCGTCAACCTCAACTCAGCTCAAAAAATGGCTTCTTCCTCTCTCATGAGCTTCATCCTCAAGCAAAGGTCTTCTTCACATGCTGGTGTTGCAGCATGCTACCACCCCATCATGGGGAGGTTCTTCTCCACGACAGCAACCGTAGTTGATTCTCCTTCTCTTGCTCAGAGAATCAGAGAATTGCCTAAGGACCTCCCTGGAACAAACATCAAGAAGCATGTGTCTCAGGTATATTCACTCTCTCTCTCTCTCTCTATCTCTCTATCTCATAGTTTTCATTTCAAGCTTGTATGAGTAATGAGACAACACAACTTGTGAACCTGAAATTGTTTGGTGTCTAACACAGTCACTGTAGCTCTGTTCAATAATATCATGCCACGTTTGTCACAGTGTTTGATTTTCCCGTCTTATCCAGTTTAAATTCATTTCATATATGCCAAGAGTGAAAAGAATTTTTGAATCGGATTTTTAAGGTATTTTTCCAGTGGGCTTGGGTTGGAAAGCTGTCTGGACTTCTTGGTATTACAGCTGCAAGTTGTGATTTTTGTCATGAAACTCATCTCTTCTGTTTGAGCTTTGTTGAAACCATTTTATTATGAAGTTAGTGTATGATACTGATAGAATTGCAGATACTTTTTAGGCTTAAGTTTAGGGGAGGGTTTGATTTCTCACAGGCACATATAAAAGTAAATGTTGAAGAGAAAACTATATCTGAGTTTTCACTAAAATTTTTTATTACTTCGCTAGATTTATATGAAGAAGAAACCATTTTGCAGAATAACCGACATTTATCATTTTTTGTTTTCTTCCTATTTTGTTCATTGGTAGATTCCTGAATTAGAATATTTCATTTTTTTAGCTGATTGGGAGGACTCCACTGGTTTATCTTAACAAAGTCACTGAAGGATGTGGAGCATATGTTGCTGTCAAGCAAGAGATGATGCAACCTACTGCCAGCATCAAAGACAGGCAAATTCCTTTTTATATATTTATCTTCTTTTTTCTAGTTTGAATTTGATCAGATTGTATATTATTCTTAATGTTAATCAAAATTCAAATTAATACAGAACTACTGTAATTTTCTTTTTATTTTACAGACCAGCATTTGCAATGATCACAGATGCTGAGAAAAAGAATCTGATAACTCCTGGAAAGGTTAGCTGATATGATATATAACAGAAATTTTTCTCTGTTATTATTCACATACAGATGCTGATAGTAACCTTAATTGATGTTGCAGACAACTCTGATTGAGCCTACATCAGGAAACATGGGTATCAGCATGGCATTTATGGCTGCCTTGAAGGGATACAAGATGGTTTTGACCATGCCCTCTTACACAAGCTTAGAAAGAAGAGTGACCATGAGAGCATTTGGAGCTGAATTAATCCTCACTGATCCAACCAAAGGAATGGGAGGAACAGTAAAGAAGGCGTATGAACTTTTGGAAAACACACCAAATGCTTTCATGCTGCAACAATTTTCAAACCCTGCCAATACTCAGGTTACTTGAGCAACCTAAATTACTATTTCTGTTTGAAACCATTTACTAAGAAAAGAAAATCTGAAGAACTATGTTTTTTAAGGTTTTTGCTGAAGTGTAATAGTTCTGAAATCCTTGGCTCTTACAGTGGTAGATTAAATTATATATTGACTTCAAATGGGATGCAGGTGCATTTTGAAACAACAGGCCCTGAAATATGGGAGGACACAAATGGACAAGTTGACATATTTGTTATGGGAATAGGTAGTGGAGGCACTGTTTCTGGGGTTGGACAGTATCTTAAGTCCAAAAATCCTAATGTTAAGGTAATGTTCTTCAGATCATCAATTCAAATTACAAATAAACAGTGTTTTATTAGATGCACACTTATTAAACCCCTTGAACTTCATTTGATTCTCAGATATATGGAGTAGAGCCAAGTGAAAGCAATGTTCTGAATGGTGGTAAACCTGGTAAGGATCAGGCCTTTTTCTTTTCTTTGAATTTGAATATTCTTCTACTTTTTGTATGATAATTTTGTGCATTGTTCATTTTTGAATGTTATGCTTCAGCCTTTAAAGCAACCTAAGGTGCAAGGTCAAGTTGAAAAGGAAGGGCATACAAGACTCTAAAATGTTTAAATTTGACAGTCATTTCTGGCATTGGTGAAGTGAATACATACTATAACTGTTAAAGAAGCTTAAAATTAGGATCTAAAGTAACAAAAGTAATCAGTGTGGTCTTTGTGTGGTATTTGGAAGACCGTTCTTCTATTTACAGATTGCAAACTCTGCTGTTGTCATTTTTGTGTAGGTCCTCATCATATAACTGGTAATGGGGTTGGATTCAAACCAGACATATTGGACATGGATCTAATGGAAAAAGTTCTTGAAGTAAGTAAGAATTTTACTTCTTTCTACAGAGATTTAGCAGGAAAGTTTTACACTTTTATTTTTCTCCCATCAGGTTAGCAGTGAAGATGCTGTTAACATGGCTAGGGTGTTGGCCTTAAAGGAAGGACTCATGGTAATCTTCACAAGACAATTTATGATAGATTTCAAGCTTCATTATTATTGATTCCACTCTTAGACTATTCCTTAGTAACTGTCAAATACTATCTATAAACTGATAATGGAATTCTGAATTTGCAACTGTTTTTCTTTGTAAATTTTTCCAGGTAGGGATATCATCTGGGGCTAACACAGTTGCAGCACTCAGATTGGCTCAGCTGCCTGAAAACAAAGGCAAACTTATTGTGGTAAGAACAGTTTCCTTAATACAACACCAAACTTATTCATGACATGATTCTAGAAAAATTGCTTAGCACGAAAATTTTAGTCAGCAAACTTGTATGTCTAAGATGCTGATTCTGTGATAACCATTGATGGCTTGAATCTCAGACTGTTCATCCCAGCTTTGGCGAACGATACCTGTCATCTGTCCTTTTCCAAGAACTTCGTCAAGAAGCTGAAAACATGCAGCCAGTAGCAGTTGACTAATGCCATGCATAAGCAATGATCCAAAGCTTTGATGAGGAGTCACATTGCATGGATCAACCCAGTTGTTACAATCCTGTTGTAGCAAAAATTGTTAACACCATCTACAATTCTGCCACTGCAGAAATTGTCAGCAAAACCTGTGTTGATTTGGAAAAGGTTTTGATACAGTTTAAAATAATTTTATCTTAATGTTTTGTATTTTTTCAGTTTCTTACTTGGAAAAGGTATAAAGTAATCGAAGTGTGTCTGAATTAAATCCTGTTATTGGTAAACTTGTCTTCTTTTGGCATCTAATTGTTAAGTTTCTTTGCAAAAATATAAATTCGGTAACACTTATAAGTTGTTGGTATTACCGAATTTCTATCTTTGCAAAAAGTAAAATTAGGTGCAAAATCCTAACTTAGAAATATTCGCACTTTGTCCAAATCATTCTTCCATTCTTTTTCTTACTTCCAAAATATAGTGATTCAAAACCTAGCATAGAGTTTTACTTTATTTTAAAATAAAGGGTTAAATATGTTTTTAGTCCCTAAACTATTGGCCGTTTCTGGTTTTCGTCCCTCTTCTAAAGTAAGGTACAATTTGGTCCTCATTCTCTAGAAAAACGTTCGTTTTAGTCCTCAAAATTTTGTTTTTAGTCCTCGTTTTAGTCCTCAAAACGTTCGTTTTTTCGACTAAAACGAACATTTTTTAAAGATTGAGGACTAAATTGTACCTTACTTTGGAAGAGGGACGAAAACCAGAAACAGTCAATAGTTTAGGGACTAAAAACATATTTAACCCTAAAATAAATAAAACGAAAATAAAATCCATGTATAACACATAAAGTTTATTTTCCCAGGCTTAACCGTGAGTCCAACCCAAAAATAAAATGATTCATTTCTTCACGAACCTCCGTAATTTCAACCTCCACTTCCATAATATTTTGTATTTTTTTTAGAATATACAATTTAGAATTTAACTTTTTTTATTTTGGACTGTATATTTTAAATAAAAAATATATTTTGGATTGTATAATCCTAAATACAAATATATTTTAAATTGTACAATTTTGTATTTTGTAAAGTATGTGAAATAAATAACTTTAAGATATCAAAAATTTGCTTTGGAACTTAAGGGTGTGGTGGTGGGATTAACTCTTCACCCTTTATAATTAACTCCTAAACTTAATTAGATTTTACAAGAAAGAAAGAGTTTTCCAATGTTTTTCTATTTAAGTAAATTTTGGAGGCGATTTTTTTTATTATGAAATGAAATGATTTTGTTTTAAATTAATTTATTTCAATATGATTTCTGTGCAATCAACTTCTAAAGATGAAATTTAAGGTAAAAATTATAAGTTATTAAAAAGTATAAAAGTGAGAATAATTTGTATGAATGTAAGTTAAATAAATCATTTTTACTTATCACACATGCTTTGATGTCGTAATTTAGTCAAAATTCAGATGAAAATAGGTCTAGTATAATTATTTGCATCTTACATGAATTATGTGTAGAAATAATATTATGTTTCCTTTTTTAGTAGTCTTTTACATTTTAATTCATCTTTATTTGTGTTTGTGTTGGTATATATATTTGTACGACAATCGTATAACGTGTGTGTTATACGGGAGTAACGAGAGAATAACAGATGTTATTGTACAAGTCAAGAGAGAGGGAGATGAATAATAGAAAAAAAGTTCAAGTTATTTTTAATGAATTTCATATTTGAAATTTAAAATTAAAGTATGTATCATGTGTTATATTTTCTGGTAGATTATTGAATAAATATTACAATATATATATTAATTATGAATTATTAAGTATGAAAAAAAATAGGATGTTACAATATCTAATACTTTTACTATATTATTGTAATTTCTTAAGCATTGTAGCCAAAGACACTTGTTAACATGATTTTCTTTTCTGTAATAGAGTTTGCTTATGCAGTTAAGACCCCATAGTACTATTACCAATTCTTGTTGGTATCGTAAAGTCTACTTTTTTCCTTTCTTACTTAACGTTTTGCTTCAAAATCAATCATTTCATCATCTCATGATTGCTTCATTGCTTCACTTTTCTTGCATTGTACCTCTAAGAACTAACTTTATCCTAAATACTGATTTATATAATCATTCATATGTTTTAAATTGTACGACATTTTTAACACACTTGTTATATTAAGTAATATACAGTTTGAATATTGTTGAAGATATTACGTCAGACCTTTATTAAAAAAATATTCTAGTAAAAAAATATTTTTCATTATCAACTTTTTTTCAATTTCCACGCTTGATATTTAATAAAATGTTATTTTCAACAGTATACTTATAATTTTCAATATTGTTTCTTTTCTTTACTTAACGGTTTATGATACACCATTTGCTGAATTTGAATACAAGATGGTACATTTTTTTGAAGAACTTTATTAAAGGTGAAGAATGTTCACTAAAATCTAATAATAAATCTTTTTTACAAATTAAAATAAAGAATGTTGTTGGAATAGAGTGCAGCAGGGGCAGTTGTGCCCTACATTATTAAGCCGTTAAACAGATAGGGTCCTTATGAGGGACCTTGCTTTTGCTTCATACCCCCACACTTCCATTTGAACCAGTACTGATTGTTTAGCAATTTGTATTTAATTTTAAAAAAATACAATACATAAATTTTTTACATTTTTTTCATTTTTTTTTATTTTTTTTTATTTTTTGTTCTTTTTCAAAAAAAAGAAAATATATATATATATATATAAATTTATTTTTTTATAGTTATTTTATATTTATTTTATATTTATATTATATATCAAATAAATGTAACAATGTATTACTCAACCATTATTTTAAATTTGTTGTCTTTTCTATCATTTCGTTTTATCAGTTACATTTCTCTATCCTATTGTGACATCTTCTACGTTACAATAAAAGAAAATCATAATTTTAGAAAAATGATTTTAATTTTATTAATTTTGTTTAAATTTTATGGTCAATATAATTGAACATATATTTAATATACATAAATTGTCTCTTATGTTTATTAAAGAAGTAATTAATGTTAATATAATTAACGTAATTTTTTTAATCAACACAATTACTAAAAAGTAAACACATATTCAATTATTTCAACCACTAATAAATTTCAATCAAAATTAAAAAATTAAAATTTCTACAAAAATTGTAATTTTTCTTTTTATTATACCAAAAATAAAATATAACAATACTTCTTATATTTGAACTAGTGTATATATATATATATATATATATATATATATATATATATATATATATATATATATAATTAAGATTATTTCATGAAAATAAGGATTTACATGGTCCGTTTAAGTTCATTTAAACTCCAACTCATTTACATATAAATTAATGACATCAATATTAGGTTAAATGGATTTAATAACATTATATACATATGAAAAACCGGTCTATCAAATGAAAATTTTCTTTTATATAGAAGTGAGACTCTTCCATACAAACATGTATGTATGCATGTTTTCAAAGTCATAAAGTTAAGTAATCCATTTAAATGAATTTAAGTTCCAATTAAGATACATGATTAAATTAGTTAAATTAGTGTTAGGTTGAATAAATTTAATAATATTGCATACACATAAAAGTAAGTGCTTCAAATAAAAATAAAATTATTTTTGTATATAAACGTGAAATTATTTTATGAAAATAAAAATTGATGTTAGCTGATAAAGTTATAAAATACACTGGTTCATTTAAATTATGGACAGTTAGATATAACTTCTCTTTCAAATAGCTTAGGCATAATTAAGAACTTTGACATTTTTTAATAAAATAAAATAATACAAAGTATTGGATTACAAACACGTGATAAAATTTATATTTTATGAGACATAAGCAAACTATACTTATTATAAAAAATATCTAAATAAATATATGGAGGTAAACATTAAATCATTTATATTATTCTTTACGAATGAAAGTTAAGTTAGTTAACTTATTAGCACAATGATTTCCTTCACAAAAAACATAAGAAACTTTGAATTGTATATACATACAAAAATGCAAAATATGATATCATTTCCTTGTGAGACTCCAAGGAACCACTAATTGATCCAAAAATTCATGACAAACTAAAAAAGGATCATTTTCCAACCAAAGCCTCTGGAAATTATTCTTCCAAGCATGCTCCAAAGCATAAATGATCCCATAAATTTAGCATTAATAGAAGTGTGTACTCCTAAAAAATAGTTGAAGAAATACTTACATATTCACCTTAACTTCTTTTTAAAATATCAGCACAGTACATGAAGTCAAACCAAGACAACCCTTAGTTGCACCATCAATATTTGTCTTAAGCCAATTAACAAATGGAACTTGTTATAATATGTCCACAAATAAAACCATCATACCCTCCATAGTTTGAAGATTGAAAATTTTCAACACCAAAAAATTAGAGACAATATTACTCATGTTTATTAGATTTATTCTCAGTCATATGCATTAACTTATTGGTTTGAAAAACAGCATAAGAAAATAGAACTGGAACCTGAAATCTACTATGATTTTTCATCCTCAAAATCATCCAAATCATCCAAATCATTATAATAATAATAGTCACTTTAACTATTTTAAGCAAAAGACTACAACGAGACTTTACAAAATGAACAACCAAATTCAAAAAAGAAAATTACAAATTTTTTAACTTCTAAATCAATTGATAAACGATTATATAATTCTCAAAGAACTAAAATTTTAATCGGTGACACTTTATCCAACCAAATCAAGTCCTCCTAGTCTATATGTTTCATATAAAAAAAAAAGTATATTGTCTAGAGCCCAAAAGATTTGTCATAAAAATAAATAATATATTTAAATGAATTTAAATTCCAATTGATTAAATAAATTTTAGTAAGTAAATTTAATAATATTACATATATATATATATATATATATATATATATATATATATATATATATATGAAAATAAGTGTATGAAATGAAAAGAATTTGCATATAAAAGTGAAATTGTTTCGCGATATTAATAAATATTTATGTATGTGGTTAAAGTTATAACGGTTAGATGTAATTTGTCTTCATAAAATAAAAATTTACGCACGTTTTAAAGTCATCAAGTTAAGTGATTTATTTAAATGAATGTAAATTTGAGCATATTATCAAATTGATTAAATCAATATTATATTAAATAACTTTAATAATATTACATACATATAAAAGTAAAAGCATTAAATGAAAATATTTATTTTTGTATAGGAGTGAAATAGTTTTATGAAAATAAAATTGTATGCGCGTTAAGTTATAAAATTAAGGTGGTTCATTTAAATTTGAGCGGTTAGATGTAACTTCTTTCCATGGAAGTAAAAAATCATGCATGTTTTTAGAGTTATAAAGTTAAGTGATCTATTTAAATGAATTTAAGTTCCATCTAACATACATGATCAAATTGATTAAATCAATATTAAGTAAATAAATTTATAGTCTGCATACATATTAAAATAGGTGTATGAAATGAAATATGTTGAGGAAGGTATCAGTTAGGATTAAGTTTGGAAAAAAAACACAAATGTTTGATAGAATAAGAGTGATTTAATTAGGAATCATTTATAAAAAAAAAATGAAAAAACAAGGTTAAAAGGTTGTGTGTGTTGAAAAAGAGGTTAAGTTATAAGAGGAAAATGCAAAGCATATGTGTATATGTGTTAGAGGATGTTGATGAATGACTTGCTATATTTTTCTCTTTTCAAGTGGTGTCTTCGATTGCATGAAAAAAACATGTTTCTTTTAGTCAAGCCAAGTTACAACCTTTGAAAGACTTTCTAATCTAAATTAAGATCTGTGAACTGTGTGAATGAGATAATATGCAAAAATTGATGAAGTAGTGTATGATATACTGAGTTTGAGTTGTATTTGATAAACACTTGGGTGTTCAAGGAAACACTGACTTTACGTGAGTTTTAATGATTCTTTTCTCTGTTAGTCACATTTCATTCTGATTTAAGAAATTGTTTGATAGCATCATCATGTCATACCTTTTGAGTTATTGGAAATTTAAGTGCAATTCTTGATTTTATGAGACAAATTGTGCATTTCGATATCTTTTATTCCTGTGTTTTGGTTTCCAGGTGGCTTTACTTCTCTTGTTGTTTTTGCAAATTTTACTTTTAATGAAAATATGAAAAAGTTCAAGCTTGGAAAAGTTAATAAATGTAATAATTACCTATTATTCGCACTTATTAAAATTCCTTATTTGTCTTTTTATAATTTATTTTGTCTTGAATTTCATGAAAAGATGCAAAAATATATAATTTGTATAAATAGAAAGCATTTATTCTTTGGTTGTAAAAATTTGAAATCCAAGTTTGGAATGGAAATGATGATGTGAGTAAATAAAGTTTTTATTAAATTATATATTTTTTATGGTAAAAAAAATGTGATATCCACACTTTTTTTTCTTTTTACCTTTGTGATTTTTTTTAATTTAAAAGTTTTAAGCTAATTATTTTTTAAAATTAAATTAATAAAAATAATTTATAAAATAAATAAAAACTATCTTCAATTCAATATAAAATTTATTTATATTTATTTTTATAATTATAATTTCATTATTTTTTTGTTATCATAAAAAAGTTATGTATCTTCGTGAGTATATTATAATGTAAAATTTACTTTTATATTATTATATACTAAAAGAGGAAAAAGTAATGATTATTATTTTTATTTGTATTTAATTTTAATATATGTTGTAATATGTTTTTTAGAAAATATATTTTAATTTTCATTTCAAGACATACACGCACACTCATACACATATACATATATGTGTGTATACAAGCATACACATACATCACATACATACATTACACACACATGTATGTGTTATGTTTTGTGTTAATATCTCTTATTAGATTATGTCACATATCCATCAATAATATTATGACCAAATACACACATAAAATACTAAATTGTCGCATGAGTTATACTAAATCACACACCCACATATTTTCATTTTAAAGTTTAAACTTTTGTTTTTATGTATCAAATATTTCCCTTTTGCTCAACAATTACTTATAAACTTGCCTAAAGAGACAATTATAAGAATTTTCAAATATGAAGGCTCGCTCAACGAGTGTTTTCACTTTTTTAACACACACCTAATGAAATTTGACTCACTCAATGGTCAATACTCCTTGAGCTCTTTGGATTTTAATTAAAAAACTTTTGCTCATTGAGATGATTGACTAGCTTGACGAGTAAGTATTGTGAGTTTTTATCAATTTAATTTGTTTAATAAGACAATATTCGCCTAATGACCCAATCACCTTGAGTTCTTTGAATTTTTATAAAATAATTTTTGCTTAGTGAACGATTTACTTATCCAACGATCTAAAACCTTGAGCCTTATTCACAAGGCTTAGTGAGAAAAATGTTCAAACTCTCTAAAGTTTAAATTCTTGAATTTTACTTAATGAGTGGATAGTTTGCCATATGAGTCTCCATAATTTTAAAAATCTTAATTGATATATCAAAACAATCGTAGATTCATATTAATTAAGTTCTACTTTCTCATTCCAAAAAAATATAATTTGTTTAAAATTAATTTAAACCAAACCCAGAATGACTACACTGATATACCTCCATTATTAAAAAACTCATACAGTTAGTGCAACATAATATGCATTTATAAACACAAACTTAAAAAAAATAAATTATCTCATATAATGGTCTCACAACCATATTCATTAACCATCATGCCTTAAAAGTACATTGAACAAATAAAAATAAAATTAAAATGTAGTAATTGCAACATCAACTAGACAAATAATTCAACTTATAATAATAATAATAATAATAATAGAAAACATGCTAACTTTGTTTACTTGCATTAAGTTTCTGAATAAACTAAGCCCCAATAACTCTAAAGCTCATAAAATACAACTTTTGTACATAAAAAACTTAGATTAACAATTTGAACATATTCTAACAATCTTATATAAATAATAATTTTAAATAATATGCAACAATTTTTTAAACATACATATATGCAAAGTTTTAAAAAAATATTAAAGAGAAGAGATAAAGATGGACCTATCTAAAAGAATATTATGATTGATTATGATTACTCTATTCTATGTTAAAATATCTATGATAATCTCTGATATTAAAAAGATTAAACAAGGTGATTAAACTAATGATTTCTATAAAATAAAACTCAATTAAACTAATTTTTTAATTATAAATCTTATATTTTAATAACAAAAAAATCTTATAAAATAATATTTTGCTCCTAATTACTTTTCAGGTCTTTATATACAAAATTGTAAATATTAAAAATAGTAAAAACTAATAATATATTTTTAATTTATAAATCTTATATTTTAATAACAAAAAGAATCTTATAAAATAATATTTTGCTCCTAATTACTTTTCAGGTCTTTATATACAAAATTGTAAACATTAAAAATAGTAAACTGTAACATCCCAATAAATGATAATTACCATTAATCAGAACTAATCACATTTACAGTAAACACAATACAGTCTTAATATAAATAACAGCTGTTCCAAAATAAAACAGCACGTACAGTAATTTACAGAAGCTGTTCAGAAATCTAAAACTGAACATACAGCACATAACAGTACTCAGAAATAAAAAAAAACAGAACCAGTTACTGGACCAACGTTCTGCAACACTATACAGTCAACGTCCCAAAATGCTATACAGGAAGACTAACTATTGCTAATACTGTATAAACAGTGCTGTAAAACTACATACAGAATATCAAAATACAGCACCCAAAATTCTAAAAGCTGCTATAGAACGAGCCTCTACTGCTCAGCTTTAACTTCAACTTCCACAAGGTTGGCATCCTCCAAATTTTCTTCTTCCAGCATAGATTCAAGGGGAGCCTCACCGTCTGCTCACATCCACAACGGATGATCATTGCATTGACAAGACGGACATACAGAAACAGTAGACAACACAAGGAAAATTGCAAGGGTAAGCTTAGGTAATTTAATTCAATACAATCAACATGATTTAACATAATAAAATCAATCATACAGTTCATACAACATTAAACATAAATCCACGCATAAAGGAACTCATTCAAATTCTCATAATTATAGACTGTCCGGACTGTATGATTCATGTATCTACAGGCGTTCTTTGCACCCGGGTGATGTAGTAACTGGGATACCCTCAACAGCTGCCACCCGAGGTTAACCCTTATCAGCCCAAGTACTATAAGGACTAGGGCCTCCTGCCATTCCCACGCATGAACTACTCTCCTCTACATGAGGATGAGCAATCACGGAATATCAGGATGAACAGCCATCAGTAGCTTAGCCATGGTCATACTACACTACTTCTCATATTCACATCATGGAGACGTTCCTCCTTGGAACGCTCTTTCACAATCCATTCCAATAAATCCATTCAATCCATAATTCGCACATATTCACAATTTCTCTTAATCAAATTTTCATTCTGTATTCACTCTCTTACTTTTAAGGAACAACCATCACTCAATAGATAGGAAGGAACATATTGCAGTACTCATACATCCACGTTTCTGAACGATAGAAACGAGCCATTTATCCCTTGATACTTGATGACACTTAATACTTTAAAAAAGCTTGATCTTAGAATTTATGGATAATACTTAGAAAAATTTTAAGTATAAAGACTCCAGGCAGAATCCAAAGAATTAAACCAGTAAGAATTATTTAGATAAACAACCAAATATAATTGAATTCAGAAAACAACATTGCCAGTCTAAGACCGAACGTTAATTAATAATTTGGACGAACGCCAGATACGTTCGCTCACGAAGCCATGAAAGACGAGCGTTCAATTACAAAACCGAACGCTGCTCAGAACGAACGCCAGATCAATGATCGAGCACCAAGTAGAACGAACGTGTACTTTGAACGAACGCGCATTTGAACGCACGTGCACTTGAACGAACGTCCGTTATCAGACCGAACGCTAACTAGGACGAACGCTCAATCTAAGATCGAGAGTTACTTTGGACGAACGCTCAGTAAAATACTAAGCGCCCCTTATGACGAACGCTGGTAAACAAAACCGAGCGTCCCAACTATACTTAACTATTTTTCAATGGTTGGACACGCTAGGCTAAGCCGAACGCTCACGCCTAACTCTTAACACCAATAACGCTCGTTCTAAATCAGAGTCCTTTCCAAATGAAAGGATCCTCATTTTAAGTGATGTTCCAGGGAAACCGAACGGTATAAGACCGTTCGATAACGAGCGCACATGATCAATCAGAGAAGATGAAATTTCCAGATTTTTCAACTCGATAACTTCACAGATTTTCATATGATTCATAAACTTAGAATTTTATTTCCAACATTATTTCATACCTTACAGAATTTCCCAATTCAAACGTATCATTCCAAATCATCCAGAATTCAAATCATAATACAGTCCATACATTTCATTTTCTGCATAATTTCAAACAACATTTCTGATATACATCCAGTTCAACTCTGCTGATTCATGCACACACTCAAAATTCATCTATGGCATACATTTCAGACAACCAGCACACTTCCACAGTATTCATCTTTCATATGCAACCAGTACAACAAGTTCTTTTCACACATAATTACACATCACGTATTTCATACATTTCAGACATTCAACATTATTCATTACTGTCATACAGATCAAACATATATTAAATGAAATTACTAAAGCTTCCCTTACCTGTTACTGCAGTATTCTCCAAATTGCTTAAAATTTCACTCTAGCACTCACGGCTTTCTATCCAGTAAATCACTCAACCACTTCCACTAAATCTAATACACCAAAATCATCACAGATCAGATTTCTAATTCTGCATGCAACCAGAATTTTGGTTCGCATAAACTAAATGAACAATTATGCAGAATGAGAACTTACCAGTTCAGTTCTCAATTCTGTTCGGATCAACTTGATACTCACGGTGCAGGGAACTTTTCTACTGGTTCTGAAATGGGATTGGAGTAGATTATGGTGAGTTACTTCAGAGAGGAGATGAAAGAGTGCAGAGAAATGCAGAGAATATGGAAGATCAGAAATTGGAGAGGAAGAAGGTGATTGCATGGAATGAAGAGAAGTGTTTTTCAGAGAAATCACTTTCTCTCCCTCGTCAAACGGTTGAGCAGTTATTCACTGCCACCTGGTTTCCAATACTGATTTTAGAAGCTTCCAAATTGACATATGGCATTCAGTGCATGTAGAGAGGATTTAGTGGAATTTTGACGTGGCAGGTAATTTAAAACAGTGATCAGAGAATGGATTTAAGTGTGTTAATTTTATCAGGTTCTCACATTCCCCCTAACTACAAAAATTTTCGTCCTCGAAAATTCTAAGGCTTACCAGGGAATAGATGTGGATACAACTCCTTCACTGCCTCTTCAACCTCCCATGTTGAGTCACCAGTCTTTGCATTCCACACCACTTTCACAAGACGAACATCCTTCCCTTTGTAGAGTCTGGTGCGGCTGTCTTCCACACAAACAGGTTGCATCTCCAGTGTTCGATCTGGCCTAAGTTGGATATCTTCTAACTCCAATACGTGTGATGGATCTGCTATATACTTCCGGAGTTGTGAAACATGAAAGACTGGATGCAGGTTGGACAGTTGAGGTGGCAAAGCCAGTTCATACGCCACTGCTCCAATCTTCTTCAGAATTTGATAAGGTCCAACGTACTTGGGAGAAAGCTTCTTTGGACGCAGGACTCTTCCCACACCAGTGACTGGATTCAACCTCAGGAACACGTGATCTCCAGCAGCAAACTCTAAGGGTCTTCTTCTCTTATCTGCATACGATTTCTGCCTACTTTGAGAAGTCTTCAAACGTTCTTGAATCAATTTCACTTTCTCTGTTGTTTGCTGGATTAATTCTGGTCCAGTTACTGCAGTTTCACCTTCTTGGAACCAACACAAAGGAGTTCTACATTTTCTTCCATAAAGAGCTTCAAACGGTGCCATTCCTATGCTTGCTTGATAACTGTTGTTATAGGTAAATTCAACCAGTGGCAGAACTTCATCCCAAACCCCCATATGATCTATCACACATGTTCTCAACAAGTCTTCAAGAGTCTGGATGGTTCGTTCAGATTGGCCATCCGTTTGAGGGTGATAAGCAGAACTCATTTGCAGTTTGCTTCCCAATTCTCCTTGCAGTGACTGCCAAAAACGAGATGTGAATCTCGTGTCTCTATCTGATATAATGCTTGAAGGAACTCCATGCAGTCTAACAATCTCCTTAACGTACAGCTTTGCCAAGTTGGTCATAGACATCTTCAAATTAACAGCAAGGAAGTGAGCGCTCTTAGTCAATCTGTCTACAATCACCCAAATTGAATCGTGGTTTCGGACTGTGCGCGGCAGATGAGTCACGAAATCCATAGAGATGCCATCCCACTTCCATTCTGGAATTTCCAATGGCTGCAGCAATCCTCCAGGTCTTTGGTGTTCAGCCTTAGCTCTTTGACAGGTTAAGCAAGTTGACACAAAACGTGCAATGTCACTCTTCATACCCGGCCACCAGAAGGATAAACGAAGGTCTTGATACATCTTAGTCATGCCAGGATGCATGCTAAGACGGCTGCGATGTCCCTCCTCCAATATAATTCTTTTCAACTCTCCATCGTTTGGAATGCACGTTCTACCCATGTAACGTAACATGCCATCCGTTCCAGCATTGAATCCCTTAGCCTGATCTTTACCGAGCACGTTAAAGATTTTCACCAATTCTTCATCTTCACGTTGCTTCATCCAAATTCTGTCAAACACATCACTGGAAATTCTAAGATTACAGCATCTGATAACGTCCGTTCCTACATCAAACTGCAATCTTAGATCTCTAAAACTCTCCACCAAATTCCACTCCTTTATCATCATTGCCGAAACCCTTACTGCTTTCCTACTCAATGCATCAGCCACCACGTTTGCTTTTCCAGGATGATACAGTAATTCAAATTCGTAATCCTTCAAGAATTCAAGCCACCTCCTTTGCCTCATATTCAACTCCTTTTGATCAAAGAGGTACTTGAGACTCTTGTGATCACTAAATACTTGAAACGTTGCACCATACAGATAATGCCTCCAGATTTTTAAAGCAAACACGACTGCTGCCAGCTCCAAGTCGTGTGTGGGGTAATTCTTCTCATGAATTTTTAACTGCCTAGAAGCGTATGCCACTGCCCTTCGTTCCTGCATCAGTACACAGCCCAAACCTTGATACGATGCATCACAATATACCTCAAAAGGTTTGGCCGTGTCTGGAATGACCAACACAGGAGCGCTTGTTAATTTCTTCTTCAATTCCTGAAAGCTCTCCTCACATCTATCAGTCCAAGCAAACGGCTGGTCCTTCCTGGTGAGGTAAGTTAGAGGGGCTACTATCTTAGAAAATCCCTCAATAAATCGCCTATAGTAGCCCGCAAGCCCCACAAAGCTCCTAACTTCTGTTACAGAACGTGGACTCTCCCAATCCAGCACTGCCTTCACCTTGGCTGGATCCACTGCAATACCACCAGCAGACACAACGTGTCCCAAAAATTGGATCTCCTTCATCCAGAATTCACACTTTGAACGCTTGGCATACAGTTCTTTCTCCCTCAATACACTCAAGACAGTCCTCAAATGGTCTTCATGCTCTTCAAAGCTCTTGGAATAAATGAGGATATCATCAATAAACACCACAACAAATTTATCCAGGTACGGTCTAAAAATTCTGTTCATGTAATCCATGAAGATTGCAGGTGCGTTTGTCACTCCAAAGGGCATCACCACATACTCATAATGGCCATAGCGTGACCGAAATGCAGTCTTCTGAATGTCCTCCTCTTTAACTCTGATTTGATGATAGCCCGAACGTAGATCAATCTTAGAAAATACACACGCACCATGCAACTGGTCCAGCAGGTCATCAATCCTTGGAAGAGGATACTTGTTCTTGATGGTCAGCTTATTGAGTTGTCTATAGTCAATGCATAGCCGTGAGCTGCCATCCTTCTTCTTTACCAACAATACAGGCGCTCCCCAAGGAGAAGCACTCGGCCTGATGAACTTCTTATCCATTAAATCTTCAATTTGCTTCTTAAGCTCTACCAACTCAGCTGGTGCCATTCTGTAAGGTTGAACCGAGATGGGTGCAGCAGTAGTTACCAACTCAATGGTGAATTCTACCTCACGGATGGGAGGTAGACCAGGGACTTCATCCGGAAAAACATCCGAAAATTCATCTATTACAGTTCGTCCTCCACTGTTATCAATAGTGGATGAACGCTCTATCTCATCATCTCCATACGTCATAATCAGAAAGCAGCTTGCTCCCTCCATAATGTCCTCCTTAAACTGTCCAAGAGTAATAGACAGTTCTTCTTCTTCTTCATTTGGGAAGATCAACTCCTTCTTCCCACAATCAATGAGGATCCGATTGACATTCAACCAATCCATCCCCAAAATTATTTCTAAGTCTTGAAGGGGTAGGCAAATGAGATTAACTTTATATTTACGTCCCTCAACTTCTATAGGACATCTCACACAAACTGTAGATGTCTTAATCCCACCAGCTGCTGGGGTTGACACCACCAGATCAAACTGTAATTCGCTCTCCACTAATCCCAGCTTCTCAACACACGCCTTCGAGATGAAGGAATGAGTTGCCCCCGAATCATACAACACATCACACGGCTTCCCAAACAGTAAGCAAGTACTGGTGATTAGTGTACCTGAACGAGCAGCTTCAGCACCAGTAATGGCATACACCCTTCCTGTTGCTTGTGCACGTCCACCTCTTCCCTGTTGAGTTCTTCCAGCATTTGGAGGTCTCATCACTGCACGGCCTCCCATATTACACTCCTGATCCGAGTGTCCGTTCCTCCCACATTTGTTGCAATGTTTCCCTCCAGCAAGTTGAGGACACGCCCATCTCAAATGCGGTCCTCCACACTGATAACACGTCAGACTCCTCTGCTGCCCAGTTTGGCCAACAGTGACCAAGGCTTGTGATCCACCTGATGATTGAGTTGGACGAACGTATGGGGACCTTCTTACGTTCGTTGTGTTTCTGGATACCACCTGCCCCCTATTCATCTGCTGCTTCTTCAGTTGTTCAGCCTCAGCAACGTTCTTCTCCAGTACCTTTGCTCTTTCAACCATGGCAGGGAAAGACCGAATGCACAGGCAGGATATCAACACTTTCAAATCACTTCTAAGTCCATTCTCAAACTTCCTGCACTGCCATTCTTCGTTTGTAGCCATGGTGTTAAAACGGACCAGATGCTTAAATTTGTTGGTGTATTCCGAGACGGACATACCACCTTGCACCAGTTGAAGGAACTCCACTTCCTTAGCAAACCGCACACTATCAGGAAAATACTCTTCATAAAATTTGGTTCTAAAAACCTCCCAGGAAATTGGATTCTGCGCATCTGTTAGGATGGCCTTCATGCTCGCCCACCAATGACTAGCTTCACCAGTCAATAAGTACTCTGTAAATGCCAAACGATTTTCATTTGGACATCTTTTGGCATCATAGATACGCTCCATATCCCTCAACCATTGATCAGCTTCATCCGGAAGCCCTTTGCCATTGAATTTGGCTGGATGGTGCTGCAATAAACTCTCTAAACTCCATTCTGCATGAGGTGCAGCGTTAGAAGAAGAGGCTCCTGGTGTGCCTCGGCCAGCTGCCAAAATATCCATTAGTTGTCTCTGCGTTGCTTCTGAATGAACACGAGAAGCCTCCATACTTTGCATTGCTTCCTGGTTTTGCCTCATCAAGGCAGCGTTCTGCTCCACCAAAGTTGCGTTCTGTTGTTGAAGCCTGTCTATGACTGCCTCCAACACACGGGCACTAACTGTTGCATCAGATTCGTTCGGCTGAGGTGGGGGAGGAAGTCTAGGAGCCATTCGTTTTCTGGATCAGAGAAAACGTACGTTAGCTATGTTCAAGAGTTAAAAATTACTAACTCATCAAACACATATCAAGCACACAACGAAAAGCACAGTGCACTCATACCCTATATGTCCTTAAAAGAACAAAACTGCTCTGATACCAATAAATGTAACATCCCAATAAATGATAATTACCATTAATCAGAACTAATCACATTTACAGTAAACACAATACAGTCTTAATATAAATAACAGCTGTTCCAAAATAAAACAGCACGTACAGTAATTTACAGAAGCTGTTCAGAAATCTAAAACTGAACATACAGCACATAACAGTACTCAGAAATAAAAAAAAACAGAACCAGTTACTGGACCAACGTTCTGCAACACTATACAGTCAACGTCCCAAAATGCTATACAGGAAGACTAACTATTGCTAATACTGTATAAACAGTGCTGTAAAACTACATACAGAATATCAAAATACAGCACCCAAAATTCTAAAAGCTGCTATAGAACGAGCCTCTACTGCTCAGCTTTAACTTCAACTTCCACAAGGTTGGCATCCTCCAAATTTTCTTCTTCCAGCATAGATTCAAGGGGAGCCTCACCGTCTGCTCACATCCACAACGGATGATCATTGCATTGACAAGACGGACATACAGAAACAGTAGACAACACAAGGAAAATTGCAAGGGTAAGCTTAGGTAATTTAATTCAATACAATCAACATGATTTAACATAATAAAATCAATCATACAGTTCATACAACATTAAACATAAATCCACGCATAAAGGAACTCATTCAAATTCTCATAATTATAGACTGTCCGGACTGTATGATTCATGTATCTACAGGCGTTCTTTGCACCCGGGTGATGTAGTAACTGGGATACCCTCAACAGCTGCCACCCGAGGTTAACCCTTATCAGCCCAAGTACTATAAGGACTAGGGCCTCCTGCCATTCCCACGCATGAACTACTCTCCTCTACATGAGGATGAGCAATCACGGAATATCAGGATGAACAGCCATCAGTAGCTTAGCCATGGTCATACTACACTACTTCTCATATTCACATCATGGAGACGTTCCTCCTTGGAACGCTCTTTCACAATCCATTCCAATAAATCCATTCAATCCATAATTCGCACATATTCACAATTTCTCTTAATCAAATTTTCATTCTGTATTCACTCTCTTACTTTTAAGGAACAACCATCACTCAATAGATAGGAAGGAACATATTGCAGTACTCATACATCCACGTTTCTGAACGATAGAAACGAGCCATTTATCCCTTGATACTTGATGACACTTAATACTTTAAAAAAGCTTGATCTTAGAATTTATGGATAATACTTAGAAAAATTTTAAGTATAAAGACTCCAGGCAGAATCCAAAGAATTAAACCAGTAAGAATTATTTAGATAAACAACCAAATATAATTGAATTCAGAAAACAACATTGCCAGTCTAAGACCGAACGTTAATTAATAATTTGGACGAACGCCAGATACGTTCGCTCACGAAGCCATGAAAGACGAGCGTTCAATTACAAAACCGAACGCTGCTCAGAACGAACGCCAGATCAATGATCGAGCACCAAGTAGAACGAACGTGTACTTTGAACGAACGCGCATTTGAACGCACGTGCACTTGAACGAACGTCCGTTATCAGACCGAACGCTAACTAGGACGAACGCTCAATCTAAGATCGAGAGTTACTTTGGACGAACGCTCAGTAAAATACTAAGCGCCCCTTATGACGAACGCTGGTAAACAAAACCGAGCGTCCCAACTATACTTAACTATTTTTCAATGGTTGGACACGCTAGGCTAAGCCGAACGCTCACGCCTAACTCTTAACACCAATAACGCTCGTTCTAAATCAGAGTCCTTTCCAAATGAAAGGATCCTCATTTTAAGTGATGTTCCAGGGAAACCGAACGGTATAAGACCGTTCGATAACGAGCGCACATGATCAATCAGAGAAGATGAAATTTCCAGATTTTTCAACTCGATAACTTCACAGATTTTCATATGATTCATAAACTTAGAATTTTATTTCCAACATTATTTCATACCTTACAGAATTTCCCAATTCAAACGTATCATTCCAAATCATCCAGAATTCAAATCATAATACAGTCCATACATTTCATTTTCTGCATAATTTCAAACAACATTTCTGATATACATCCAGTTCAACTCTGCTGATTCATGCACACACTCAAAATTCATCTATGGCATACATTTCAGACAACCAGCACACTTCCACAGTATTCATCTTTCATATGCAACCAGTACAACAAGTTCTTTTCACACATAATTACACATCACGTATTTCATACATTTCAGACATTCAACATTATTCATTACTGTCATACAGATCAAACATATATTAAATGAAATTACTAAAGCTTCCCTTACCTGTTACTGCAGTATTCTCCAAATTGCTTAAAATTTCACTCTAGCACTCACGGCTTTCTATCCAGTAAATCACTCAACCACTTCCACTAAATCTAATACACCAAAATCATCACAGATCAGATTTCTAATTCTGCATGCAACCAGAATTTTGGTTCGCATAAACTAAATGAACAATTATGCAGAATGAGAACTTACCAGTTCAGTTCTCAATTCTGTTCGGATCAACTTGATACTCACGGTGCAGGGAACTTTTCTACTGGTTCTGAAATGGGATTGGAGTAGATTATGGTGAGTTACTTCAGAGAGGAGATGAAAGAGTGCAGAGAAATGCAGAGAATATGGAAGATCAGAAATTGGAGAGGAAGAAGGTGATTGCATGGAATGAAGAGAAGTGTTTTTCAGAGAAATCACTTTCTCTCCCTCGTCAAACGGTTGAGCAGTTATTCACTGCCACCTGGTTTCCAATACTGATTTTAGAAGCTTCCAAATTGACATATGGCATTCAGTGCATGTAGAGAGGATTTAGTGGAATTTTGACGTGGCAGGTAATTTAAAACAGTGATCAGAGAATGGATTTAAGTGTGTTAATTTTATCAGGTTCTCACATAAACACGAATAATATATTTTTTAAGATGAAATTGTTTTTTGCATTATATTAAAAACAACATGAAAAAAAATTATATACTCAATGTAAATTATAATCTATAATTTTAAAAAAAATTGTAAATGATTAAAAGTAAATTATTGAATGAAGAAATAAGAATAGTTTTAAAAATAAAAATCACGGTTGATAATGTATTAACAATTTTAAGTAAAATTGAAAAAATATATTTTAATTATCTGATTAGTTTAATGTTAAATATTATTTTTATCCTGATTGTCTTCATTATTTTATTTATAGCCCTAAATTATTTATATTTAATGATAAAATATTGCGAAAAGGGGCAAAAATCGAAAAGAGTTAATTGTTTTCAACTTAAAATATATTTAAGTTTAATTTTTAATACTTACATATGGTGAATTTGATTTGAAGATCAAATTTAACTCTAAAAATATACAAGAAAATTATTAGATTTTAGTGTTGAGTTAATAATTTAAAGAAGTGGAGGTAAATTCCCTTAAAAAGTAAAATCGAAAGTAGTAAATGTTCAAATGAAAGGCTAATAATTAATTTTGTGGGGAAATAAAGAATAATTTCTTTCAAAATCATATAAACTTTAATGTAATTATAAATGAACATGTGAAGTACAAACAAACGTTCCATAATTACATTATACATTACTTTTAATAAATATGTGAACATGAATAAACGTTGAAATCTCTATTAAAAGAAGTACTTACTCACATTTAACATTCCACAATGTTTTAAATAAAACTGTCAATTCAGGAATACATGATCGAAAATTTATTATATCTGAAAATTTTATTCCAATGAATTTTAATTTACTTGTATGCAACAAAACAAAAACTCAATTTGATGTTTCTTAAAACAATAATGGTTTTATCGGAAAAAGTTATAAGAAAATATGATTTTTTTTTTAAATTTCAATCTTCCTTATTAAAAGTGATAATTTCCTCAACTTGAATGCCCCACCATATAGTTAATAATTATATCTTTTTCCAATTAAGTATTATACTAATAAATGTTCATATACTTTACTTTCTTAACAATCTAAATTAGTTTGTAATGAATAATTTTAAAAGAATTATATATTTCTCTCAATGTGCATTTTCGTTTTAAAAGAACATGTTTTAAAATTATATACGATATTAATATGCATACATCTTCTAGTAAATATAATCAAAACGTGAATTGACTGATTTTTTTTTTCTTATTTAAATCTTGAATCCGAATCCTATATTTGTAACTCTATGAAAATTACATGTTAAAAAGTATATATATTGAAATATGTTATTATTTTTCTTTCGTTTTTTAATACAATTTATACTGTTTTTTTGGTTATATTTTGTTTTTTATTTTTTTATTTTACCATTATCATTACATTTAGCCTCTTAAGTTGATATATTACCCACTATGAAAGATTCATAGAAGGTTTTGAACGAAGAACCATTTTTCAGAGATGGAACAAAATGATTTTTGAGAATAAAAGGTAAGAATTCTTTAATTTTTAATTTTGCTAAGAATCGAAGTAAAATGTAAACATATTTCAAAAGTAAAAACATACTTAAATAAACATATATTTTATATTACACTTTTCATTAGTTTTTTTATGCTATTATGATATTGGATAAAATATCTATTAGTATTATTTGTAATTAAGTTTTTAATGTAAAATCTTGAATTTTTAAAAAAAATTTCATCCTGTGTTATAGAGAACTCTAATGGGTGTGTTTGTTAGTTCTAAAATCAAACGATTATTAAAGAGTGATTTAATTTTAACTGTATCTTATAAAAGTAGACACTCATATGCATTATACAATTATTTTAATTAAAAATAAAGAGGCCAAGAAAGATAAGTACGAGTTTCAATTTTTACACTTATTTTTATTTATATAAAAGGTCATTTATCATGCTAAATGAATATAAAATTTATGTCTAGTTGAATAATATATATATATATATATATATATATATATATATATATATATATATACTTAAATATTTATTATATATTTTATTGAAAAAGTAAAAAACTTATTGAAAAAGTAAAGAACTT
This sequence comes from Vigna umbellata, assembly GCF_029865625.1. NCBI lineage: Eukaryota > Viridiplantae > Streptophyta > Magnoliopsida > Fabales > Fabaceae > Vigna > Vigna umbellata. The sequence continues at coordinate 7,154,157 of NC_142168.1, forward strand.
ACATTATTAAAAATTTAATACTAAAAAAAAAGATAAACTTATGAATATAATAACTATAACAACATAAATTTCAAAATTAATTATATATATATATATTTCCATTAATATCAATTCGAAAAATAGCTATAAGTAAGAGTTATCTACAAAGTAAGAGAAAAAAAATTCTGTAATAGAAATCATAGAAAATAGAAAAGTGCACAAAGATATGAAATTGAGAAGAATGCTCCAAAACCTTTAAAATTTTTTAAGACAATTTTGTCAGACAAAAAAATCATAATTACATTTTCATATATTTCTAGTATCTTATATATATAATTTATTTTTATGATAAAGGATTTGATTAATTTTTTTTTCATCTTCCTCTTTTTCGAAATAAATTTTTCCACACATATTAAAAATCATAATAATTTATTATTATTGATTTTCTAAATAAAGTTGAAAGAAGCAGACAGAATAATTTGCTGGCATACGTTTCCTAAAGTTTGGTTTGTGACAGAACTTTATTTTTTGAAATTTTCTGAAACATTTTAAAACAAAAAATGAGAGCGTTACGAGTGATGAGTGTAGGTTTTGGATGTAATTGTGAGAAGAAGGGAGGGCAACGTGAATTGCAAGTTTCCGTAAATATATAACCGCAGGGGTTGGGACATATAAATTGCAGAGAGTGAGAAAGCAGAGAGGCAGAAAGAGAAAGGTTTGTCACCCACCTGAGGAAAAAAGAAATTAACTTTTTTTTTTATAAAATGGAAAAGAAAAATGAAAGTTGGAAAAAAAATAATTTTTTCCTTAGGGTTTGACTGTGAATTGCGACATCGCGTGTGGCCCAAACAGTGGAATCACCGAATCCGTCAAGTTCGGTCCTCTGCAGGGAAAGATCTGTCCCCAATTGCCCGAAAGTTGCGGATTCTAGAGAGAGAAAGTGGGTGTCAGTAGCAGCAGCTAGAGAGAGAATATTAGATTTTTTTGAACGTTGGGATCGGAGGGAAAAATGTGGTTTTCTTCACATTTGGAGGGATTCTGAGATTCTGCCATTTCTGGGTATCTTTGTTTTATACAAAGTTTGAAGCTTTAATTATTTTTGTTGCTTGATCAGTTGGTGTGATCTGAATTTGGTGATTTTTGCAGGTGGTGAATTCTGGGGTGGTTGCATGCAATCTGGCGGCGGCCCCGGTGGTGGGCCGGGCCGGAATCCGGCGGGACGGGCGGCATCGACGTCGTCAGCGGGTGCCTCGCCGTCTTCTTCGTCATCGGCGGCGTCACACTTGGAGTCATTGCAGCAGCAGCAACAACAACAGCAGATAGGTTCTAGGCAGGTGCGGATTCTGATAGGTTTAGCTAAATTTCTGTGAAAATTTGGTTGAATTGTTTGTTTTTTACTAGTGATGGGAAGTCTACTACCTGCTTGTGCTGCTAATTCGAATTTTGGAACACATGGGAGTGTGAAAAAATGGGTTGTGATGGAATTTGCATTTAATGCACTTGGTGTTGGGGTTTAGTTAGTTGGTTGAGTTTGTGTTTTTTTTTCCTTTTTCTTCCCCGATTCATTTTCAAGGCATTCAAGGAGCATCATATGGAAACTGATGGAATCATTGAATCCGGAGAAATGATTGGTGCAGTTTTCTGCTGTTGATGTTTGTCTACTCCAATCTAGCTTCCTTTTCATCCTATGCCAGCATGCACTCGTCTGTTGACTTTTAATTTTTTTGCTAATTGGTCTTTGCCTTTATTTTTTGTTATGTTTTTTTTGGGTGTGTGATGTTGAATTATAGGAAACATTGACTATTCTGCATGTCTGTTTTTTTTTTCTGCACTTTGCTACGGTATTTCCTTTTCGAGGTTGATGGTGATTGATACTGAATCATCAGGGTAATAAAATTTGGGGTTTATATTATTGTTTTATGGACCCCTCTTTTGCCTTTCTAATTCTCTTTTCAGGTGCCATTGTTGAAATTCATATTCACTATTTACTACTCCGGATTATGAATTTTCCCCTCGTTCTGTTCCTTGAGTAAATTGTACATGACAATTATTACTTACGGATTTTAACAGTTACAACTTGCTAAAAGGTGTTTCTGATGATTGATAATGAAGCATAATGATAATAAAACTCAGGGTTTATGTTCTGGTCTAATGAACACTATTTTTTGACTTTCGAACTCTCTTCAGGTGCTATTATTGAAATTTATGAACGATGAATTACTCCGTTGGATTATGAATTCTCCCTTTGGTCTTTCTTTATGTGTTGAGTAAATGCTTTGAGTGTTAAGACATTGATTAATTGTGGATTGTAACCAAACAAGCTACAGTTGCAACTTGTTAAAAGGTTCTGTATTAACTTCTGTGTATTGTCAGTTTGTATTAACTGTTTCGCTGCCTCTCTGATCTGTTTCTTCTGTCATTATACATGTCTGATTAATAATGAATTTTAACTATACAAGCTTCAGTGTTAACTTGCTAAAAGGTGTTGGTGATGATTGATAATGAAGCATCAATAAAACTTGGGATTTATCTTCTGGCTAATGAACTCCTTTGGACTTTCTAATTATCTTCAGGTGCTATTGTAGATTTATGCATATTGATTTACTGTGGATTACGAATTCTCCCTGTAGTCTTTCTTTATGTGTTGAGTAAACGATTGAGTAAACGATATAAGTTTAAAGACATTGATTAATTATGGATTGTAAATAAATAATCTACAGTCGCAACTAGCTAAAAGGTGTTGTTTTGTCATCTTCTACATACTGGATTATGAATTCTCCCAGTCTCTTTAACTGTTGAGTAAATGCCGTAACTGTAAAGAAATGATTAATTGCGTATTGTAACTACATAAACTATAGTTGCAACTAGCAAGTGTTATTTCGTCAACTTCTCCTTATTTTCAATTTGTATTAACTGTTCTTACTGTCTCTCTGTTCTGGTACGTACGTCTATATTATCAAAAGAGGAAGGCTAAATAATTGGTATCATCTGCATCTTGTCGAGTTATAATTTTTTATGAAATGCAGTCTTAATGGAGAAATCATCGATGTATCATCATCTTTCTCAAAATTGCATGATCATTAATACATGACTGATTTTCTTTATGATTTATGGTAATGGTACTTCAGAATATGTGATAACTTAAAGTATGATTTCATTTTTAATTTCATGATAGTTACTTCGGTGTATAGGTCAAAGTTGTTTTTTCTGTAATTCATGTTAATAGCAGCCTGCATAAATCTCCATGAAATTTCCATCACACCTTTTTAGATATGAAGTTAAAAGTGGGGTGTTGGGAACTAATTCATCATATGCTTTACTGTGAAAAGTGTGTACCTGCATGTGTGTCTTGACATCAATGAAATTCAGATTGGGATCTTACAACAAGTATTATTGTTATTATGGCAATTATGCTTTTTTTGGGTAACCTTTTATCATTTGTCTTATGGAATAATGTCCTTTACTCAACCTTGTACATGTGCAGTCATTTCAACAGCAGCTGCTTAGAAAACCTGAAGGGAATGAAGCGTTTTTGGCATATCAAGCAGGTCTTCAAGGAATATATGGGAGTAACAATTTCCCATCTAGTTCCATGCAACTGCCTCAACAGTCTCGGAAATTTGTTGATCTAGCTCAGCATGGATCCAACCAGGGTCAAGGTGTTGAGCAGCAAATGCTAAATCCTGCACAAGCAGCATACTTTCAATATGCCCTGCAGGCTTCACAACAAAAGTCTGCTTTGGCAATGCAGCAACCTAAAATGGGAATGCTGGGCTCTTCATCTGTAAAGGATCAGGACATGCGAATGGGAAATCTGAAAATGCAGGAGCTTATGTCCATGCAGGCAGTAAATCATGCCCAAGCATCATCGTCTAGAAATTCATCTGACCATTTTAATCATGGGGAAAAACGGGTAGAGCAAGGGCAGCAGCTAGCACCTGCTAGAAAGAGTGAAGGAAATCCTTCAAGTCAGGGACCAGCTGTTGGAAATATAGTACCTGGAAACATTATAAGACCTGTGCAAGCTCTGGCAAATCAACAGAACATCTCAAACACTATGAACAACCAGATTGCAATGTCTGCTCAATTGCGGGCTGTGCAGGCATGGGCACATGAACAAAATATTGATATGTCACATCCTGCAAATGCTCAGTTAATGGCTCAGCTTATTCCATTGATGCAATCAAGGATGGTTCAACAACCGAAGGTAAATGATACTAACTCAGGTGCACAGTCATCACCTGTCCCTGTTTCAAACCAGCAGGTTACTTCTCCAGCAGTGGCAAGTGAAAGTTCAGCACGTGCTAATTCATCTGGCGATGTGTCTGCACAGTCAGGTTCTGGGAAAGGCAGGCAGATGGCTCCACCCAACCATTTGAGCCCACCAATTAGTGCTGGTATAGCCAGTACCTCTAGTGACATGACTGTGCAGCAATTCAGTCTTCATAGCAGAGACACTCAAGGATCTTTGAAGCAATCAGTTCTAACTGGAAATGGAATGCATCCACAGCAGACCTCAGCAAACATGAACAATGGTGCAGATCATCCTCTGAATGCGAAAGCATCATCATCTTGTCCAGAACCTGCAAAAATGCAGTACATCAGGCAATTAAACCAATCTGCTTCTCAGGGTGGAGGTTTGTCAAATGAAGGTGGATCAGGAAATTACACCAAAACTCAAGCGGGGCCATCTCAGACACCTCAACAAAGAAATGGTTTCACCAAACAACAGCTTCATGTTCTTAAGGCACAAATACTAGCATTTCGGCGTCTGAAGGTTTAATATCTTCTTTCCTTCATTCTGTTTGCTGCTTGGTTTATGTGTTTTTGTGCTCTTTATGTACACCTTGTGAAATGCAAATGAACTGCATAATATTTAATGAAGATTGTGCTCTCTGATTTAGTTTTCCTGTTTTTTATAGAAAGGAGAAGGTGCACTTCCCCAAGAACTTCTTCGGTCCATCAATCCACCACCTCTTGATTTGCAAGTGCAGCAGCCAATTCATTCTGGAGGAGCACAAAATCAAGAGAGATCTGCTGGAAATATTGTGGCTGAACAGCCAAGGCAGAATGAGGCCAATGCCAAAGATTCACAGCATATGCCATCCATTAGTGGAAAGATCTCTTCAAAGAAGGAAGCCTTTATGAGAGATGAGAGCAATCCTGTAACAGCAGTTCATATGCAGGCCACGTCTCCTGTGATAAAGGAATCTGCTGGAAGGGAAGAGCAGCAGTCTGTTGTATGCTCTGCTAAGTCTGATCAGGAAAATCAACATGGAATTAACAGAACGTCTGTTAGAAACGAGTTAGTATTAGACAAGGGAAAAGCTGTTGCTACTCCCCAGTCTTCTGTAGCTGATACAGTGCAACCTAATAAACCTTCTCAGGCGAGCACTGTTGCCCAAGCAAAGGATATGGCTTCCACCGGAAAATACCATGGACCCCTATTTGATTTTCCTTTCTTCACCAGGAAACATGATTCCTTTGGGTCATCAATGATGCTCAACAACAACAACAATTTGTCTCTGGCATATGATGTGAAAGAACTTCTGTTTGAGGAAGGCATGGAGGTCATTACCAAGAGAAAGACAGAGAATATAAGGAAGATTGAAGGTTTGCTTGCAGTAAACTTAGACAGGAAAAGAATTAGGCCAGATCTTGTGTTAAAGTTGCAAATTGAAGGAAAAAAGCTTCGTCTTTTAGATCTTCAGGCACGTTTAAGGGACGAGATTGATCAACAGCAACAAGAGATAATGGCAATGCCGGATAGGCCATATCGGAAGTTTGTTAGACTGTGTGAACGTCAGCGTATGGAACTTGCTAGACAAGTTCAGGCATCTCAGAGAGCTTTAAGGGAGAAGCAACTGAAATCTATATTTCAGTGGCGCAAGAAGCTTCTTGAAACACATTGGGCCATTCGTGATGCCCGTACTGCTCGCAACAGGGGAGTGGCTAAATATCATGAAAGGATGTTAAAAGAGTTCTCAAAACGTAAGGATGATGACAGAAATAAAAGGATGGAAGCCTTGAAAAACAATGATGTTGACAGATATAGGGAGATGTTGCTGGAGCAGCAGACTAACATCCAAGGGGATGCTGCGGAGAGATATGCTGTCCTCTCAACTTTTTTAACCCAGACTGAAGAGTATCTCCATAAATTAGGAAGTAAGATAACAACTGCTAAGAATCAACAGGAAGTGGAGGAGGCTGCCAAAGCTGCTGCAGCTGCTGCACGATTGCAGGCATGGTTCATCAATCTCCTCTCATTAAAATAAAATAAAATCCAGTGGCCTGGGAGAACCTTTATTTTTGTGTTCCTGTGTTTCTTTAGTTTGTACAATTAGTTTGTGGTGTCTGTTTTTTTTATGTATTTTAATGTACTTTTCATATTGTTTGAAGTGCTCTATTAATCATTCATCGCATTATACATTTTATGGCTAAAGGGTCTTTCCGAAGAAGAAGTCAGAGCCGCAGCAGCTTGTGCTGGAGAAGAAGTGATGATTAGAAATCGTTTTATGGAGATGAACGCCCCTAAGGACAGTTCCTCTGTCAACAAGTAAGTGTTACTCATTTTTTTTTGTGTACTTTGAGTTTTTGTGCTTTTGGCATAATGAAACTTGAGGTCAGGTGTATTTTTACAGCTTGATGCTATCTCAAAATGTGCCAACTGTCTAATTGTAACATTTATTGTAATTGTAACTCTTTGATATTGTTTATCCAAGTTATGATTTTTGTACATTGGTTGGTTGTATAATAATACATCTGATTCCTGATGCTTACCATTTTTTGCCACATGCCAGGTATTACAGCCTTGCTCATGCAGTGAGTGAGAAGGTTGTACGTCAACCATCAATGTTGCGTGCTGGAACACTTAGAGACTATCAGTTGGTAGGTTGCTAAGTTTGTTGAAATTGTCTCTAATTGCTTATTTTCTTTTGGACTAAGCTTTTAAGTATTTGACATGTTATATTTGAAGGTTGGTTTGCAATGGATGCTTTCCTTGTATAACAACAAATTAAATGGAATTTTGGCAGATGAGATGGGTCTTGGAAAAACTGTGCAGGTTAGTATTATGATTTCCTGTGGTATTAAAACCTGAACAAAATCTCTGATGTTCTTTCAATATGAGGGATTTTACAATTCATATTCAAGTTTGTTGCATTATGTGAAGTTGATGTATAAAGAATACTCCTTTTATTTTCATGATATTTGCTGTGATGGTTATATGAACCTCTTGAAAACAAGTAGTTTTTCTCTGTCCAGGTTATGGCATTAATTGCCTATTTGATGGAGTTTAAAGGAAACTATGGCCCACATCTTATAATAGTCCCAAATGCTGTTATGGTTAACTGGAAGGTGATCTTTCCACTCTTTCATTTCAGTGATATTTTTTTTGTTATCAAGTGTCCCTTCTAATCACAAAAACTTTTGTCCACTATGCAGAGTGAGTTGCATACTTGGTTACCATCTGTGTCATGCATTTTTTATGCTGGAGGGAAGGATTACCGGTCAAAGTTATATTCACAAGTAAGTGTGCCAGTGCTCATTAATTTATGGGTAATTTAATGTTCATTGCTGAATTTCCTTATGTTATATGAGCAGGAGATTATGGCTATGAAATTTAATGTCCTGGTGACTACTTATGAGTTCATCATGTATGATCGGTCGAGGCTTTCAAAAATTGACTGGAAGTATATAATAATCGATGAAGCACAGAGAATGAAGGATAGGGAATCAGTTCTAGCTCGTGATCTTGATAGATATCGTTGTCAAAGACGCCTGCTTCTGACAGGAACACCTTTACAGGTCTAATTTGCTATGATACAAATGCATAGTTACTGTAATTTTCCTGTGTACTCATAATGTCTATTATGACCCAATTCAAGCAAATTTCACGATTCTTGAAGTTTGCACATTTGTTGTACAAGCTTGTTCTGCCCTTCGTAATTATTGGGGATGTTAAAACATTCATGTGCCTTCAACTAATAGCTTTAGCTTTGGGAAGTCTCTTTCCTTGGAACATGTATTATATCCTTTATGGCCAATTGGTCATAAGTTCAGACTTGGGCCACTCCATTCTTCTAAATAAAATTTCAGCACAAGTTGGAGTTGACATTTACCTTAGGTCTTTTTTGTGAGGGGGAGCGTTAAAAGATGATAAAATTATTCATATGCTTTTTTACCTATCAGTTTAAACTTTTAGGAGTAGTGTTTGTCAGTAGCAGAATTTTATACGTTCTTTTAACAATTTAAAATATTTATGATGGCAAAGGCACTTATAAGCTGTTGCTTGGTGAATACTGTTGGGTCATTTAACTGGCCTCTGCCATGAATTAAGAGTTTTTCACAGCTCTTAACCTTTGCTTAGACTATTTTGAGATACGTTTTTTGTTATATGTTTATATGAATGGCTTTAATTGGTAAATTCCTTTTCAAGAGGAGCCAAATTACCTGATGAGGCTAGATTCAGATCTAACAGATGACAAATCCTTGTCTTGCCAAGCTGGGGTTTGGGTCTAGTAGCACCTTATCAAGACTTTTTTTTTTTGGATCAAAACTTGAATGTTGTTAATTTGGTAACAGCTGAAATCTTGACTTGGGTACCTTGTGTTGTATCCACAACCTTTGGTCAAGTATATGTCATTATTCTAGCCATGGTCATTTTGTTGTTGCTGAAATTTGGTCAAGTATACGTCATTATTCTAGCCATGGTCATTTTGTTGTTGCTGGAATTTAGTCAATGTCCTCTTACTAATAATTCATGTCTTGCTTCAATAAATACATGTTATTATATTGACTCATGTTCTATATGTTAACTTCATTTAGATGTCTTTAATGATCATCAATTGATAAATCATTTAGATACATGCTGCATTACAAATCTTGATAAAAAAATTTAATTATGTAAATTTCTCTGCAGAATGATTTGAAAGAACTGTGGTCGCTTTTAAATTTACTTCTTCCAGAGGTTTTTGACAACAAGAAAGCCTTTAATGATTGGTTCTCAAAGCCATTTCAAAAGGAAGGTTCCACTCAAAATACAGAAGATGACTGGCTTGAGACTGAGAAAAAAGTTATCATTATCCATCGACTTCATCAAATTCTTGAGCCTTTCATGCTCAGGCGTCGTGTTGAAGAAGTTGAGGGTTCACTACCACCAAAGGTTTGATTTGGACTCTTCCCTGACCTTTTACTCTTATTGGTGTTACAATCCTAATCTCTGTGCTGCATTGTAGGTCTCTATAGTTTTACGGTGTAAGATGTCAGCTGTGCAGAGTGCCATTTATGACTGGGTCAAATCAACGGGTACCCTTCGACTTGATCCCGAGGGTGAGGAATCTAAGATTCAAAAGAATCCACTCTACCAGGCAAAAGAGTACAAGACTTTAAATAACAGATGCATGGAGTTGCGGAAAACTTGTAATCATCCATGTCTTAATTACCCATTATTTAATGACTTATCTACAAATTTAATTGTAAAATCTTGTGGGAAATTGTGGATCCTGGATAGGATCCTTATAAAGCTTCAAAGAACTGGTCATCGAGTTTTGCTGTTCAGTACCATGACAAAACTTCTAGACATATTGGAAGATTACTTGAATCTGCGAAGGTTTGTGTATAGAAGAATTGATGGGACTACTAATTTGGATGACCGTGAATCAGCTATAATGGACTTTAATAGCCCTGATTCAGACTGTTTCATCTTCTTGCTTAGCATTCGAGCTGCTGGGAGAGGCCTTAACCTTCAGTCTGCTGACACAGTTGTTATTTATGATCCTGATCCTAACCCGAAAAATGAGGAGCAGGCTGTGGCCAGAGCTCATCGTATTGGACAGAAAAGAGAAGTCAGAGTTATCTACATGGAGGCTGTTGTTGACAAAATCTCTAGCCATCAGAAGGAGGATGAACTGAGAAGTGGAGGCACTGTCGATATGGAGGATGAATTTGTGGGTAAGGATCGTTATATAGGATCAGTTGAGAGCCTCATAAGGAACAATATTCAACAATACAAGATAGATATGGCCGATGAGGTTATCAATGCTGGACGTTTTGATCAAAGGACAACACATGAAGAGAGGCGTTTGACTTTAGAGACATTGTTACATGATGAAGAAAGGTATCAAGAAAATGTCCACAATGTTCCTTCTCTTCAGGAGGTAAATCGCATGATTGCCAGGAGTGATGAGGAAGTGGAGTTGTTTGATCAAATGGATGAAGAACTGGATTGGCCTGAGGAGATGATGCAACATGATGAGGTGCCTCAGTGGCTTCGAGCCAATACAAGAGAAGTGAATGCTGCTATTGCTTCTTTGTCTAAAAGACCATCAAAGAACATTTTATTGGGTGGTAGTGTTGGTGTGGACAGTGAGGTGGGCTCAGAAAGGAGAAGGGGACGGCCCAAGGGAAAAAAACATCCTAATTATAAAGAGTTGGAAGATGAAAATGGAGAATATTCTGAAGCAAGCTCTGAAGACAGAAATGAGTATTCTGCACAAGAAGGGGAGATTGGAGAGTTTGAAGATGATGTTTATAGTGGAGCTGATGGACATCAATTGGAAGAGGATGGTTTAACTTCTGATGCTGGATATGAAATTGCTCGTTCTTCAGAAAATGCTAGGCATAATCATGTGGCTGAAGAGGCTGGTTCCTCAGGATCATCCTCTGACAATCAAAGATTGGTGCAAACAGTTTCACCTTCAGTTTCTGCTCAGAAATTTGGTTCTCTCTCCGCATTGGATGCCAGGCCAAGCTCCATTTCAAAAATTATGGTACGTGGACTTTCTTTTGTATTTTGATTATTTTATTATTTTGTTTGGGGCTTCTTTGTCATATGTTTCATTTTGATTAAATATCTTTTGATAACTTTTGCAAGGGAGACGACTTGGAAGAAGGGGAAATTGCAGTATCAGGTGATTCTCACATTGATCATCAACAATCAGGAAGTTGGATTCATGAACGAGATGAGGGGGAAGATGAACAAGTTTTGCAGAAACCCAAGATTAAGCGCAAGCGTAGTCTTCGTGTTCGTCCCCGCCAAGCTGTGGAAAGGCTTGAGGACAAGTCTGGCAGTGAGATGAAATCTCTTCAACGGGGAGAATCATCTCTTTTGGCAGACTATAAATATCAAATGCAAACAAGGATTGATACGGAATCAAAATCATTTGTAGACAACAATGCCGGCAAGCATGATAAGAATGCAACATCATTAAAAAACAAGCAAAAGTTACCTTCAAGGAAAGCAGCTAATACATCCAAATTACATGGGTCACCTCAGTCTAATCGTTTGAATTGCTCATCTGGTCCTTCTGATGATGGTGAACACCCTAGAGAAAGTTGGGAGGGGAAGCCTCTAAATTCAAATGGATCTTCAGTTCATGGCAGTAGGACGACTGAGATAATCCAAAGAGGAGTATGTCATTATGCGACTAATGTTAACTTATTTCCTGCCATGGTTGTTTGTTTTTCATACTTCACTGCATGTTACACGGACTGCAAGAGGGAACCATTATTAATCTGAAGCTTAATTAGAATAAAATATTAATTTAATTTTCTGTTGGCTATGGAACTTCATCTAAACACGTTAAATAAACCATGTTGGAGATTTTTCTTGTAGGTTTCTAATGTAAAATATATGACGTCACAACTTGTTCACATGCAGTGCAAGAATGTAATTAGCAAGCTCCAAAGGAAAATAGACAAGGAAGGCCATCAGATTGTACCTTTGCTAACAGATTTATGGAAGAGGATTGAGAATTCTGGGTATGCGGGTGGATCTGGGAGTAGTCTGTTGGATTTACGGAAGATTGACCAGCGGATTGATAGAATGGATTACACCGGAGTAATGGAGCTCGTGTTTGATGTACAGTTTATGTTGAGGGGTTCAATGCATTTCTATGGATATTCATATGAGGTGAGATTTCTTATCCGTGTTAATTATACAAAGTGAAGGAAACAAAATCTGACTAAACAGTATTTGGAAAATTTATGTATATATATATATATATACTATATACACACACACACATATATATATATATATATGTGTGTGTGTGTGTGTGTGTGTGCAGCTCTGATTTTCCGTTCACAATTCAAAGGACCTGAAATTAATATAGACTAGGATTGTTCATACGATCTCCATTTTTGTAACTGTTAAAAAGTTCTGAATGATCATTATTTGCAGGTGAGATCTGAAGCAAGGAAGGTTCATGATCTATTCTTTGATATCCTGAAAATTGCGTTCCCAAATACAGATTTTGGAGAAGCAAGAAGTGCAATTTCTTTCTCCAGCCAAATTCCTGCCGGGACCACCGCATCTCCAAGGCAAGTGACAGTTGGCCCCAGCAAAAGGCACAGAGCGACCAATGATGTGGAAACCGATCCAATCCCTTCACAGAAGTTGGCAGCTTCTAATGGCGAAAGCAGCAGGTTCAAAGGTCATTTGAAGGAGTCAAAAACTGGAAGTGGTAGCAGCAGTGCACGTGAGCAACCTCAGCAGGATAATCCTCCAATGCTCACTCATCCAGGTCAGTTGGTTGTGTGCAAGAAGAAAAGAAATGACAGAGAAAAGACATTGGGGAAGGGAAGGAGTGGATCAGCATGTCCTGTTTCTCCACCTTGTGCTATAAGAAGTCCAGGATCAGGTTCAACCCCAAAGGATGGTAGATGGGGTAGTCAACCATCTCAACACTCAAATGGGTCTGCTGGGTCAGTTGGTTGGGCAAACCCTGTAAAGCGTTTGAGAACAGATTCTGGGAAGAGGAGACCAAGCCATATGTAGATTTTTAAGGAGACAAAAGATGGTAGGTTTATTGGTACTAGTTTTTTCAGGAACAGCTTTAGTTAGCCCATACTCTCTGTTAATATAGAGTTAGTTCTTCAATTGTATTCTATAGCTACCTCAATCAATGCCTTAAATTACAATGCTCAACAGTTTTTTTTCTTTGGATATCTGCATCTTGCAGGTGACGCTTCTCTTTAGATACCCCATCATGAATGTCTTGTATAGTAACATCTTGGTTCATAGTATGCCATACAAGGATCAATCTCCACAAGCTACACTTACTCTTCCCAATCATTATGTCTTATATCAAATTCGTAAACTAGTAACTTTTTACTTGTTTCTAAGCTGGGGAAGACAACAAAACAAATTAGATTGGAGAAATTTTGTTGGTGTTTTTGAGCTAAAAATGTCTTATAGGGGATGTTGATATCAAATTTTCAGTCGTATTACTCTAGTCATTTTTAAGTTGGCCAATATCTTAGTTTAGAAAGAAAGTATGTATAGGATCCTTATTATATCATGAAATCTGATGTGATTCAAGTTAGAAAACATTTATACTTTGAAGTCAAACTTATACATATTGGTATTTCACCCAACCGATAACACCGTTTCTATAATGATATTCAAAATCTGTTCTAAGGTGTTGGACTTTGTGTCATCATTTCGCTTAATCTCATACTAGAGAAGTCCAATACTCAACGTTATGAGGTGTATTAAATAATTCTTAGAGTAATTTTAAATTATAATATATCAGTAGGTATAAATTTTATCTTACATATTAATTTTGTAAAGTTAAGTTACACAAAAATCTATTTTCCTACGGCTCTTTAGACATAAAACTATACGGATTAATTGATTAAAATGCCTAACTTAACATTTTTCATTATATAAGGACAAATATGGATGAACCGTAATTTGAAATGAAAATATATCAAATTAACAAAAGAAAGATAAACAACACCCGACAAAATATTATAAAAGGATAAAATATTTTGTAAAAACTTAAAGAATTATAAATATGACTTTAAAAAAATTTCTTCAAAAATCACCAAACTTATTACAATTAAATGATAATGTAAAAGTATTTTACATTACATTGTAAACTATTTACTTAAAGTAAAACTATAAGTTTAATTTATAAAGGCAAATTAAAATTATTTTCAAACCATGTCAACTTCTTTTACTTAGATAACTCTATTTCTTTCCTGTTTAAGTTCGAAAACTTGAAAGCTACAACCACCTAGTCGTGATGATCTTCTGTGGATATTTTTTGGGATCGAGACACTAACCTTTTTGACGTGGCTTTCCTTTTCCTGACCTCTGAATCTCCTGCTCCAAGTTCTTCAAGTCTGAGCCGAGGGGGGAGGTACCTGCAAAAGGCACTCCGACACTTAAGTTAGGCGTCAGTTGAAGGAGCTATTGCTCACAAATGGATATTATGGTAATTGAGTATTAGGCTTAATACCCTATTTTGTCTCCAGTTTCGCTTGACAATATTAAATTAGTCCATCCTTTAAAACGTGCGTCAATTACATCCTTACTTAATAAAATTTATATCAATGAAATCCCTTCTGTTAAATCCGTACAAACGACGTTAATTATTTCTCTCTCTCTTCTATTAACGCCGTTTGTACGGATTTAACGAAAGGGATTTCGTTGACATAAATTTTATTAAGTAAGGACGTAATTGACGCACGTTTTAAAGGATGAACTAATTTGATATTGTCGAGCGAAACTGGGGACAAAATAGGGTATTAAGCCTTGAGTATTATGAACTCAGTAGAGCATGAGTAGAATGTAAATGGAATGTTTTGGAGTGTGAATTGAGCCTACCTGGTTGATGTCCCTGACCTTGTATTTATAAGTTGTCACAAGCTAAACAGACTTACCTTAAAATCCGGGCGGTTGAAAACAGATTTCCCTTAAAATTCGGGTGGTTGCTCATAAACAACTTTATGAATATCTTTTAATCAGATATCTTTGATTGTTAGTGATGACCGAATGGTGCCGAGTGTATGACCGTTCGGTATCTACATAACTAACGAGAGTTGTCGCGGTTTGACCTGGCTGACGAGCGTTGTCTGGTTGACGAGCGCTGTTGCGGTTTGTGGTCGTGCTGACGAGCGTTGTTGTCGATGAGCGCTGCTACAGTAGATAGACCGATCGATCTTGGATGCTAACTGTTCGGCCTAGATATCATACTATACATAATGCCCCCCAAGTCCGTGTTAACCGTTTGGCTTTACCAAGGTTAAGTATAGGACTTATATGAGCTTGGGGAAGGTAGTCCGTGTTCTATTGGTCGATCGGCTTGTGATGCGAGTTCTTTTTAGAACTTTTTCCCTATGTTGACTAGTGACTTTGATAGCCTTTTGTTTACCTGCAATATGAAGTCGACTGGCTGAATACTTTTTGGACCAAATGGTCGAATGTTTGTGAAGCCGAACGGTCTAGTACTTGTGAGGCTACATGACTGAGCACTTTTGAGCACTTTTGAGCCCGAATGGCCGTGTACTTGTGAATGCGTATGAGCGAGCGTTCGTCGGGGAAATGCCTTTATCATTCGGATGATAGTCCATGAGGGACTGTCTTCACCGCTTGGTTTATATAGTCTTGGGAGGACTGTCGTTATCGCTCAGTTTATAGTCCATGGGGGACTATCTTTACTGCTCGGTTTATAGTCCATGGGGGACTGTCTTTGATTTATAGTCCATGGGGGACTATCTTTGATTTATAGTCCATGGAGGACTCTCTTTGATTTATAGTCCATGGGCGACTGTTTTTGCCGTTCGATTTTGAACGTTCCCTGAGTTTTGTGGACGACCCTGTAAGGCCAATTGGTCAAGTATCCGTGAAGCCAATGGGACCGAGCGCCTGTGAGACCGGATGACCGAGCGCTTGTGAGGCCGGATGGCAGAACGCCTGTGAGGCCTGACGGCCGAGCGCCTGTGAGGCCGAATGATGGAATCGAATGCATGGGATGCCGAATGGCTGAATACATGTAAGGCCGAACGGTCAAATGCATTTGATAAAGTGTGATGGCAGTGTCATAAACGTTTTATTCCAACAAAAGAATTTAAACAACAAAAGTCTATGCCTTAAGAAATTGAAATAAGCATGATAGTAATGTTCACGTAAACTTTGAGATTTGTTGCACGTCACATGTTAGGAAGGAATTTTTATCATCTGTTTTAGTCGATACAGCCCAGAACTGAGTGGTAAGGGCTCTGACTACGGCTACGACTTCGCCTGTGTCTTCGTTCGGTCCTTTGATATGACCATTCGGTTTCTCTATGCTGAGACTTTTTTTTCTAGTAGGACTTTTTGTTCGGGTTCTTTCTTCTACAAATCTCTGCAGATGCCTCCCTCGGAAGAGCCTTTCTATCTCATCCTTTAATGCATCACATTCCTCTATAGTATGTCCTCGGTTTATATGAAACCGACAACTTTTCCTTTCGTCAGCGTCTTTTGGAGAAGACTTTTTCCGAATTGTAAGAAGTTCAGTATTTAGAGCTTCCTCAAGAACTTTTACCCTGGGTGTGTTGAGGGGAGTGTAATGTTAATACCTGGGTGTTCGGACGAAATCCTTGTGAAACGTACCTTCATTCCCGTCACTACTGTTGAATGACTACCTGCCTTCTTTCTTGCTTCCACTTGTAGATATTTCTTGTTGTTTCTTTCTTTGTGAGATTCGCATGTCCTCCATACGGATGAACTCAGTTACTCTTTCTTGGAGTTCTTCCATAATTTTTGGTGGTCGCGCATATAATTTTTCAGCAAAATATCCTGGTCTCAGGCATGAAGGCAAATTGTTAATAATAAAAGAGTGACTAACCTCTTTAACCCGCCGTGCGGTTTCGTTGTATCTTTTCATGAAGGCCTTTAAAGTTTCCCCTTTCTCCTGTTTAGTGCTTACCAATTCCGCCGGGATTATCTCTTGTTTTTTATTGGAGGCGTATTGCCTTTTGAAGAGGGTTTCTGCGGTGGTGAAGCAATCCACTGTGTTTGGGGGAAGAGTGTTATACCACTCCAATGCCTCGTCCTTGAGTGATAAGGAAAAAGCTCTGCATATGACCGGATCATTGTCCGTGTAGAACGCCATTGCGTTGGTAAAGATCCTGAGATGATTGTCGGGATCTGTTGAGCCATCATACTTCTCTAATGTAGGAGGTTTCTTATCCGAGATTGGAGTTTGTATGATGTTTGCCGTAAAAGGGAGTAAACTGTTAGGCTGAACGATTTGAAGGGGCGATGGTTCTCTCCTTCCTCGACCGTTCAGGTTGGTGTGCTGGGATGGTTGCCGATTACGACTTCTCTCGTTTTCATTCTCCTGGTTTGAGGCGGTCCGCTCAGTACGGGCTCGTTTCACCCTAAGCGCCGTAATCTCCTCTGCATGCTTTCGCTGCAACTCATGTTGTGCTTGCGCTTGTGCCTGTATGGTTCTTGCCTGGGCTTGTATCTGTGCTTGCATTTCTTCTATTAAATCTCTGGTATTCTGCTGTTCATCCATGCTCCTCGTGATCACCATTTGGGCTTCTTCTGCTTGCTCTCGGCCCCACGATGGGCGCCAAAATGTTTCGGTGGATATTTTTGTGGGACTGAGACACTAAACTTTCTGACGTGGCTTTCCTTCTCCTGACCTCTGAATCTCCTGCTCCAAGTTCTTCAAGTCCGAGCCGAGGAGGGAGATACCTGCAAAAGGCACTCCACGCTCAAGTTAGACGTCTGTTGAAGGAGCTGTTGCTCACAAATGGATATTATGGTAATTGAGTATTATGAACT
This sequence comes from Vigna umbellata, assembly GCF_029865625.1. Lineage (NCBI taxonomy): Eukaryota > Viridiplantae > Streptophyta > Magnoliopsida > Fabales > Fabaceae > Vigna > Vigna umbellata. The sequence goes on from NC_142168.1 coordinate 7,171,699, forward strand.
CAGTAGAGCATGAGTAGAATGTAAATGGAATGTTTTGGAGTGTGAATTGAGCTTACCTGGTTGATATCCCTGACCTTGTATTTATAAGTTGTCACAAGCCAAACAGACTTACCTTAAAATTCGGGCGGTTGAAAACAGATTTCCCTTAAAATCCGGGCGGTTGCTCATAAACAACTTTATGAATATCTTTTAATTAGATATCTTTGACTGTTAGTGGTGACCGAACGGTGCTGAGTGTATGACCGAACGATGCTTAGTGTATGACCGTTCGCTATCTACATAACTGACGAGCGTTGTCGCGGTTTGACTTGGCTGACGAGCGTTGTCTGGTTGATGAGCGCTGTTGCGGTTTGTGGTCATGCTGACGAGCGTTGTTGTCGATGAGCGCTGCTAAAGTAGATAGACCGATCGATCTTGGATGCTAACCGTTCGGCCTAGATATCATACTATACACAATCTATTTATTTTTTAAATTATTAGCAGAAAATTTGAAATAAAATGTGACTAAAAAAATATAAAGAACAATACGATATAGATAATGAATAATTTAGACATAAAAGAGCATGAATCGTTGCCATTTGATGACAAGAAATATTTGTTTATGAATTTTTTATATTTTGTTATAAGATTTATGTGTACTGCACGTCTATCCAAAGCAAACCATGCTTGATTGTGAAGGTTTATGAGGATATTCTGTATACCTTTTAACTTTAACACGTTTGTCAAAAATACTTAGTCAATGGAACTCAATTTCACTTCTTTATTTTATTCCTACATGGGAAGTGAAAGAAATTTAGTTAGAAGAGTTGTAAGAAATAAAAATTGTGGATTTGATCTTTTAAGACGATTTGACCTTTTAAAGTAGATCAAGAAATGATAATTTTGAATAATTAAATATGTTTTATCTCTACAAAGTAAATTTTTAATTGTAGTTTGATGTAAAAAAAATTGAATGGTCTAAAATTAAAATTCATTATTTTTAACCCCTGTTAATTAAGTAAATTTTTTTATTGTGATTCTTATAAGATTTCTTTTGAACTTAAAAAGTAACAGAATCCTGGTTTAAAATTTTACATAAATGTTTAATTTATTATTAAAAGGAAACTATAAAGACATGTTTCAATAAATTTATAATTCCTCCAGTGAAAAATAAGAAGGAACAATTAAATGTGATTTTTTATAAATTAATATCATTTTACGAATAATTTAAAAATATAAAAAAATATATAAAAATCATATAAGAAAACTTCTGCAAATTAGTTTATGTATAAATTATTTTTAACTCGTACAGAAACTAATTTCAATCTTTTTATTTATTTTTCTTTCCCGAACATATCCCAAAGTCTAATTTTAGTAAACTCAAAATCCTTGTGATAAAATGAAGGATAAATAACCATTCATTATAACAATAGTATTGATATATTTTATTTTTAGTATAATAAAAAAACAAACTTAGTACAAAATCTTTAATTCAATTAATATTTTTTAACTATTAATAATTGAAGTAATGTGTAAGTGTTTAAAATGTTTGGTCTTTAATAATTATTAGTCGTACTTATTAAAAAAAAATATGTCAGTATGCAGTTAACCTTCAACATCAAATATATATTCAATTACCTTACTCATTAACAGCATACTTCAAATAAAATTAAAATTTTGAACTTTATCTTATTGTTCTGGAATAAACTATGCCACAACTTTTTACATTGAAGCAAATATTTACCCTAAAATAAATATAAAATCGTGGAAACAAAAAACCTATGAAATTGTATACCTTAAAAAAAAGAAAAGAAGAAACATTTTAAATTACGTAGAACAACGTTATATATAATAAATATTTTTTTTCTATAAAAACTTGCTTATTTTCAGCTTCTTATCATATCGGCACATAACACAACAACGATATCATTAGTAAATCTTTTTACTTATATATGGATTTCACTAATCATTGATCAGAAGACAACGTTTAAGAAGTTAATAAATACAATTTCATTAAAAGATATATTAACAACATTAAAACGTTATCCTTTTTCAATATATTTGTTAAGAATTAAATGATAGAAAAATCATCTATTAAAAAAAACATGTTGTCAACCACCTCAAACTCTTTTCTTAAGAGTCAATGTTTTTCCCAAATCTCAAGTCTCAAAGTCCCATATTAGCTGTTATTTTCCTTGAAATAAGAACAAATTCTACAAATCTCAAAGTCCCACATCGAATACTTCGCTAAATAATTTTTATATACTTATTATCACAAATTTACTTTTCTTAAAGTTTATAATGTATATATATATAATCATTGACTTTGAACCAATTTTGTATTGATTTTGTCAGTTTTTGACAGATTATTAACTTTTTGTTAGACTGGTTTTGTAGGTTAGCCAGTTTTAGAATTCTCTCAGCCCAGACCAGTTTTTAAAACATTAGGTGCTTGTTATTATAGGTTAATTCCATGTTGCACAAACTAAGGAGGGAGAATAGAATACTAAATAGAGAACAAATTCACATAATTTATTGGAAGAAACATTAACCCAATACAAAGAGTGTCATGTTGTGCTACATTCTTAATTAAATTATCATGGCTAAACAGCACACTGACTTGAAAGTGAGCTAAACATGAAATAGAATTGCATCAGGAAATCAATGGTACTTTATTTACAGCGACAGGAAACTAGAATAGAAGGAAGGAGACTTTTCCCCCTTATCCATAACAGGTTCATATGTGGTGAGGTAAATTAACACAAATAGAACATCATTTACAGATAAAATACAATGTTAAGAACATGACATGCATGCAAAGCTAGGGGTCTGCTTTACCAACAACCTGCTCATCACTAGAATCAGATTCATCTTCACTCATTTCCTCATCACTGGATTTCTCTTCTGTGACTTCCCCTATGTCTTCAGGCTTAGCATACTTCTCACAGTACTCTGACATTCAAGCCCAAAACACATTATCACTATCATGTATGAATTGAGCAAAAAAGAAAAACTTAATTGGTTCTAAATATAAAAATCACAGATTGATAAGGTTTCAAAGCTAGATTAATTGTCTTGGACGTGATACAGTCTAACAAGTTAGATAAACACAGCTGTACTTTTGGATGTCTAATGGTATGCAGCAAAAAATGAAATGTAATAAAGTTACTACTTCATTGTCCATAGATACTTGAAAGCATGAAATGGAGTGCATTTCATTAGGTTTGGCTTCCTTTCATCCTTGTTTAAAACAATTCAAACAAAAACGCAGTATAATTCCATTTCATTACACCCTATTTCATCTTTTTCTTTATTAACCACCTGTCTGAACACTAGAGTACAGACATTCCTTTCTTGTTTTCATGCCTCACTTTTATGTCAAGGATTTGATGGTATCATAAAAGGCAGTAACATGATAATGGTGGCAGCTGTCAACAAAATCAGTTGTGTTAAAGGATCAGAACATGAGATGTTAAAAATTTATAATGCAGTTAAGAAGAGCAGCAATTTGTTTTAATAATATTAATAAGATAGCTGAATGAGGTCAAGAATTATTTAAAAATGAAGTTCTGATTGTTTGAGTGTACATTCAAGCATATGCTCATCCAATTCACTGAGTAATGATGGTAGCTCTACATCTACTACCCAAAGGTCGAAAATGTTAATGCAAATGTCCAAGTTGGTTTAGATATTGACAGTGGCTGGCATGAGAAAAATCTAAAGAAAAAAACTGCAAAGAAAACATAGCAAATCTGTGACACATACAGAGAAATGAGTGTATATAAACTATTGCAAGAAATGCCGTTTTAGAAAATGAGCAGAACAGATGAATACCTTTAACCCTTATCTCATAAGCAGATCGGTCACGCATCATTAAAGCTGCAGCTTCTCCATTCAAGGGATCTGATGGATTGGGATACAGCAGAAGTTGTGGTAGAAACACCTCAAACACATTAACAAGATCTGGAAGGAAGAACGTAGTTTTGTTTGACAAACAAGAACAAGTCAAAATATTCAACTTTGAATAATCCACACATTTTCTCAGAAAATTTATTGAATTTCGTTACCAAACATGGGACTCCAGGTTTGATTGATAACATCCAGACAAACTGATCCTGACCTGAGATTATTGTTATCAATCAGACACGCTGACACACAATAAGTCACTCAAATACATAATAAGTCGCTCAAATGTCAGAACATTACTACTATTTGCTTACATCTCATCAACATTTGGGTGATAGATCTTGTTGACAAAGCCAATGGAAGGAGATTTATAAGGATAAGCATCAGGCAACTCAACTCTCACTTTCCACACACCACCATGATAAGGACCTGCCAAAAGCCATCCAACAGATAAGAAGACTATAGAAAAATGAAGCTCCATGAAAAAAAAAATTTGATAAGGATCTCAAACCAGGCCGAAACAACAATCAAAGGTGAAATCAATAACTATGGTGCAAAAACTGATACAGGTAAAAACCAACAAAATTTAGCTCACACCAATCCCTTTCTGGCTAGACATCAGTTCCGTATTCACACTAACAACTTCACAACAAGCAAAAGGGAAATCAATAAGAAAGTACAAAAATCATTTGCAAAATTAAAGAGCGAAAAAAAAAATTTTGTTGTCCAAAAGTCTATGAACAGAATCCACAGAAAACACATAGCAATTAACACAACAAACACAAGGGGCATAAAAAGGTACCGATATCATCTTGTAGCTACACAAATCTAAAGCTACCGAGGTCAAACAGCTATCTCCAAAATTAAGACAGCAAGAAAAAGGGAAAAGACCGACAAAAGCAAAGCATCCAACTTGAAGAGAAGTACGAAAGCAAGAAAGAAAGGAGAGGGAGGAAAGGGAACTGACTGTCATTGGGTCCATGGAATTGCACATAAAATTCTTGCATTCCATCATTAATCATCTCCACCTTGTAATCACTCATCATCCTAGGGAAAGGAAAAGATAAAGAAGACCCATAATCAGAAAGAGAAGGGGAAAAGAGACCATTAGAAAAAGATTAAAACTTTGATGGAATTGAGGAAAGAAAGGATTAACAGTTTCATCAAGTCCATCTCTCTGCGCTTGCTTGGGGAAGACATGGTTCTGTGTGTGTTGGTCGGCTCTTGCTTTGCCTTTTTCCTTCTCCTCTTTAGCCTTTCCTTTGGCAAGTGGAGAGAGAAGTTAAGATTGGAGACTCTTGTGCAAGCTGAAAACAAGTAAAATTTGGTTCAGACAGCAATCAGCACAACTAGCAGATAATAATAATAATAATAGTTAATTATTTTTCTCATTATTTAATTGCATTTTTTATTTTTTATCTAAATTTTTAACAAATTTACATATTTATTAAGAAAATAGTTAAATATGTTTTTTTTATCTCAATTTTGGTTTTTATTCTTTTGATTCATTGTTGTTTCTTTCATTTTTACTTTTGTTTTTAAAATTTTGTTTTCTATATGTAGTTAAGTTTTTATAGATTTACTTTTGATATCACTCCAAAAGGCTTTTTACTAATAAAGGTATCTTATGTGTATATAAATTCATGTCCATCTCTTATTTTATTTGATGTGAGATTTTGTTTGTACCCAACAAATGAATGAAACACTTAGATAACTCAGTGAAAAGAGATAACCCGATAAGATGCATAGAAAACTCAGATAGATCGATGATAATTTCAGATAACTCGGTAATATGTATTGATGACTCAGATATCTGAGTTCTCAATACACTTTGCCGAGCTATTTGGAACTTTCACCAATCTATCTAAGTTCTCCGTACACCTTACCAGATTATCCAAACTTTTTACTAAGTTATTTAAGTGTTCCATTCACTTTACTGGATTGTCTAGACTTTTCACCTAACTATTCAAATATCTTATCAACCTGAATACATAATAGAATATCTTGTCAACCTGAATACATAATAGAATATCTTATCGACCTTACTAAAATGAAGATGTAACACTATGTTTCTCACCTACTATCTTGTCAACTTTAGAACATACTACCCTATCTTAAAATGTTATATAAATAAAACTAACGCCATTTGACCTGTTAGTAACTTTTTAAGAGGATTGAAATAATATCAAAGTTTAGAAAAAAAGAAAAAACGAAAAATGCATGAGAGGTAGGAAAGACAAACACATTTAATCCTTAAGAAAATAAAAGAAAATAAAGATAAGAAAATAGTATAAAATTTTTGCTTTTGTATAAAAGTAAATTTAAATAGGAAATTTTACAGTTATTTTATCTTAGATAAGAAATTTTATTATTGTAGCTGTCAGAAGGTGTTAGGCACTTAAAAATATAAAGAGAATGATAATGATGCCGAAGATATTTCTTGTTATTTTTTTTTAGTTAATGAATTTTAGTTTAAAGATTTGATATTTTACACTATTTTAACTTAGTAATTTTAATTTATTTTATCTTACTATCCATTAATATCACATGCATATTGACGGTTATTATACCTTTTAAGTCATTTCATTATATACATACTAATTGTTAAAAATGAAAAATGGAAAATACATTAAATTAAAAATGGAAAACAAATTTTAAGAAAATAGATTAAATTATTAATGAAAAAATAATAATTGGGAAAGTAACAAAGATGACGATACAGTACTCTAGTAGGTTTCCGGCCAGGGTTTAGGTTAAGTGAGCATTCTATTTATTTTTATTTTATTTTTTTCAGCAAGTGGTATAGTTTTGATGTGTTTGAGTTGCGATAATTTTTGGAATATTTATTTTTAAAAAATATTTCATATTTTCTTAGTATTAATGAATGATAATCTTAATTTTTATTTGTATTTAATCATATAGAAAATATTATAATAAGTTTAATTAATTTTGTATCTTATTTACGGATATATTTTAAAGTGAAAAATATAATATAAATATTTCTAAAAGATTGATAAATAAATTAACTTTTAATTGGAATATTATTTTATTTTGGAAACTCTTGTTTTATTTAAACTAAAATGTCAAGTAATTTTTTTCATTATTATTATTTTCGTTATTAATTAACCTTTGTTGTCACTGTCGTATAATAATAATAATTATTATTATTTTTACTATTATTTTTATTAATTTTATTATGCATATGGTAGTTAATACTATTATTATTATTACTCTTATTAATATTATTATGGTAGTAAATACTATCATTATCATGTTATCATTTCTCATCTTTTTCTTCATTGTTCTCATGTAATTATAATGATTAGTGTTGCTCTTATAAGTGTAATTACTACTTTTATGAAGATTTGAGTCTTAAAAGTTTAATATTTTTTTTCTTAGTTTCATTCTTCACTTTTTCTTTTGTTTCTCCCTTGTCTTTTTGCTCATAAGTTCACATCCTCATCCTTCTCTCTTCATTTATGATCTCAATTATCATCTTCTTCAAAATTAAATCTTTACGAAGTAATTGATGAGTGTAAGATTATTTTTATTCAAACTTATCTTAATTTACAGTATATATTGTTTTGCTCTAAATATTTCCTGCTTTATTTTTTCTACTATAATGTTGGAGCTTAATATTAATTACGTTAATAAAAAATGATTTTTCTCAACTAGTTTAGGTCTTGATTGAAATTTGGAATTAATTTGATTATGTTGTTTTAAGTCTCTAAAATTTTGGTACACTTTTTTCAACTCCCTTAGCCATTATTTGGAGCAAGTAACTTCATGGAAGGAAAATTATCCTTAATCCATTATAAAAATTTATGATCATTCAGAAAATGATATAAATGTTTATATTTGTGAGATGTTTGTGTAGGTTTTAATTGAAGTTGAAATAACAAGTTTCTATGATTTAATTGAGTTATAGATAATTAGTTTGGATTTACTTAATATTTGCGCATATTATAATAAATAACAAGTTTGGATTTAATTGAATTATAACAAGTGATTTTACTAACCAAGAATGACCATACATAAATAAAATGTTAATAATGATTATGATGGGATTGAAAATATGCTTTGGAAAATCTAATAATGTTTATTGTATGTTTATTAGAGGGTGACCTTTTGGCTTGACATGGTAAAAATCATGTTGTAGTTCAATCTAGTAGTTGAATATCATGTCATGATTTTTACTTCTTTTCAAATTATATATCTCGAAGGTTTCCTTTGTTTTGCTCATAATCTTCTTAAAACACTTTGTGTGACAACCACACAATTATGAAAATTATAATCAAACTTATATTTCATGAGTAAATATATATCAAAATTGATTGGTACTCCATCTCCTAGAAAATTAAAAATCAAATTATTCAAAGTGGTTATATTTGAAGTCATTATCAACTAGATAATGTATTAGTGTTGTTTAATGCACAATTTTATGATTTATCTTATAAGTTTGGATAAATTAATTTCCTTGATCTAGTTAGTTGAAAGTATAAAATAACGAAGGAAAGTAGAATTTTTTTTATTATGTTATATCAAATAATATAAAACAAATATTGAATAATTGAAAGAAAGTTAAAAAAAAACTTTTTATACTCGTTAAAGAAAAAATTGTATATCAGTTCTAGAAATGATAAATTTTCTATACCGATTTTAGAATTGACGTAAAAAGTGCTATTTTTTTGTCACTATGCAACACTTTCCACACATCAACAAGGAGTAAAGGTGCGAGTTTCAATTACGTCTTTATAATTTGGTTTAATGCAGAATAGGATAAAGAACTTGAAAATGGTGGTTATTATGGATGAAGAATAAAGTGATGGTGGTTCATATCTACCACGTTCACATTCCTTCTCATCACCTCCTCTTCTCCGACGGCTTCGACATCGACTTCTTCCCTATCAACAACACTGTCGTTGATTACCACCTCTACCTATCTTAGCTCCTACACCTTAAATTTTATATTCAAACTCATAGTTTCCATCATCGTCGAGGAAACCCTTTCATGCATGTAGTCTACACTTTCCTCATTCCGTGGGTGACTAACGTGTCACAAAGCTTTAATGTTCCCACTCCATTGCTCTGGATCGAAATAGTCATGGTGCTAGACATTCTCTATTAGTACTTTGATGGCTACGCTTATTACATCAAGGAACAAACCATGACTAAAGCTTTGAGTTTCATAACTCTTCTAGGGTATTGGTGAACACTTTGGATGATGATGAAGGAGAATCAGGCGAGAGTGAGAAAAGAAAAATAGGAGAAAGAGGGTTAGAGATTTAGAAACTCTTTGCCTACAAATAAAAAATAAGAAACTACTTTCTATACTAGTTATAATTAAAGCTAATATAAAAAATTTTCTTATTTATTACAAAAATATCACCGCGTCCACTTTCTATATCGGTTTTAATTAGAATAAAAAAATTTCTTATTGATTACAAAAATGTCACCCCATTTATATACCTGTTATAACAATAACTTGTATAGTTTTTAAAAAATGAAAGTTAATTTATATTTGTTTCTAATATATTATTCCTAAAGAATATATAAATATTGATTTTATTAAAAGCTATTCAAAATAATTTTTTAATTGTAATAATATTTTAGATACATAGTTTCATTATTTTGAAAAGTTGAAAATATAATATAGGTTAAGTTTGTTTAAGTTTTAAAAAATAAGGTAATTTTAAAAGAAAAAAAAATGTTCAAAATATAAGTTCATAAATTATTTATATTTGGATACAATTGGAAGAACATATTTTCTTTTAAATTCTTTTGTATTTTTAAATTTTTATGAATTTATTTTGATAAATGATTTAAAAAAGATTGTATATAAATAAGCTTCTAACTTAGTTTTGACATCTAAAATGTTATAAGTGTGCTCCAGTTTAAAAAGAAATGGTTTTTTCTTAAAAGAATCATCAATAAAAAAATCAAATTTATAAAACATAAACATTTTTGCATATCAAAATTGAATAAAAATAAACTGAATTTATAAAATAAAAAATAAAAAACTAGATGTCAATACAATTACATAATTTGATTTAAAAACACAGTACATTAATTAGACTAATATATTTACTTAATCACAAAACTTTTGAATATTGTTAGAAATAAAATAGTCAACATGTTAAAAGAAGACTCATAAACTGATCTTAACTCGTAGGAATTTATGGATATTTGTGAACTTTTTTCATTTTCTCAACTTTTTTTAACCCCAATGTGGATTAAGATTAAGTCTTATGGAGTAATTTAACAAATCTACTAATGATATTAGTCATAATCCTTCATTATAAATAATTTTATAACAAAATTGTCATTACTTTGAACAATGAATAATCCTTAAAATTTAAAAAAAAAATCATCTCAAATCTTTTCCATCTCGATCTTTCATGTATATTTCCATCATTCTTTTACATGTAGCTCCGGTTTCAAATATAATTTTGTGATTACAAAAAAGAAAAAAAAAGGATTTGGTTGATATTTTTTATTATTCTTTTATCAAAATGAATTCATTTTATTCATTTACAAAATTAAAATTCTAATGAAAATTAGCTAACATATATATTAATAAGACTAAACTCTACTTTTATGTAAAAAGTAACATTAAAACATAACCTATATCTTAATTTGTGATTAAGAAAAATCATAACATAGGGTGACTAAAACTTGAGTCAAAGATATTTAATTTGGTATTTTTTTTGTAATTTTCACGTAAGTATTGTATGATTTAAAATTTATGAACATATAGGAAATACCAAAACATATGCACTGATAATCAGTGGATCATATTTAAAATTCTTCTATGGTTATTTCCATTACTTCTACGATCACGAATTCATTGTTATGCTTAGATTAGTCGTATTTTTCTTAAAAAATAATATTTTAATATTCATAAATTTTATATATTTATTTGATATTATTATTTTTATTTTTTGCTATATTTTTTTTAAAATATAAAAATTTATTCTTTTATAATTATTTTATAATTATTTTATCTTTAAATTGTATGTTAAATAAATATAAAACGTGTCACCTTATTATTATTCATTTTTCTTACATTTAGTTTTTTTCCCTTAATTTATTCGAGGTGCAAAGATCATTCAAGAGTGTATTGTTTTTTCTAACAAAGTTTTTACCGTAAGGTTTTATGTCAATGAACTTGTGATTCAATTATTGAATCATTGCAAAAAAGTTAGGAATTTATAATGTGATGTTGATGTTCGAGGTTAACTGTTCCTTAAGCCTACGTTTCTTTTCCTCTCTTTTGTCCTTGCAACTCTCATTAATGATGATGACGATGATAAGAAAATAACATACTTTTCAACTTTGAACATCTAATTAAGATTCAAGAATTAAACTAATTAAGAAAAAAAAAGAGGATTATCGTGAACAAGTCCAATATTGATAGCTCCATTGATTTTTTTGAGGTTTATCGATGTTTGGTACACCTAATACGTATTTTATTTATTATTCCATCATGAAATAAGATCAAACTAAATGATTAATTGAGGAAAGTATAGTACTATTTTATATTCTTATACTCTCTAACTACAAAGAATCATTGAATTTTATATGTTAAATAATATTTCATCTATAATTAGTTTTCCTAATCGTTTTCTATTTGATTGATTGATTTGTTTACTTTATTTATCTTTAGGGTTATTTTAAATCATATTTATTTTCTATAGCAGAGTGAAAAATCTTGAATTTATTGTTGATTTTCCTTTTTGTTTTTCTTTATCGAAAGTAGATTTTAGTATAACAGTAACTTACTAAGGATTTATGCATATAAAATTTAGTTTTGATTTTGATTCTTATATTTGTTTCCTCTCCCAACATCACTAACCTCATCTCCTTGAAAGTAAATTTAAGGTTGTTTTTTACTGTAAAAAATTATAGTGATAGCTTATCAAAATTAAATTCTATATTTCATCATAGAATTAATATATTGGTATTAGTTGGAGAAATAAGTGAGTTTGTTCTTTATTTTAAGAAATAAATTTAATTTACTTCTTAATTAAGTGGCTTTTTAAGTTTTTATTTTCCAAGTAGTTGTAATAAATTTGCTTAAAACAAAATAAAAAGAAACATAAATATTCATATACATTTACAATTATCATATAAATATTAGACATTATATATATATATATATATATATATATATATATATATATATATATATATATATATATATATATATATATATATATATATATATATTCTTTTTTTTAAAGGTGAAAGTATAACTAAAATAAATGAAAATTACAGGTTGATCCACACTTTCCATTTTACATTATCATTCTTATACGATACCCTTGTCTACATTATATACGCAATAAACAAAGTCTTCATATCTCATTGTTAAGAACTCTACAACTCAATCTTAAATTATACTAAAGTCAAATCCAATTACCATTGATGTAACTACCTCTTTCACATCATCAATGGACTTTCATTCCATTCATATATATATATATATATATATATATATATATATATATATATATATATATATATATATATATATATATATATATATGTTTTTTATACATATATACATTTCATTCTCCAATAACAATCTTACAAAAGTATAACATTATAATACAATTATACAACAAGATCTATGAACAACAAGTTGTGAGAAGTAAAGAAAATGAAGATAAATAAATATATATTCTTATCTTTCAAATAAATTTGATTATGTAATTTTAAATAATAGTAATACTCTCGTAACTTCTAAATTTTATCCTCTAGAATTCCCAATCCAAATAATATATTTAATTACAAAACATTTTAATTTTTTTATAAAAAAATTATCTTATGAAATCTGTTCATCTATACTGAGTATTTACATTCTGTACTATATGTATCGATCCCTCTCCAAGGTTTACTAGTTTTGTATATGAGTCTATTTATTACATATTTAACAATGGAAATCTTTAATTAAAAAGAAAAAATAATTGTGAAGGATATAACTATTTTTTTTATTTCTTCTATAATTATTTGAAGGCTTACACGATACTTTATTGGAATTCAAGTTCCTAGGGTTATTATCTAGGTACGTGTTGACCTAAAGTCATGCCAAGATAATAAAGATATAAAGAGTATATTCACCTAAATGTGAACCAAAAATTACTTTAGTATTACACCAAGACACATGGATAAAAATGTTTTCACTTGTTCAATGAAAATTAGAAAGAAGAAAAAAAAGTCATCCATTGTAATTAGAGACGATATAGTTAGTTTTTGTGCGTTGAGCTGTCAAAATTTGATAGGTGGGCTGGAATTTTTAATTTTTTACGTGTTTGTTAGTTTTCTTTATAAGACATGAAAAAGAGCGGTAGGGATATGGACTTTATGCTCTGTTTGTTTGAGAATATGATGTTTGTTTGAGAGATTAAAAGTTGCTCCAACTCTGTATTTTTTCTATATAGATGGTTGAATGGGATGTCTTTGAATGATGCATGTTGAGTGTTTCCTAATATGATACAACTAGCTTGCATGTTACCTCAAAAAGAAGATAATTTAAGAAGTTCAATTTCAAAGGTCACCTACCTGTCTTTCGAAGTTTCTTTTATAGTTATCAATGGTCATGAATATTCAATTTGACTATAAAAACAAGGTTTGTAAAGTGTTTTTAAAGTTATCCTTTTTTTTTCAAAAGTTCACAAACGTCCTATATTTTGCAAAAACAATTTAAATTGATCCTTTTTTCTTATGGCGTTAAAAGACTAACGGCAGAGTTGCTCTGCTGGCCAAAATTAAATGACCGGTTCAATTGGTCCAGTTAGTTGGCAAGCTCAGCCAATAAGAGACTGCCATGTGGCAGTCCCTTTTCCACTCAAAAGCTTTATCACACTTCTTCATCTTCTTCAATCACTGTAATCATCGTCACCATTAACCAATCACACTGTAATTCAGTTGCCAAGAAACAAAAAATTAAAGTGAGGGAGAAAATCCTTCAGAGGGTGAAGACCAGCTTTGAGTTCATGAGATTGTTGTTCTTTGGTTTCTTTGCTGCTTGAATCAAGTGTCAATGCTAATTGAGAAGAATCTAAAGTTTGATGAGCATTTTCGGGGTTATTGGCACTGTTCTTCTCTGATTCCTTCTTCTCCGCTGTAAAATCCATAATCGCGCGCTGCTTCCCAAACCCTAATCCCCTTTACCCCTTTTCCCAAACCCTAATCCCCTTTTCCCAAACTCTAATCCCTAATCGGACGCTGCTTCATACATAATTTAACCTATTTTATTTATGTTTATTCAATTTTGTTTTACTGGGATAAAAAACCTCACTATCTTCCAATCCCAGTGTCTCACCCTTGTTGTAAACCAACATCGCTGCTGCCCCGTGCGCCTCCGCTCTCTCCACTACTGCGCCGCGCCCCATCTCCCCGCCCTTTCGCACGGTTTTTATTTGCAGCTCCTGGCTTATAAGATGAAGTAGCGGAATTCATATGCTTGGGTTTAGCAGATGATGAACAAAACCCTGAACTATTATGTGTATATGAATAATTAAACAGAACAATGAAAAATGTCTGGTTGTGTTTATCCCTTTTAATAATTTTCTCCTATGTTGTTGAAAAAGGTTCTCAACATTTTCGGTTAGTGATATGTTGAGACCCTACAGTTTACCGACTTCTGGTGTTCTAAACTATTTCATAAATATTTTGGTCAAGAATATATGAATGAAGTTGTATTTGGTAATCTTTTAGTGCTATCAGCATTAGGTTTTATTCATATTTTCATGGATTTTTCAACTTTGAACTGTCTAAAGATAAGACATAAATTTAACCTTGGTATATTTTAAAACACAAATTCAAAATTTGATTTGTTCCGGCAAGGTGAGGGTGTAGGGTGAGGGCACAGAGGTAGGAAGAAATGGTGGAGTTTGAGGAAGTGGAAAGAAAAAGTTTTTCCACGAGAGAGAAGAGGAGGAGAAGGAAGGTGTAGAAGAGTGAAAGAAATGCAGAGCAAAGAAACCAAGAATGCCACGTAATAAATAAACTGTACAACTCATTCAGGTTTCGCCAGGTAAGCAACTTTGCCGTTAATTTTTTAATGTCATAAGCAAAAAGGACTAACGTGAATGGTTTTTGCAAAATATAGGACGATTGTGAACTTTTGAAAAAAAGGAGGACAACTTTGAACATACACTACAAACTGAGGGACCAAAATAGGTATTAAACCTAAAAACAATGAATAATACCACTTATGACTAAATTAAATTATGAAAAGAATATTTTTTAAACAAAAATATTACAATTTCCTAAAAAAATATATATTGTATTAATCATGTTATTATTTTATTATTTAAAATACTTTTTATCAATAAATATATTATTCATAAATATTATTTTATAGGTTTAAACCCTCATTTGGTCCTTATATTTGTGTGTCAATCTCAAGTGGGTCATCATTTTTTTTTCGGTCTCAATCGGGTTCATAAACTTGTAAAAATGAGTCAATTAAGCCCTCTCCGTTAAGTTTTCATTGACGCCGTCTACAGATGCTGAACTGGAATTTTTTTTAGTTGATGTGACAATGTGTATTAAATTGAATGAGTGTTCTTTTGTATAATAAACCATTCCTTCTCCTTCTTCTCTTCACGCGTGAGAGAGGAGCTCTCTCATTCCTCCATCAATCGCCTCTTGAGCGAGGCCGGCCGCCGCGAGCCACGAGCCAGGGCGCCACCGGTCGCCGCCAAGCTCGCCGCCGGTGACAACAGAACTGTATCGTTTTGAAGCAATGGGAGAAGAGGTTCGAAAGGAAAGACGGAGCGAGATTTTGGGGATTTTCCCTTTCCTTTTTTTGCTTGGTGTATTTGCTTGGTCTCCCAACAAGGAATCAACACTTGAGAATCCTGAACTGACCCCATCTTTTCTTCTTCCTAGTTGATCAATTCAATCATACATTCTAATCAAAATTGAGCTGATGGGTACAGCCAGTCCTTAATAGAAGCTGCAGAACAGAAATACTGCAAGTGCAAAATCATATGTACATGGAGATTTCAGAAGCCAAAACTAGTCAAAATTCCTTGCCACTTTAAGGGATATACTGCAATTACAATTAATTTGAATTCACAGTTTGCTGTGTTAATTGCAATTATGTTGGGCATATACTGGTTTCTCTAAGTTGTAATTTGAAGAGTTCTGATCGTATATATTGCTCATAGAAAAAAAATACTGATATACCAGTTACCACATTCATTTCATTTGGCAGATATGCCTCATTTTTATTTGGATTAAATTAATAAGTAGATCATGATTAAGCTAGCCATTCCTGTGGATAGAATCTTGTGAGTTGTGACATTACAGAAAGTGCTTTAGCTAGCCATTGCTCTTGCGCATGATATACAAGCTCGTATATAATTCTTTCGACTCGTTGGTAACTTTTCATATATTGATTGTTTGTAGGATAAAATAGGGAGCTTTTAGAAACTTATATTGCAATTAAGTATTGACAGTAAGGTATGATCTGGGTTGACAAATTGATAATACAAAATTACAATCATGGATTGACAAAAGTTTAACTGTCAAATTAAACTTGTGGTTTAGATACTGGACTTGTGTTGTGTTTAACACTTGGAAAACTGTATCCAAGTTTTGTCCATACCAATTGTAGTTTGTTAGAGAACAAGGATTATAGATCTTTAAGATTTTTTTATTTTCTGATATTGGGTCATCTTCAATACTGTTTCGTCTATCGCTAGGTTGAGGCAAAGAAAGTTGTTCCCAGGGAGGAATTGCCACTTTTCTTGTACACCCAAAAGCCACATGCAAATAAGAATTTGAATATTAATGTTGAGTTATTGATATTAATGTTGAGTTATGGGAGCTTTTAATGTTGGAATTTTCATCCTCAGAGTTTGGGGAAGTCCTCCCAGATATTGGTAAAGAGTCCACTGAAATCCTTCTGCTACTCCAGCACTACCAACAATTATCTTTCCTCCGCGCACAAGCCTTCAACCTGCAAGAGAAATACAAAGATCTAAAAACCCAATTGGAGTAGAAGTCGTCGTTGTAGCGACCACCCTACTCGCGATCTCCACCATGCCTATACACCATCTTCGCACATCACCGTAAACACGCATCTGCAAAGAGAACCAGACCGCGAACATCTTCTCAATCGCGACCTCCATCATCAATCTCACGTAACCATGGCAAGTTGCACCTCCATTTGAAACCTGCACACAGATTCGAAACCCCAATCACAAAGAGGAAAGCCTATAACTTTAACATTAACCAATTAAATTTTGTCATTTCATAATCTTTTAATTTAAATAAAAATTCTACGTAATCAAACAATACACATCAACATATTAAGTAGGCACCATGTCAGCAACTATAAACGGCGTCAGCGAAAACTTAACGGAGAGGGCTTAATTGGCTCATTTTTACAAGTTTATGGACCCGATTGAGACCGAAAAAAAAATGATGACCCACTTGAGATTGACACACAAATACGAGGACCAAATGAGAGTTTAAACCTATTTTATATTACTATTATCACTAAAAGCAATTTGGTAATCTTCATTTTCTATCAATTAAAATATTTTTTTAATCTATTACATTAGTCAAATCCAACATAAACTCTAACAAATTTTATTTTCAAATATCAACTCTCAATCACTTCCAATTTTTTTTAAAAAAACACACAATTTACTTTCAAATTCATCCACTCTCTCTTAAATTATCTTCCTCAAGTGAACACATCCTTAGGGTGTGTTCACAGGAGGGAGATGATTTGAGAGGGAGAGAATAGATGAATTTGAGAAAATTTGTTGTTTTTTTTTGAAAAAGATATTAAGGTGACTGCGAGTGAATTTAGAAATAAAGTTTATGAAAATTTATGTAGAATTTAACTTATATGATAGATAAAAATAATGTTTTAATAGATAGAAATTAAAGATTAACCAAATGTGTAAAAGTAATATAAAATAATATTTATTAATAACATATTTATTGGTAAAAGATATTAAAATTAATAAAAATTTAAAATAAAATATTATTTAAGTAAAGTCATAGATCCAACACAAGTTCACAAACTCCACGAAGACCACCTCTACGTTTCACTTCCGATCACCTCCAAAACAAAAAAATGGGTTAAGTAATGTATTACAATCTCACTCCTTAACGTGTGCATGGACACCATTTGAAGCTCCAATACACATGGTGGATTCAATTACATGTCCCCTGGAATCGGTTACTCCTCCATAGAATCGGGTAAGGGGCTGCAATGCACTAGCTGGAATAAACTCCAGCTGAATGTGGAATCGGTTACGGCCACCATTGGAATGGGTTACAGGTCCATTGGAATGAATTACAGCTTCTTCTTCAAAGTCTCCATCTTCAATCTCCATTTGAAACCAGTCATGTGAAGGTGCATCAACCCACCAATGATGATCAAATGGGTACAGTTCTCTTGAGTAAACTACATGGATGGTTTACGATTCTTTCTCCTTGGTCTCCAATCTCAGCCTCCACGTTGACGACAAACCTACCCTGCAAGCTGCATTAAACCACACATAATTCATCGCCTTGCCTCGCTTCCAATTCGCTCAAACCGAACATCATTTTAATAACAAATTCGTCTTCTCTGATTCTCTTAAGCAATATAATGCCTCCAACCAAACACAATTTTAATGTTGTCTCGCTTTTATAAATTAAAAATTAGAATAAAAAATAATTTAAATAATTAACTTTTTTATATTATATTATTTCAAAGATTAAATATATAATAATATAACAATTTAAATCATTTAAATTAATTATTAATTTTAAAATAATATTTTAACATGTAAATATGAAATTATTTTAAATATTAAATGTATTTTTTGTCTTTTAATTTTCAATAAAAATTTAAATTAGTCATTTTCAAAATTTTGATTCAATTTAACCTTCAAACTTTATAAATATGTATATTTAGTTCTTTTAACTAAATTGAAACGTGTTTCTCAACTGAATGGAAAATGTGTCAAATGATATAAACAACTCAAATGTTATTATGAAACGCGTTTAAAACATCATAATAAAATTAATAAAATTTAGTTAAAATGACTAAATTTATGTATTTCTAAAATTGGAGGACTTAAGCCAAAGTTTTAGAAATTGATGAATTTAAATTTTTACTAAAAAATAAAGAATAAAAACATATTTAATTCTTATTTTAATGATATGATAAAAAAATATTAATTAATCAAATAAAAAAGTTTATAAAATAAATTAAATAATAATTATAGTACAGCAAAATGCTTTAACCTTTTACAAAAGTTATATGATAATAATCTTCATAAAAAATACAATGAGTCTGACATCATGAACCATAACAAAAACTTTTTACAGTATAAGCAAATTTATATACCCCTACTTACGATTCATTTCCCATCCTAAGTACAAAAAAAGCACATAAATATACTTTTCCATATATGTAACTTGGTAATCCACAGGGTTAAAAAATACAATATATATAAGAATATTGTGCCCAATAAATAACTCTCACCTCCTTTGTTTTCATAAAACCAAAATAAAAGATATCATTTCATATGTAACCATATTCGCTCCCTCTTTAAGCCATGAAATGAAATACAGTGATATTTTAACACTTAAATTTTTTTTACATCCATTTAACATTACATTTCAATTTCTTTTTTTACAAATGTAAAAATTTACTTTTTAAATGATTATTTTATTATTGTAGGTTGTGAAATGACTCATCTGGTATAAAAAAAAACAAATAGGGCAAGTTGATAGATTGAGTGATATAATTATTAGCAGCATGTTGGAGTGTGGGGCCAAAGATTTCATTCTTAGACGGTGAAGAAGATTTGTTTTGGAAGCCCTTTTAGATAAAAAGAAAATATGAAGGAACATTGTATTTCCTCTCCATCAATCAAAATCTATGACCTACCAAACAATGTTTGACGTTTCATGGAATAACCTCACGTAATGTTCTTTGTTTTTCTTTTTAACATTCTTCTTTCATATTCTTTTGACTTCCTTGTCTTCAATGGAGGATCCATGCACAAGCTTTAAATTTCACATCACAATCATTGTCCTTTCTATTTGAAGTGTAATTACAAAATACCCGCAATACTCAAGACACTTATTAGCTACTTGTAATTTTTGTTAGCTAAATTATTCTTCATTAACTGACGAGGATTAAATTTCAAATTAGTTAGTTGTGTTTCTTAACGACGTGGACAAGGATTACATTTTTTACGATTTGTACAGACAAAATTTTAATAAAAAAATTACTTCATCGTTATCATTTTCTGTCCAATATTATAATTTCTTAGAATGATGAAAACGTGTTTGATTAGTTTAATATTATTAGGAATGTTTATATAATGTTTAGAAGAAAAAAAACTAATGTAATATATTGTATTAAAACTTTTAGTTTTCATGTTAAATGATTTAACACGAGGACGATGATGGTGATAGTGATGGGTTTGGTGCAGTAATTTTTTTATTATTTTAATTTAAAAAATTTAAATTAAGGGAATAACTTGTGAAAAACTTAGATAAAAAATTTATTGAAAAACATGATTTTCTAAAAGTTTTAAGTTAAAAAAAATCAAGAAAAGAAAATAAACGTTGGCGACTTAAGATTTTTCTTAAAGAAGTAAAACTTTTCTCTATAGTCACTTGGTATACTTTGATAATATCAACAAGCTCCTCTTCTAATAATATGTTTGGTTTAATCATAGTTCCTATTTATGTTGATTTTCTTAAATAAGTGGTCCCTTTCTTTTTTTTTTTTATATCTTAATTGAGTCCTTAAACATGAAAAATGAGTACAATGGGATCATTACGTTAAATTGGGTTAATGAAGTTAGAATTAAGTTGAAGTGTTGTTGTGAACTGGATTCATTAATTGACGTGACAGATGCAGGTCATCACGTTAAGTTGAGTTATCACCACATTCTGTCACGTCATCATCTTCAACATTTTCCCAAATCAGAAACCCTAGCAGTTCATGGCAACCACCGAAAAATGCCACCACTAGCCTCCATGCGTCGCCACACAACCACCACCATCGCAAATCCATGTTCTTCTTCCTCGCACAATCGTGAAACTAGTGAAGCATCAACAGAACCATCATGACCAGCCAACGTCCATGCGTCATCACTGCGAACCAGGTTCCTTTTCTCTTCATCCTCGCGCCATGAAGAAACCCAAACCGCAAGCACTTGGAAAGCTCTGCAGCAAGTCTGAACCTGCAAAAATTCAGAAAAATCCCCAATTCAACAACCCTAAAATCGTGTCACCATTGGGCGAGTTCTCTTCTCCCTTCTCGTGCAAATCCCAAATTTCAGACCTGTAGAAACCTAAGTCAATATCCTTCAACCCATAAACCCAGAAGCATCCAAAACGCAGAAGCACCCAAATCGCAAAACTCCTTCGTATTCATCACACAGATCGTGCAATCTTCTTCGCGCAGAAGCCTCAACCCTTCATCTTCTTCAAACACGCATCACGAGTTGCTCCTTTGTCAGCCACCACGAGGCTGTCGTCATACCTTCATCTCAAACCAAAACTTGCAAGGAAAGCCAAACACAGAACCAACAAAAATCCCTTCGAATCGCACCGCCATCGCGCTTCCAAACCCAATCGCAAACCTGCGAAATCAATCCCCTTCATCGCGAGCTTCATCTTCTTCCCTAAGCATCAAGCCTGCAAAAAGAAACTAAGCAATCGACACAGAATTGCTAGAATTGCTAGGGTTTCTAATTTGGGGAAAGATTGAAGGTGATGAACTCTAATTTCGTTTTCATGAACCTTAATTTCGTGATCCCCTAATTTTATTTTTTAGAAACCTTTTTTTTTTCATTTTTTAATTACACATATTCTCGTGACATACTCTACATCTGTCATGTCAATCACTGATTCCACCTCATAGTGACAACTTGTTAACCCAATTTAACGGCAAAGATACAATGTATTTGACTTTTCACTTTTAGAAACTC
This sequence comes from Vigna umbellata, assembly GCF_029865625.1. Classification (NCBI taxonomy): domain Eukaryota; kingdom Viridiplantae; phylum Streptophyta; class Magnoliopsida; order Fabales; family Fabaceae; genus Vigna; species Vigna umbellata. The sequence goes on from NC_142168.1 coordinate 7,193,559, forward strand.
AATGTAGAAAAAAAAAAACCTATTTAACAAAATCCAACATAAATACCGACTATCCGAATGATTAAACCAATATAATTTTCATTTCCTTTATACGTTTTTAAAGGTTTTAGATCATCTTTTCCATTTATATATTATTTTGTAAGTAAAGGAATTTAGCATGTCAATGTTATGTTTTGAGATTAGACCAAAATAAAAATCACGTCTATGGATAAAAAATATAATTAATTATTTTTATTTTAATAAAATTTTATATTATAGTAAATAATTGATTGATTTTAAAAAATAACTTAGATATCAAAATTTATAATAATATCTAGAACTCATTTAAAAAAGTAAAAAAAAAGAAATATATAATTAAAAAGACAACAATTAATACAAAATATGATTTTAACATAATCAAAATATGATTCACATATAGAGAAGATGTTAAAAGATTGATTCTACTAACTCTCCACATACTTCACTTATATTCTTATTTAATAATTTTAGTTACTCTAACCATCTCTTATTTAATTTAATTGAACCTTGAAACTACAAACAAATGTTTATTCTCATTGAATATTTTTACTTTTACATATTAAAATATTTTCATTTGATAAATCTAGTTTTACAAGTATGTAATAATATTATTAAATTTATTTAATATAATATTGATTTAATCAATTTGATTTTATATGAGGATAATATTTATACAGGAAAACAACAATACAACTAAATTTTTAGAGAATAGAACAAATATAGTTTTTTTTCTAACTTGCAAGAATATATGAAGAGTAAATATAAAAAAATAGTAATAAAAAAGTTATTAAAATCACAGACAAAGACACCAAAAATTTTAATGTGAAAAACCCTTAAAAGTAAGAATAAAATCATGAGTCGTCTAGATAAGAAAAACTACATATGATCAACAAATTGTGAAAATGAGTCTTAATCAACTACACAAAGTAGTACTAACACATATCCAAACAACAAAACAACAAGCTTGCAAATAGAGAACAAGGAAGACAAAGAAAACATAAATACACAACTGTAGTGTGAACTGAATTTCTCCAAACTCAGACCTCATATCAACGATCCAAACGGTCAGAATGAAAAACAGTGTGCTCTAAACCTGTTATCAAATTTTCAGCACAATCCAACCGTGAACGACTCTATAGTGTCAATTTTACAGCAGCAACTCAGTGAGAAACGTAAACAATTTTTTTCTTCTTCCTCTCTCTCAATGTGTTAGGGTTTTAATTGGATTTTGACTCTACTTTTGGACACTAGGTTAAGTGAGACATGAGATTAAGTAAGACATGAGCTTCTCAACTTTTGGACATTTTCTCCACATAGGAAGAAGCCTAATATTAATATCCAACACATGTGACAATCAACCCCATGACTTATGTAACAACCCTACTATGGTAATACTAAAATAAAATTATTTCTCACCAACACTAGTAAAAAATATGGAAATTAATTCGCGCATTGACATTGATTTTGTTGCAACTTAATCATAAAATGGTGCGGTGGCCTTTTGCAATTATTGCAAACATATATGTCTCGGTTCAAAAAGAATTGAAGCCTAAATGGGTCTATGGCTTCAATTCTATAAACAACCGAGGTTAAATCCCACTGCAAATGTGACTTTTTTTCGTTGACTCATTTTTGAACTAGGTCTATGGCTTCATGACAATCCATCACAAAACATTTTAGTTCAAAATTCAAAGTCTAATAATTATTTTAAATACTTTTGCAAAGTTAAAAAAACAAAATAAATTTCCGAAAAATAGAAAATAATGTTTTCTGGAAAATGTAGAAGGATTAACTAGTTACCCCCAAATCCATATATAATAATGCGAAAACTATCAACTAGAGTGAAAGTTATGGTTTAAAGATCTGGAGTCCAAATACTTTTTAAACTTCAGATTCATCCAAAATAAGGGCTCTTGGAATTTTTCACTTGAAATAGGAGTTTCAAAGAGTGGTAAAAAAAATTTCATTCAAAAATAATAACCATAGCTATCAAAACCAAAAATCACAAGTAAATAGTTATATGCAGAACTGTATTTTTGGGTTGTGGATACTTGTTTTTATGTGTAGATTTGTTTATGTGTTTCTGTATTTCCATGGAGAGCCTTTAAGCTTACAAAATGGCCATGGAAGAAGAAGAAGAACCCAAAGAGGAAGAAGGAAGTGTTCCCACAAACCCTAGCAGCCCTCCAAGCTCTCCTCTGAGTGAAATCGCGCCTCCAAACCACCAAAGACCCAAACCCCTTCGCATTTTAGGTTTAAATAAAATAGATCTGCCACATCAGCGAAGGTCGCGCTTAGGCCCCCTCCTAGGGCGCCCGGGGAGAAATTCTGATAGTAAAATGGCACTCAGCGCCCTCTACTAAGGGGCACTCAACGCGAGCACACCAAAGATCAGTTTCTGGCAGTTTGTGCTGGTGGCGCTCAGCCCCCCTGAACTAGGGGAGCTTAGCCTGATTTTTCTGCACTGCATCTTTTTCTCTTTTTCTGCAAATCTGCTTACTTCTTGTGGTTGGTTCATCTCTATACATTGTTGGAGATTCTTACAAGCACATTATTAGCTACAAAATAAGGGATTAGAGATGAAATTACATCAAAGTAGCCCAAAACACAATTATTCATAAAACTAAGATAAAAGAGAGGGTTAAGCAAGTTATAAGCTAAAGGGAAGCTGATTTTGTCTCTAAAATGAACCTTAGATAATGATAAGAATTACCGTTATCAGTTTGCAGGCTTATGTTATCGTCTAGATAACTCAGGTCATGTCAGGCTTTAATTAATGTTAAAGTCTAGGTAATTAATTGACGTTGGCTTTTGTTAGTGTCTAAGTAACTCGAGTGTTGCATATGGATTTTTGTTACTGTTTAGTCATTTTGAGTGTCGTGTTTGCAAACTTTAACTTATGTTACTGTTTATGTAATTATATGTATTTATAGGATTTCTAAACCCTATAAATTATGTTATGAAAAAAATAAAAATCCAAATAATATCATATAATATCAACAAATATAACAACTTAGTTTATATATTAAATTAGAAAGATAATAACAACAATACAATATTTTATCTAGTTAAGTATATTTTCTATTGATATATAATATTAAAAGATCAAGCTATCAAAATTTAGTCATATACTATGTTAATATATGATAATTACAGCAACAAATATATATTAGAATATGATTTAACAATTTTTAAATTAATAATGTTAAATGAACATTGTTTAACCAATGCTATTTGATATATTTATTAGGTTGAATACATACAAATAAACTATATTACAAAATTATCTAAACAATAATTTTTTATGTGATTGTGAATATATTATTTAGCAAAAGATTATATATATGCATATATAAATAAACTAGAAATAAAGCTTTGTAAATATTTTTTAAAAACAATACTACAATCTACTAAAAAATGCTTTTACCAATTGAAATAACATATCAAACATAGCTTACTTGAAGTTTAAATCCTCTTTTTGTCTCAGTTGTTTCAAAATACGCAACTTGTAATTATATAAATATAACTACAAATTTTTCTCATGTCAATCTCATTTTTTAGGTATAACATGCTTTAACTTCTGTTATTCTCAGATATTCTCTAACAATATTTATATTAATAATTAAAATTTAATTGTTTTTTTAATTTTTATACTTTCAGGAGTGATTAATTGTTTGTTTTTACTTATTTTTATTCAATGTGATTCTTATATATTTAAAAAGACTCAATATAATCTTTTTATATTTAAATTGTTTAGAAGATAATAAATTGACAATTTACTTCTTCTTAATGTTAGATGGTTAGACACCAATAATCCTAATTTAACGTCATTCTACTACTAATTTTGTTCTTAAAATTTGTCAATAATAAAAATCAAAGAGTAAAAAAATTGAATTCATAGAATTTAAAAGGGTTAAATATGTTTTTAGTCCCTAAACTATCACGCGATTTTGGGTTTAGTCTCTCTTTCAAACTAAGGTACATTTTAGTCCTGTTTCTTAAGGAAACTTTGATTTTAGTCCTCCAAACCCAACGGCGTTAAAAAAAGGTCGAGGTGGCTAACAGTGAAATTTTAGTCAATCTTTCTCAGCTTTTCTCTCTCCCTCTCCCTCTCCCTCGTCTCCTTCCATTGACTGAGTCTTTTCCACTCTCACCTCTCTCTCTTCAACTTCTCTTTCTCTCATTCCTCCAAACCCATTCTAATTCTCACTCTCATGGGTTGTTACCTCTCTTGCAATGATCAATCCACCCTACGATCCTCACTTTAAGAAGCACAAACCCCTCGCTGCCAAACCAATCCGCCACTTCAACTACGTCGAAATCTCCCCCGCCGCAACTACGTGGAAATCTCCCCCGCCGCTTTTGGCACTGAGAATATCCGAAAGAAAGAGATTAGAGTATATTCAATATTGATCGTGTTTGTGTTGAGTTCAGTGTCCACACGCTACTAACAAGAAACAACAAGACTTTGTTTCGTATTGCATTATAACAGAGAGAAATGGGTTTAGAGGAATAGCAGGAGAGAGATGAGAGTGATAGTGCCTCTACAAGGGGTTGTTCAAGGCACAAGAGGTCTTTTCTGGGGTTCCGTCATTCCTTGTGCCCTCTTCTACTTTCTTCAACTCTTCTTCAAAACCAAGACACGTCACTACCAACCACCACCTTCCCATAACCATAAGGAGGATTCCACCACCTTCCGCCGTTCTTTATCTCTCACCGCAAGGCACGCTTCTGCCTCTGCTTACGTCCCCTCGCGCCAATTCCGTAATCGCTACTAACTCTTCTTTCCATCTTGGTTTCGACAAGGTTGCTGATGATCCCTACCATGAAACTCATAATCCCGATGGAGCTCAAAGTGGTAATTCTTGTCTGTTTCTTTATGGGATGAAGGGATTGTTGATGAAAATGTTGGATGAACAAACAATCTATGTTGATCCTCTAACCCTGCAGGCTGTGGCTGGTTTCATGTGTCAAGTTTTGGAGAGGGAACCAGTGAGTATCGTGAGGTCAACCATTAGAGTTCTATTTGAGGTTCATAAGGGGTTTTATTTAAGGACGATGAGGAGTGAGTTGTGAGCACAGAAAGAGATTGCTTTAAGAAGTCAGAGGGAGAACTAGGTAGTGGAGAACGAGGAGTGCATAGTGACCTGAGAGTTAACGATGAAGAGAAATTAACCAGGTATGGAGCGCTAATTCCGTTATTTTTAAATTATTGTGGTTTGAATGTATGAGTTTAATGTGTTCCTGTTATGTAGTTTATGTATTAATTGAGTTTCATTGCTTGAACAATTGGAAGTTAATAATACTTTGTAATTATGTTTGGTGGAATTACAACGTAAGAATGTGATTGTTATTCTAGTTTATATATGACCATGCAATGTTTGAGTTTTATGAATTATGAGTTGGTATGTGGTATTGTATTTGAACTGTGAGTGCAGGGAGAGGATAGCCAGGTGATTAGTTATTCTGTTAAACTCCAGCGGGTTCTTTGATGCAGGGGAAATGTGTCTTCTTTGTGTTTGTGAGGGAGTGTGCTGGTTGTGGTGTGATTTGGTCCAATTTTCTGCATTGATGAAAAGTTTAGATGTGAATCATGATGCATGCACAAAAGTATTTTTATTATACCTCTACAAATCATCCAGTATGGTTAAACAATTTAAGAATTCATACTGATGACATTTCTCGTACTTTTCTACTGAACTGTTTTATGCATGGTTATTCATAAAAACAAGTGCGAAAAACTGAAAAAAGAAAAAAGAACTATTTTTTGTATTGGAGTTTGGATTTGATTTCAAAAATCAATCTAATCCAAAACAAACTTATAAATATGCTGATATTTTTATTTATAAATTTATGAGACCACTTATATTTACATTTATTTTATAAAAGTATATAAACGTAATTATCATTTTTCGAGTTGTGAATTTAATAGTATAGATTTTAAAAGTTATACAACTATTAGCTTTATAATGACTTGCAGATTAGATACTTCTTGTTTTTAATTTTTTATATTAATTACATATCTTAGTAATTTTTTGAATATATACTTCAAAGAAAAATTAAAGTAAGGCTGAAATTTAAAAATGATCCAATGCCAAATGCTTTTAATTCGAGTCCATTGAATTTGATTTAAATTTTAAACCAAACTATTTTCATGGTGAATTAATGATTGATTAGGTCTAATGAATTTTCTTTTCCAAACTGATTTAATCTAATATTAAATATCCTCAGTTTATGATTGGCTACGTTAATTTTTGTAAAAATCAATTAACATAGTCTGTTTCTGATTAGTACTGTTTGGTAAAAATTTTACTAAAGTAATTAATGAATTTTATTTGCAAACTAGCTGTTATTGATTAAAATTTTCATAGTTTGTAATTTTTTATTTGCATAATTAAATATATTTTTTCTATCCTAAAATGATTGCAATTTTAGCTCTTAAAAGAATTTCAAATGCATTAGTGTTGATATTTCATGTGGATCCCAAAAATTGATGCACGTCAGAAAAGAAAAATAATAAAAGAAAAAGTGATAGACTAAAGACTGACTCAATGGAAGGAGACTAGGGAGAGGGAGAGAGAAAAGCTGAGAAAGACTGACCCAATGTCAGAAAAAACAAATCGTACAATTTCACCGTTAGCCACCTTGACCTTTTTTTAACGCCGTTGGGTTTGGAGGACTAAAATCAAAGTTTCCTTAAGAAGGAGGACTAAAATGTACCTTAGTTTGAAAGAGAGACTAAATCCAAAATCGCGTGATAGTTTAGGGACTAAAAACATATTTAACCCAATTTAAAAAACAATATGAATCTTCCATTAGAGTGTTTCTCTTTTCATTTTTCCACATTTCTTCCTGCACTCCCACTTTTTTTAAATATTTCAAAACTATCCCTTGCATTTCAGAAAACTCTACACTTCACTTTTTTTCTTCAACGAACTTCAAAATTCGTTGAAGAAAAAATCGTTCAATGAATTTTGAAATCCGTTAAAAGATCTTTCAAACTTTCAATGAATTTCGAAATCAAAATTTTTTTCTAATAGATTTTGATATCTATTGAAGAGTTTTTCAAAAACTTCAACAAATTTTGAAATTCTTTCGAATTTTAAAATTCATTAAAAGAAGTTATTTTTGAAACGTGAAATGTAAATAAATGTAGAGAGGTGTAAAGAGAAACACTCCTTCCATTAAGGCTTCTAAGTTTCAAAATAGTGGCTCCACATCGAAGATTTCTTCCTCCACCTCCATACTTTTTCCTTGTACCTCATAAGCAAAATGAAAAGACAAAATTACCTTCATTTATATTATAATTACCTATAATATAAATTACCTATAATATAAATTAACATTATAATATAAATTAACATTATAATATAAATTAACATTATAGAGTGTTCAACCCAAAATGTAATTTACTTTATAAATTGTATAATCTAATATAAATTTATATTACAAATTGTACAATTCAAAATATAAATTTGTATTTCGAATTGTGCAACTAACAGACGAAAAAGATCTTAATAAATAATTGTACAAACAATATATTTTAGCAAACATAGATAGAACTCAGGACTCATTGACAATAATAGAAGATAAATGTAAAGTTCCAAAATTGGTTGTTATTCCCATTAGTATTGTGTAGCCTAATATTGAATATAAACTTTTATTTAGTACATTACTAAAGGCAATATACAAATTTGATGAAAAAGTAATACTAAAAACATAAAGAATCTGCACATAGATTGTCTGTAGAAAAATGTAACATAATAAAGTTGCATATACTAAAGCATATATATATATATATATATATATATATATATATATATATATATATATATATATATATATATATATATATATATATATATATATATATATATATATGGCTTCTAGAAACATTTTGATGGAAATTTGTATAAATATTCTTTAAAACCAATACTACAATATACTAAAAAAGTGTTTTTACCAAATGTTTTGGTTGTGAGACTAAGGATAATTGTTTATTGGATCACATAGAGTTTAGGATAACTGTTTATCGATCAAGCTTGGAGGTTACATGTAGAAAGTAATTCGATGTTAAAATTTGTAAAGGTTTGTCAATTCTAATAATTAATGCATATTAAATATCATCATTTAGTTCTATATCTCATTGGATTGTAGTAGTGTTTGTCTTAAACTAATCCGTGTTAAACCTAATTCATTGTAGGTTAACCATTTGACCATATCTCAACCACTGAGTCAAAATTATACTGTATAGTCATATGTTACACCAAACAATTAAACAAAATTTTTAAGTAGTAAAAACATGACTTAATACTTCTTTTGGTCCCTCAAAAGAGAGGGAATGTTCATACTCGTCTTAAAAAGTTAAAAAGTTAAAAAGGGTCCCAACTTGTGAAAAAATTGTTCAAGTTAATCCTTTTTGGTAGGGGTGGGCAAAGTGCACTGTACTGCACTACACTGTAAAAATTTATAGTTAACTATAAATCAGTTCAGAAAAACTGCACTGAACTAAAAAATAGTTCAAAATAATTGAACTGAACTATTTTCTGGTTCAATTATACTGCACTACAGTTCAATTAATTAGTTTTTAGTTTATCACACTACAGTTCAATTAACTATAGTCCATGTTCAATTAATCCATGACAACTCATCAATACTAAACTCTTCCCAAAGACATAAATCAAAAAACTGCAGAAGAAAATAAAACACGATAAAGTAAAATTTCCATAATTAATTAATATACGCCACAATAATATTAATTTGGTAGAAGCAAAAAATAATAAAATAATTCATCCACACAAACATTATGTCATCTGCGTAATGGTGTGAAGATGCTAGCATCCTTCTTCACCAATCCTCTGGAGAGAAGATGCTGCAGAACCAAAGCCCTCGGAACGAGTCCTTTCTCCAAATTGTACCTAAACAACCAAGGGTACACAATAAACACAGAACTATCCCATCGAAGCTGACCCACCCAAAACCCCGTCACTGCATCAAGTTTCTCCATGGAACAGAGCATCATTGCAGGGTGTTTCCTAAACCCATCATAAAAATGACCTAAAATGACCTAAAATGACCTAAACCACTATGATAGAAAATGACATAAATCACAGTTCACAGTTAACTGTACAGTTCACAGTTAACTGTACAGTTCACAGTTAATTGTACAGTTCATAGTTAACTATACACTAAGTTCAATATTTTTAAACTGAATTGTTAAACAGTATAATTGGTTTTTAGTACAAATAGTTTAAGTTTTTTAAGTACCAAATAGTATAGATTAACTATAGTTTACAGTTTTTTATTGAACTGTGCCCAGCCTTACTTTTTGGTTACTGTGTCAAATTTTTAACGGTGCAGCTGCCACCTGGACAAAACATAATGACGTGTCTAGTTTATGTCATTGTGTGACAGTGTGAGGTTAAATGACGTGTAAAATTTAAATTTTATAAATATTTTGAGAGGGGGTAGGGGGTAACCAAAGTTAGAAAGGATACGGACAATAGGGGGATAGTGAAGAAGGCAGGTAAGAGCTGGATTGAAATTAAAAGAAAAGTGAAGGAAGAAGGCTACGTTCCTGACACAAACTTTGTGCTACATGATGTGGAGGAGGAGCAGAAAGAGCAACATCTTGTTTACCACAGTGAGAAACTTGCCGTTGCCTTTGGAATACTTTCAACACCCCCCGGAACTCCAATCAAGGTGTTCAAAAATTTAAGAACTTGTGTAGACTGTCATACTGGCATCAAATACATATCAAAGATCGTTCAGAGAAAAATAATTGTGAGAGATTCTAATAGGTTTCATTGTTTTGAAAACGGAATATGCTCGTGTAAAGACTATTGGTAGTATTCCATATCAATAGACGTGCCAAGCATGGAGTGAATTGCTGTCTTGAATTCATGCTTCTGAATACGCAGCGTCTGACATTAGTTGCATTGTTCTAAAAGCCACAATATAAATCTCTAAATAATTTCATTGTTTTTCATCATAATTACAGTATAAATCTCTAATTAATTTCATAAATAAAATCAAGGTTTTTTCCACAATATAAAATAATTGGTCTAAAAGCCACATTAACATATCCAGACAATTTATTTTCAAGCAGATTAATTTTACGCAATCAGTTTGAATTGTGATTTCCCTTTCACAAACACAAAAAAGAGCCCCACACTTTTCTTCTTAAGCTCTTGACATGAAATAAGCAAGATTTGCAAACGTTAATCTAAACAAAATTCACGTCCACGGTTTCCCTTTAAATTGAACAAGTCTTAAACTTTTGGTAGATCTCAGACTTAAATCTTATCCCTCATTACCATTGTTCCGAATCTTAAAACTCATTCAGATTGAATATTTCAGACCGCAATGGAAAAACTCATTCAGAATATTATTCCATTAACTTTATTTATATTAATCACCTGCAATCACATTTACCCTTCTACTGTGACGTGCAGCATCAAAATCTGCCAAGTCAACCAATAACCAGTGAATTCTACTTTTTCAGCAAATTTCAAAATGCAAACCTCCTTAATGGTGGCTGAAATAATCAAACAGTATGAAAATCGTATGATAAACTAATCCTTTTTTACAGTGATTGTTTTAAAAATAATTTCTACAAGAAATTCTGATTACACCGAAATGGATAGAAAATAAACTTCAAAAAATTCTGATTACACCCAAATTTGGAACCCTAATCGCGAGTTCATCGTGAATAAAAAACTTCCAACCCTCTCGTAAAAATCACCCAACCAAGATTTGTCATCAGCACATCAAACTCTTCAAACCTGCAAGCAAACCCTTCATCGCCAATCTTCGTCACGCCATCAACATCTGTATCTTCTTCAACGTAGAGCAAAGTAGCGTCTACCCTCTATCAAAATATTTATTTTTTTAAAATTTAAAGTTTACACGTCATTTAACCTCACATTGTCATGTAATGACATAAACTAGACACGCCATTATGATTTGTCTAAAGTGGCAGCTGCACCGTTAAAAATTTGACACCATAACCAAAAAGGATTAACTTGAACAATTTTTTCACAAGTTGGGATCCTTTTTAACTTTTAAGAAAAGATAGAACGAATTTGAACATTCCTTCTCTTTTGAGGGACAAAAAAAGTATTAAACCTAAAAACATCAACATGCTAATTGAAATGACATATCAAACATAACTTATTTGAAGTTTAAATCCTCTTTCTGTCTCAGTTTTTCAAAACACACAACTTGTAAGTATAAAAAATTTAATTGTATTTCAATTCTTATACTTTCAGTGAATTGTTTCTTTTTAATTATTTTTTATTCAATATGATTTTTATATATTTAAAAAGACTCTATAATTTTTTTATATTTAAATTGTTTAGGAGATAATAAATTGTCAATATGCTTCTTTTTTGTGGTGGAGGGCTAGACATCAATGATCCTAATTTAACGTGATTCTACCCATTTTGTCTTGAAATTTAACAACAATGAAAATGTAATAATAAAAAGTTAAAAAGTGAAAATGTTGAATTCAGAGAATTTAAAAAATGATATGAATATTCCATGTACTTTTCCACATTTCTCTTTACGTTCTTAATTTTTTTAAAAATTCTATTTATTGTATTTCATAAAAGTTATACTCTATTTCTTTTCAACAAATCAACAAATTTAGAAAACAGCTAAGAAAGCTCTTTCAATAAATTTTAAAATATGTTAAATTTTCAATAATTTTTAAAATTTATTAAAAATTTTGGACAAATCTTTCAATAGATTCAAAATTTGTTGAATGATTTTTTAAACAAATTCTAAAATTCGTTGAAAGATTTTTCTTTTCAACAGATTTTGAAATCCGTTATAGAAAATCTTTTAAAAATTTCAACAAATTTTAAAAATAAATTTTTGAAATATGAGATTAAAAAAAATGAGAACCTTCCATTAAAGCTTTTGGCTTTCAAGATAATGGCTCCACATCAAAGATTTCTTCCTTCACCTCTATATTTTCTTCCTCTTCCTTACCTCATAAGTAAAATGAAAAGACAAATTTACCTTCATCTTCTTTCCTCTTCCTTCATCTCTACCCCATTTTCTTCTTCCACTTTTACCTCCACCTCTACCCCTCCTTCTTCCACTTTTACCTCCACCTCTACCCCCTCCTTCTTCCTGAGGTGTTAACTATCCACGGATATTTACTACCCACGGATAACGGATAGCGGATATTTCAATACCCACTTCTAAACGGGTCGAGTACCGGTAGTATACTACCCGTCCCGCAGATACCCGTTATCCGCAAAAAATTAAAAAAAAATAATTTATATATTTTTTAATTAAATTTAATTAAAATAAAATAAAATAATATTTTATTAGGTTAAATTTAATTAAAATTAAATTTTAATTTATATTTAATTTAATTTATATTATATTATATTTCTTTTTTGTAATTTTATTTAAATTTTATTTTAAAAATATATTAAATATTTTTTTTTGTGGGTATTCACGAATACCCACAGGTTTTAAAATACCTGCGGGTATTTTTTAAACGGATACCCGACGAGTAGCCGATCGAATAACGGATACAATTTTATATTGCAGGTTGGGTTGCGGGTAGACATTACCCGTTGTCATCCCTAGGTGTACCCTTCATTCTTCCTTCAATTCCACATAGTTCATTTTTTTTGGTTTTCTAATTATTTATTTCGTTATCCCTTTTGGAATTATTTCATTTAGTGAACACTATCAACCTTAAAAGTATCACGAATTAAACATCCTATAATATAAATTATCTATAATGTAAATTAACATTATAGAGTGTTCAACCCAAAATGTAATTTAGTTTTCGAATTGTATAATCCAATATAAATTTGTATTCAGAATAATTCAAAATACAAATTTGTATTCCGAATTGTACAATTCAAAATATAAATTTGTATTCTGAATTGTACAACTGACATGACGAGAAAGATTTTGATAAGTAATTGTACAAACAATATATTTTAGCAAACATAGATAGAACTCACGACTCATTGACAATAAAAAAAAAACATAAATGTAAAGTTCCAAAATTGGTTGTTATTCCCATTAGTATTGAGTAGCCTAATATTGAATATAAACTTTTATGTGGTATATTACTGAAGGCAATCTCCAAATTTTATGAAAATGTAATACTAAAAACATAAAGAATTTGCACATAGATTGTCTGTAAACAAATGTAACACAATAAAGTTGCATATAAAGTTGCATATATATGAGTGCTAGAAACATTTTGATAGAAATTTGCATGAATGAAAGGCTGAAATTCAAATATTTCTTCATAAAACTCTGCAATGAAATGTAGCCCCATATATTCATGATGTTGTTCTTTGAACCTTAAAGTAACCCTTGTCAAAAACTGGTGAAAACAAAATGAGGGAAGAGAGTACCTGTGGCTGTAACATATTACAGCCTACAGATAGAAGACATGTCTCAAAATGGAGGCATGTAAAACTAAAAGCAACTCCAACTGTCAGTTTTTAGTAGTTGTTGGCAAGGCTTCAAAAAACATCTTTCATGTCCTAAATTCATCCTACACAAAAGAACCAGTCTTTTAGGTTCCATTTTCCACTTCCAAAATCAATGGTGGTTCCAAATTCTAAGGAGAGAAAGACCCATTGATTCTAAAAATTGTGGCATCAAAATACGCACAAAATTGTCAATGCACATTCTCGATAAAGATTGAGAAGTGACTGACCATTCACTTGCCATTTGACCTTTTGCCAGTGGATTTTTTGGGTGATAACAAGGTGAGGTTGCGTGATTTTGGTGTTTGATGTCCAAACACTTTCCTCAATGGTGTGAACTCTGATTCATCATCATCACTATCAATGTTATCTGGAGTATGCCTGTTCTGATATGCTCTCTGCTGCAGAAGAAAGACATTGAAATAGTAGCAGACCAAATCTTCTCTGCTCTTCTTAGGAAATGTTTTAAAGAGATGATCCCAAAAACATTTATCAAGTGAAGCAGGGTTTGATTTCACCACATCTCTGAACTTCTTCTCATCCTCATCTGTCCAAGAACTACTAACTTCTTCACCTACCATGTTTAATCTCCATTGGAAAAAAGCCTCCCCCAGCTCTATCTTAACTTTAGACCTTTTCTCACCAACATGAAACCGGACACACTCAACAGAACCTTGTACTGGGCAGCCACATGAATCTTGTCTTCCTTTTCCAATAGGGTCCCTTTCAACAAGACACCATTTTGAATTTACAAATTTTGGAGGCCATATTTGGGTCCCCAACCACTTAGAATCACTTTCACAAGTTGTGCCAGTCCATTCTGGCACTTCAGCTTGATGATTTGGCCCCACAGGGATGTGCACCCGGGCATATTTATCAAGACTACAGGAGTCAAGTAACTTCTTATCGACAACATCTTCAGATCGAGAACTTGAGGTTCTCTCCAAATGTCCACGAGCTTTTGTTTTTGTTTTCGATGAAGTCGAGGAGACTCCATCGGATGTAGATTTTCCCAATAAAGACTTCTCTTCACACTTCAACCTCTTTCTAAAATTGTACAATGCCTCAACGCGATCATCGTACATGGAAGGATGCATTTTCTGACTCTACAAAATGGCATAACATTTTGGTTTTAATTTGACACCAGTGTTCTCTTTTCAATTTTCAATAGAAACATGGACACAAAACACAACACTACACTCTAAACCATCTAATGTAAAAAATATGGAACACAAAACAACATAGACCCACGCACAAGAGAGAAAGAAACTTAATGAAACTAAATTTAAGCAGCCTAGCAAAAGATTTAAATTGATTATCAATATTTGTATAATCTTGATTGAAATAAAGAGAATAATTTAACTGAAGATTTTGCAGACGATTAACATAATGCCAGCAAACGCTTTTTACCTTATAAATAAATAATTTATTACACTAAAATATAAAAATTAAAGTTTGAACTAAGCAATAAGATATCAACAATTATAAGTTCTTTCAATAACAAAGATTTAAAAAGAAGTCAAAAGATTGAATTGCTTCGAGATAAATTTAAAAGTTGAAGAATTAGAATTATGAAGTAAGATACTAATGAATACTCAGCATAAATAAGATATTGTCAAATCTAGTAAATTTGTAATAAGATAAAAATAGAAATTTTAAATTTTCTGAAGTAACTTGTTCTTCTTAATGTATGGGCAAGAAAACTATGAGACATTAATTTTGATGAAGCATAAGTGTCCGGTAAATGATATCAATATGAATTTAAATTATTCTTGTCTTATATCATAATTATCAATCACAGATAGCAAAAGGTAGTCACTAACTTTGAAAACAGTATAGTAAGATGACCGCTATTTTAAAAACTATAATACTAACTAAATAATTTATACTGCAAAAATACACATAAATACTTAAAAAATAAAACAAAAACTGAAAACTATACATATTCATGATAATAATAAGTCATAGTTTACAAACTGACCATCAATCTATAAGCAACAACAATATAGTAATGAAGTTGTAAAAAAAATATGATGGTAAAATTAATAGAAAAAGAGCACAACAAATTAGATTACAAATTAGCAGAATGTGAAATACAACAATGGGTGGAGGAAGCCTAAAGAAAAATGAAAGAATGAAAAGAACAGTCCTATAGTGAGTGAAGGAATAGATGTCAAATAGATGTAAGCTTTTGAAGTATATTTTTACCTAAAAGAAACCCCAAAATATGGATTTCTGAAGCCTAAAGTTGAGTTGTGTGTATATAGTAATTATGAAAAAACAAATACATCAGTAAATTATAGAGAAAATAATGTAGAAGAACAGCATCCATGATTACGCATATAAATATAATAATGATAATGCCAATAGCAAAAGGGCCTAAACCAGAAAATATTGACAATAGTTACCAAACAGAAAAAATACATAGAGGCATCTATTTAATTAAATAATCGGGAAATAAATTTATCAAAAAATTATAAAGATTTATTTCCTTGACGTATGGTCTCAACAAAAAACAATGGCATAGAACTCGGTACTATATTTCATAATTCATTAATGATCTGCATGACAAACAAAGAGAACATGGTAGTTTCATATTACCTGCCAACTAAGTTGTTCACTGGCTGTCTCAAAATCTTTCTTTAGAAAGACTGCTTCTCGAAACAACAAAGCCTGCTTCCAGATCTCTTGACTACTGCAAGACTTCCACTTAGACTTTTCAGGAACCGAACCAACTGCAGGATCACAAGGATTTTTAGCAATGCTGTTAATCCAAATTAGCATTTCTGACACAGACTCTCTCTTCCTCTTGTGACCAAATTTCTTTTGGTCAACACTAGATGGATCCAATATCAAGACTTCATCACTTTCGTCATCATCATCTTTATTGTTGTTTTTGCTTCCATCTGACAATCTAAGCATGTCACTTTCTGCATCGGATGCATCCACAGTTAATAATTTGCTCTCATCAAACTCTTCTGGTGTATCCATTTCAGTATTAAATCCGCAAAATTTTACTACAATAGGCTCACCCTTGTCGTGGTCCTCCAGCATGTCCAAATCAACAAGTTCCGGCCTTCTAACTTTCTTGGCCTCATTGAAATCTGGATTCACCCCGTTCACCCTATTAGTACCACACAACTTCCTCCCCTCTAGATAGTCACATACATTATCATATTCATTCCCATTAGAATTTGTATTCTTGTCTTTCACACTATTACTACCACATGACTTACTCCTATCTATATACTTATAAGCACTCTCCTGTTCAGCCCCATTGGACTCTGGTTTCACACACTTGACTCTATTACTACCACTGAGCTTCCTACCATCCGGACAGCCACAATCCCTCCTCTCATGTTCATCTCCTACCTCCTCCTCACCAGAATCGTCCAACATGGATTCAGTGTGTGCCTCCATCAAATGCTTCTGAAACTTAACTCTATCACCCTCTAAACCATATTCAGCAAACTTGCCACCAGCAACATTCTTCAAACATGTCTCTAGAGCACTTAAGTGTTTGCTGTAAACATGTTCCACATCGGAACCAACCTTCACACCCAATCCATACTCTTCCCCCACCAAATCCCACAGCCTATTCTTACAAACAGCATCATAACCACCTTTCTTCTTCACCACCATGAAAAGTTTATACAAATCCAAAGACTCCCCGTTACCCATCATTGTAGACACGGATCTGTTTCAGAAACAACCAACCAAGGAATTGATCAAAACAGCATGCACCCTTATCAGATAAACCTACAAACACATTTGCATTATCAGCTTCAACTTCAAACTAATTAAGGGGGATTTAGCTAGATCAAAGAAAACCCCATCAACAAACCACACCATCCTGCTATGGTTATCACATTCAAGTTATAAAAACAAAACAAATGATCATGTAAAGGCTTCATTTTTATTCCCCCACCGCCAACCCAAAAAAAAAAAACATAAAGAAGGAAACCTAGGTATACAAGCCTTCAAGGCTGAGAACTGAAAAAGGGTACCGAAGGAAACTACGTGCTTTCTCTATCTACATCGTCAGAGAAAGGGGGAGAGGAAGGGACAGAAAATTTTCGGAGTCCCGCGCTTTGTTTATGAAGCTAAAAGTCTATATAAATTGGAGATAGTGTTATTTTGGAAGAATGAAGGAGGGGCCAAAGTTCAAGTTTTGAACAGATGCAGACCCTCTTCTTCAAAATCCATGAGGGTTTATGAAAATCTGTAAATGAAAATAGCTTCGGAAAATTAAAATAACAAAAGGGTTTTCAGAAATTTCAGGGCAAAAATTAATTGTGAAACGGAGGATTCTTAATTTTTGATAGGAAGTAAAAATAGATAAAAATAAAGAGTTTTCATTGAAAGTGAAAAAGAAAGAAAGACAGACATACCAGTGTCTATAAAGAAAAACTTGAGAGAATGCTTCCACAACCAACCTAATGTGACCTCACTTGTGGTTTAGCACCACCAACTTGTCCCTTAATTTGCCAAATCCCAATGCTATTGCATTTTCTTTTCTTTTCTCTAAATCTCTTTTTCACTCTTTCTCTCCTTTTTTTTTTTTCAAAAAGAAAATATGTTGGAGGAAGGATATGTGGAGAGAGAAGGAGAAGAAAGAAGAATTTGGAGAGTTTTACTTTTTCATAGAATGAAGGTTTTTTATAGAGAGAAGAATCATGTAAAACTATCTTTTTATATTATTTTATTTGGTGTGGTTTCATTAACCATGGTTAATATTTAACTTAGGATAGCTTGAGTTGAATTTTAAATAGATGCATAGTGGATTGTTTTTAGAGATTAAAAAAATAAATGATAAAAGGATAAATAAATAATCAAAGTGTATCATCAAACACAAATTGGGTGCTATTCAAAGTTGTTGACTATTAATGACATTTATGATTTATTTTATTTCAAGGAAATATAAATACTAATTATTTACTACTTTCTCAAATTTGATTTACATATAAATAAGATTGTGGTATTTTTTGTAAGGAAAACAATAATATTTGGTAGTATTTAACTTAGATTTTTTTCTCAATTTATAAAAAGATAATTTCGTATTAAAAATATACAAAATTCAATACAATATTTTGATAAATTTCAAGTTACTTTTTAGTGAAATATACAAATAGTAAATGGTAAAACCATCAAGTAGTCCAATATTATCTCTATTCTTTTCATTTGAAGGAGATATAGATATTCATTTATAATGTTTTGTGATTTTTTCACCAATGATTTGATTATAATGAACTTTTAATTAAACCAATATAATAACTTCAAACTTATTGTTGAAATTCAATGGTAATAATGAGAAAATATTAACTTATAACTTATAAGCAAGGAAGAACAAAAAGTTCGAATCAATTCCATATGAAAAGGTTCAAAATTTTGTATCGGTTTATCTCTATATACAAAACTCACATTTTCTTTTTACATAAATGTTGTATTTTTTTAATGTTTTTAAATTTTAATAAAAAGTCAAAATGTATATATATAAAGTTGTTTTAAATTATTCCCATAAAAATTCAAACCATAAATTTTGTATCACAATTTTTTTTAAAATATCATATCACAACATTCCTATACATATTATAAGAATTAATTGATTAATTTGAAATTTTTAATAGGATGTTTGATCAAATCAATAAATTAATTACTAATTTATTTGATTATTTTATAAGTTAGCTTGAGAAGAAAAATATTTAATATAATTAAGAAATATATTTTTATAGTGGTTTATCAATTATTTAAGGGTTAAATATGTTTTTAGTCCCTAAACTATTGACCGTTTCTGGTTTTCGTCCCTCTTCCAAAGTAAGGTACAATTTAGTCTTCAATCTTTAAAAAACGTTTGTTTTAGTCGAAAAAACGAACGTTTTGAGGACTAAAACGAGGACTAAAAATAAAATTTTGAGGACTAAAACGAACGTTTTTCTAAAGAATGAGGACCAAATTGTACCTTACTTTGGAAGAGGGACGAAAACCAGAAACGGCCAATAGTTTAGGGACTAAAAACATATTTAACCCATTATTTAATTTAATAAATTTATTAATTATTTAATTTAATAAATTTATTTTATTTAAAAGATTATGATAAAAGATAAAATAGTTTATTAATTATTTAATTTAAAAAATTATGAAAATAGATAAAATGGTTTATGAATTTAAAATATTTTATTCTGTTTAAAATATTTTCTAAGAGATAAAAGGATTTATTTTTTATTTCATTTAAAATATTTTTTAAGAAGATATTAAACTAATTTGATCATTCAGTATATATGTGCGAAATTTTGAAATTATGTAGTTTTGTTAGACGGAGTCATTAAATTTTATTATAATATTTTATAAAAATATATTTTTTAAATATTTGCGAGTATTTGCGGGTATCAACCGATATTCGTGAGTTTTAAAATATCCGCGGATATTTTTTAAGTGAATATTCGCGCGGATAGCGAGTCGGATAGCGGGTGGATTTTTTTTTTTGTCGGGTTGGGTTGCGGGTAGGCATTATCCGTGCCCGACCCGACCCGTTGCCATCCCTAATTAGAAGGTAAATTTTAATTTATTTTTAAAATTAGAAGAAAAATTAGAGTTTATTTTTAAAATTATAAGGACAATTCTTTATTATTTTTAAAATTAGAAGAATTTTATTTTATATTTTTCAAACCAACTCTAATCCTATTTTTTTGCACGAAAAAATCAAACATAAATCTAATAATTATATTTCGATAATATAGTTAGAGTTAGTTTAAAAATAATGAAATAAATATTTAGTAAATTTGTGAATTTTAATAAAGATTAAATTTGATATCAATTTAAACAACGATAAAATTTGGACTGAATTGAACAAATATAATAAAAATTGAGACTAAATTCAATTTAAAGGATGGACTAATTTGACATTGTCGAGCGAAACTCTGGGACAAAATAGGGTATTAAGCCTAACACTAAAATCAATATAAGAGATTGAGAGGTGACACTCATATTACTATATTGACTTGACACTTGACATTATCATTGACTTGACACATGAGACTTGACATGTGACACTAACATTACAACGTTATGTTGACTTAACATGTAGACACTTTTTTTAAAGTTAAAAAAATAAGAATAAAAGATTAAAAGTATAAATAAAATAACAAATTGATACATGACACATTCTTCTCGTCTTACATTGAACTTAATTTATCAAAATAGGAATTACATTAAAAAAATAAAAAAGATGAATATTATGTGAAACAAAATAGACAAAAATATAAACATATACAAAGACACGTATTTAAGCCAAAATTCAATTAATAATACCGACTTGAAATATAATTAATTATTTAATTCACTAATTAATTTAATATTAAAACTTACAATTAATAGTAAACGTATACTTTTTTTTTCTTTAAAAATTAACTCAAACACATAATTTATTTATGACTTTATTCAGTTTGTATTTGCCAGTTGTCCATACTCGAAGCAAATATTTATTATTTTAACTGTACATTCATTTATTTTAAAATTTAATACATTTATTTTAAAATTTAATAATTTATTTTAAAATTTAATACATTTATTTTAAAATTTAATAAATTTATTTTAAAATTTAATACATTTATTTTAAAATTTAATACATTTATTTTAAAATTTAATACATTTATTTTAAAATTTAATACATTTATTTTAAAATTTAATACATTTATTTTAAAATTTAAAATCATTAATTATGGATAGAATTGAAAATTCATTCAAACTACCAATTATTTATTAATTTGATAGTGTTGACTTATTTTAAAATATTTGTTACTTTAAAAACAATAATTATTTTAAAAAAACATTAATCAGTAAAAAAAATTCAAAATACATTTCAAATAATTTATCTAAAACAAAAATACATTTAGGAAATTACATTTGTCATTCTAGTAATTGGTAAGTCAATAATTTTTAAAAAGGTTAAAGTATTGCTTCTATTACAGAAGGCAAGCGATCTATGCTAAAATACCTTTGCCAAACTAAATAATTTTTTAATATTCCAATGAGATTTATACAAATGGTTTTGTTATGGGTATAGATTCAAATATTCGTGATGCCATCTTTACAATTGGACAGAACCATATCCTACAAATTCATTTGGTTATCCAACACCTAATTGAACAAGAGTTTCTCTTTTATTCACCTCGGTAGTTATTTTCTCATCTTCACATATGTAAAATAATGAACATGTTCTTATAATAATATATCTAAATTATGCATTTTAAATAATTTAAAACAATATTTTATATTATGCAGAAAAAAATTACATAATTTTAAATTATATAACTCGTATATATATATATATATATATATATATATATATATATATATATATATATATATATATGTATATATATTCAAAACTACATCATTTAAAATATATTTAGGTTAACAAAATATTCTAAATATAGTTTCAAATATTATATAATTCTTATTTATGACATCCTAAATATATAATAACCACAATCATATAATATAGACGTCAACATCCAAATAAAGAGAACAGTTAGAGTTTGACTTGCAATTAAGTACGGAATTACAGTCATCCAAATATGAAGACAGAATTTTAAACTTAAACAGTTTAGAGTATTCAACACTTCAAGCGTTCAAATAGAAAATTCCTAAGTAGACTGCACTGCAGCATCAGTGTCCTCTAGTTCTTGCTCCAAAGGTATCTCCTCAACAATTTCTGCTCTCATCCAAGTGGATGATCATCGCAAAAGAAAACATACAAAAGCAACACACCACAAGAAGCAAGGGTGAGCTAGATAAACAAGCAATAATCATATAGTACAATCAATCGATGTCATCATGCTTAGTTACATATAAAAGAACAATTAAAGCATACCCTTTAAACCATGACTCAAACACTCAACAAGACTCATCCGGATTGGTATAACTGTCGAACTATTGGTCGTCTTTGCACTTGCATAGTTCAGCTGGACCTCCCCAACACTATGTAATGTAAATCCCCCCATCTGTCTATGTCTAAACTCTAAGACTATAGACGAGGACCTCCCTCTACTCTCATCACTCACACTGTTCTTCTCTATTTAAGCATGAACAGTGCTTTGAGTGTAGGGATAGACATACCAGTTCAAAGCTCCATACAGTTATACAGAACAACATTAACACCCTGCACATCACTTTCAATCATCTCACCCTGAGATGTCCAGTTCACACTCAATTTCATCATTTCAATTTGCAGTCACATTATTTCAAGCCACACAATTCAAATATATGGACATGCATACATCCTGGCAATCAAACAACATCAAACAGCTCAAACAGATGTGGAAAAATATGAAACTCACTGAACCAGGTCTTACCATGCACCAAGATGCAAGGCAAGACAGCAAAAATTCGCACAGTGCACCACCCTTGGTGCGTTGAGCGAATTTTCCTGACGATGGGAGTGTTTTTCAGCTAAAATTCGCATTGCGCACCACCCTTGATGCGCTGAGCGAATTTTCCTGACAGGGGGACAGCTAAAATTCGCATAGCGCCCCAAATTCGCTATTCGAATTAATTTGGCTAATTTCCCAAGCTAGCAACAGTCGCAAAGCGACTACATTCGCTACGCGACTTACCAAACAGATAGCAACTCTCTCTAGTCTTTAGCATATCGCACCAACTCTCTGTGCGAATGCTCAAACAGAGAGCACCTCTCTGTGTGGACTCGTATGCGAAAACATTCGCTTAGCGAGTCTGCATAATCTGCAGAACGCAAATTTTGCAGAATTACCCACTCACCCACTCCTTACCACTTTTAGGCCTTTCTTCCAACTTTCAAGCCTTTTAATTCATATTTTGTACCTAATGAAACTTGTCTAGATGATTATGAAGCGTTATTAACATGATTTTAAAGTGATCAATACCTAAGTTTTAACTTAAACTCCCATTTTTTATTAACCCAAGAACCCAATTTCAATTCTACCATGTTCCTAACCTGTTCTAATTTACTCATCCCAGCTAGCCAAACTGCCCAATTGCACTCAGGACTACCTATGCTGAAATTCTCTACCTTAGTTCCTTTCAAAAGACTCAAAACAGTACTTCCTTAACTATTTACCCTTCTAACGCGACTAACACATGATTTCCACCTCAACCACCCCTTACTAACCCAATTGGTCATCGAAGAAGAATCAAATGTCTGAATGCATCAGTCTCACATTCGACGCTAGCACATATGACTAGTTACAACTGACTGGATCAGAATAGGGCTGCTCTATGATCAGGGATGTGCCAACTTAGGTTTTTAAGATTCCTCTATCCTACCAACACAATACTCTCAACAAGTCACAATTGATTTATCTAAGTCATCCAAACTGTCCTATGGTGTTCTATACTTCAAATTACTTAACTTCAATACCTCACAGTAACCTAAAACAGTACCTGTGCACCTAGTTACTAACCACATGACCAACATTACATACTCCAAGCCTCTCCAACAAAGCAAGTACAACCAACAAATATATCCAAGTCAAATCAAAATCATCAAATCATGGTTACACAAATTTCACATATTCAACAGGTGCAATTTAAAACATGCTCACCCCAAAATATAGTGTAATAATAAACCACTCAAAATAAATTAAACGACCAATCATACAACTCCTAAAATATAACTAGCTCCCCTTACCTCAGAGTTGTATTACCAAGCTCACAAGGACGCCCATTTTTGGTATCTCACACACGCGAACTCAATCCAAACCCTACAAACCACCAAAGTGGTGATAACAACAGCTCTTAGAGCTTGATTTGGCAGAAACAGGAAAACGAAACCCGCTAGTAACATACAACCAGTAATGTTGCATGCTCTAGGTTCGAAGACAGTGAAAGAGAAGGGAAAAATGACTTACCAGTCCAAACAAAAATACGATCGATTCAAAAGGAAGCCTTCGGTGTGGTGAACGTCTAAGCACCTTCCAACCCAAGATTGAACGGTTCAGAGAGCTGGAAATTTAGAGAGAAAGCAGAGAAGAGTTTAGGGCAAAGAGTCTTAGAGAGAGAAGAGCTTAGAAAATGAAAAATTCTGAAGAGCCCTTCCTAAGGTTAGGTTGGCCTTAGTCTGATGGGCTTGGCTGCCCCACATAGGGCCCAATGGCCTTAAACTTTTTTCAGGCTCTTACATTATTCATTCTATATAATTTTTAAAATATTATATATTATATATTTAAAAATAGACTTAATTAGTATGTTGATCTAGATATAATTATTATTTTTTCTATTCTTTTTTATTCAATTGAGTTCTTATATAAATAAAGTGATTATGGTTTTTTTTCTTAAGATCTAACACAATTTCAAAGGTTGTGGTCACGTGTCAGTACAAACCTTGTTTTTCTTTAATTTTTTTTCTTATGGGTATACCTTTTTAAGGATGTTTTTGTTAGGAGAGATTATATATATATATATGTGACATAAGTCTTACCTCGTATAATAAGAATTGACATTTTCAATCCAAAATTTCACACCATTTTTAATCCAAAACTTCGAGGCATTAAGTTTACGAGTCTTTTTTATTATATGGTGTTTAACTTTGTGATATATATATCTAATATAGTATTGGGAATTTAAGTGAGTCTAAGTCACACATTGGATAGAAATTAGAAGGTAAAACACTATATAAAGGTGAAAGACCCATTAACTCACTGTTTTAAGGTTTTGGGTAAATAGTGGTGTCAATCTTTTATATAGTTGGACTTATATCTCATTGGTGTTTGTATCTCCCAAGTGAACCTCCTCTTCGATAGACCCAATAGTGGTATCTGCTTCCGCTATATAAAGATGAAAGACCCATTGCCTTAAGGTTTTTGGTAAAGAGTGGTGTCAATCCCTTATATGGACTCATATCTCATTGGTGTTTGTATCTCCTAGATGAATCTCCTCCTCGATATACTCAACATGTAGGACTTAGACTCACACTTGAATTATTTTCAACCATCTTTCCTCAAGGATAAGTCTTTTTCATATGTTATATTTTTCTTAGAGTTGTCAAAGCGGGTCACCTGGCCCGACTCGGCCCAGCCCACCAAGGGTTGGTCACTTAGTGAGTCAATCCAACCCGACTCATTTATTAGCGAGCCAGAAAAATTCGAACCCAGTCCGACCCAGGGTAAACAGGTTGACTCACTCGCTCACTTAATTATAATTTTCTTAAAATAAAACAAAATTACAAACTTTCTATAATTCAAATTTAAACAAATTTCACTCCCAAATTTTTTTGAAAATAAAAAAACTTAAATAATTTTTTCAAACAAAAAATAATAATAAATATTTTTTTATAAAATTAAAATTAAATTTTAATAAAATAAAATTAGGTAGGTGGGTTGGTGGGTCAACCCAACCCACCACGGGTTCAACCCGCATGAGCCGGGTTTAAATCAACTGGGTTTAAATATAACCTGCATAAAAATAATATAATTTTTTCAAACCCAACTCGGATCGAACTCGTGGTGGGTCAGATTGACTTGCGGATTGTGACCCATTTTAACCTTCTAATTTTTCTTCGTGTCCTTTACTTATATAGTTTTATTTCCCGAAAAATCCTAACATCCCGACAATCACTTTATTTATGGGAAGGAAGATGGTTTTGGGGAAATGAGGGAATTCGAGAACAATGTGAATGATGGGAAAGTGGGTGATGATGGATAGTGGTAGAGCTTCTTAGGATTACAGGCGGCTTTGGTCTCCCCAATTCATTTAATATATATAAATTTAAGTTTGAAAGAGAAAAAGAATTTGAATCCACGGAATCATCTCTTAAATAGTATTAACATAAACTTAATGAAATGAACTACATTAACTTTATTTTAAAAATATAGAAATTTAATTATGTAGAAAAAAAATCATAAATCTAAATATATAAACTAGAATACTCATTAAATATAGTTTTAAATTAATTATGAAATTTTATATCAATAACATTTTAGTCATTTTATATATCATGAGAACACAAAAAGATGCCCTGAGGAAAGGATGTAGACAAAAAATATAATTAGATGAAATTATTTTATTTGTCACTAGTATATTAATAGCTTTTTTATGACGTAACATCTTAAAATTTATAGCAAAAGATTTTTTGAATATAATATATTAAATATTTTATTATATATATATATATATATATATATATATATATATATATATATATATAAACAGAAAAGATAAGAAATAAATAACAAAATAATTAATATCAAATTATTAATTTTTTAAATAAAGATAACGAACTTATCTGTTCGGAAAATATAAGCATCAGTCAAAAGAGATCATTGCAAACAAGTAATGCTTACAATAAAATAATTAAAATAAAAAATTTGATCACTATAAATGTGGGATAGTTAGGAGGATAAGAAAGAAAAAAAGAAGAAGAGAATAAGAGATAATGTTGTCAAAATGGGTTAGAATCCACGGATCAATCCAGTCTACCATTAGTTTCAGTCGGATTGGGTTTGAAAAAAATAATTTTTTTTTATACGGGACCATTTTCATCTCGACTCACTTAAAATTTGGCTCACGCGGGTTGAACCCGTGGTGAGCTGTTGACTCACATATTATTTTTGTGTTTTAATATTATTAGTTAACATTTTTTTATTGTATTGTATATGGGAATAAAGAAAAAAATGTTTCAAGATAGCAAAATATTATAAATTTATCCATTCAAGACTCTAATCTTATAAATAGATAAATGAGACAAAAATTATCAATATTATAAATGGATTACTTTGGATTACATTTGAGTTGTATGTTAATTTTTTTATTTTGAATTGTTTTTGGAGTTTAACATCATTTTAGAGTGAAATTATTTAAATTTGAATTACCAAAAAAGTTATAATTTTTTTTTTGGATTTAAAAAAAACTAGTAATTAAAAGAGCGAATGAACCAACCCGTTTAATCCACCAATTCGTGCTGGGCCGGGTCGGATTCAAATTTTTTTGATTTGCTAATAACTGAGCTAGGCTGGGTTGTCTTACTAAGTGGCCAACCCGTGGTAGATTGAACCAGGAGTGATGCTCCCTCCACCACCCCATCTTCTCTCTACACCTCCCCGATTTTTTTAAATTCCAAATTTACCCTTTTTACTTTTTACTTTTACCAATTTTACTTTTTATTTTTTAAAACCCTAATCTCAATCCCCTTTCGGTTTCACTTTTCCTTTCACTCTCAGTGGCAAGCCCCCCCCTCCCACCCCCACACAGTTACTTTCTCTCTTTCTCTTAATTTCCACTCCCTTTAACACAACATTTTCCATTTCCTTTCAAATTCCACGAGATTCACTGAACACCCAGTGATCATCGAAGAGAAGTTCATCTCTTGCGGCCTAAATGATTTTGTTTATAACGACAATGATTATCTTCTGGTGGTTCAGAGTTTCAAGTTTAAGCATAGATTTTCAAGTTTGGTTATTTAAAGACAAGGAATTGAGGAAGAAATTTTTAGTAGATTATAAATTATGGAATCATGATACTTTAAAACTCATTAGAAGTTTTAAATGTTTAAAATTTATACCATGCAGAATTTGGTTTTCTTGTCAAATTTGAGAGTGAAAGGGAAAGTGAAAGTGAGAAGGGAATGAGATTAGTGTTTTAAAAAATAAAAAGTAAAATTGGTAAAAGTAAAAAGGGTAAATTTAGAATTTTAAAAAAATTGGGGAGGTGTAGGGAGAAGATGGGGTTGAATGGATTTGGGGGAGAGTGATTCAATGAATTTGAGAGGATCTGAAGGTAAATTTTTTGTTGTTTATTTGAGTGAACTTTGGAGGTAAATGAGAGTAAATTTGGAAGTAAAGTTTGTAAGAATTAATGTAGAATTTGATTGGTGTGACAGATTAAAAATATTTACTTCTAAATCCACTCTCACTTACCTCCAAAATCTATAAGAAAAGAGAGAAAAGGAGAAAATGGAAAGAAAAAGGAGAAAGAGAAACAACGGTAAGCATATAAGTAAGAGAGAAAAAAAAATAATGGTAGTATATCTTCTTTCTTCATTAAGGTAAGGGTAAAAAACATTAATTATTTTTTATTTTATTTATAACAACTTAGTTATATGTCGTGCTCAATCTCATTCTATTTATTTCTTGTGAGATGTTTTTAATTTCATTTTATTTATTTATATTTACTCTTATTATTCTATTTATTTATTTAATTATACTTATATGTAATTATATATTTGTCTTATTTATTAAATTATTTATATTCATTTTATATTATGTACTAATCTTTTTATTTAACTATTTATATTTATCTTTTAATATTTTTTAGTCTTTTATCTAGTTATCCATTGATTCTTTTTATTTATCTATATATTTTGGACTTAATATTTATTATTTTATTTTTAGTTAGAAGTATGACATTAAGGATTTAAATGAGTAAATGTAATGAAATTTTTTGTTCAATGTGAATACTTTTTTATCTTGACTAGCCACTATAAAATTAGTTTAAATATTTTAAATGTAAAATAAAATAAAATATATTGATTGAAAAGGGTATTTTATATAACTTTTATTTGATATTATTTTATATTATAATTGTTCTCAGTTATCTATTATAAACAAATTAGAAGATATTAATTTATATGGAGGAAGTCATCAAATTACTCAAATCCATTCTTTGTAATGAATACTGTAACTTTTTCATGGTACGAATTAGGATATGAACATTGTTGACAACTCAATGCTTTTAGAGGGACGGGTATCAATGGTCGCACAAAAATAATTTAACTATACTAAATTATAGTTAATTGTATTATTTTATATTAAAAACACTGTGAAAACTTAGAAAATGTTATTTTTGAAGTGGTAGTGAGTTAAAAATAACGAGACTCCGTTATTTTAATATTAAAAGATTTTAATATAAAAGAAATTGTTATAAACGAGTTTCATTATTTTAAAATGTACCATCTTTTTATAACTACTTTTCTAGAGTTCTCTACCTTCTCTTTAAGTGTTCTTACTCCTAAGTCATTTGTTTGACGATCAGGATGTGTCTTTACGATCACGGCGTCAAGGTCTACAAATCTAGCCGATCAATTTCAAGAATAGAGCAAGTAAGTTTCAACTTATTTTTCTCCTCCCGTTCCCAAATCTGTTATAGAATAATCTTGTATTGTTGCATGTGTAATCATGCTTCTTCTAGTCATTCTTGGTTCACCTAGAGTTCTAAGGGCTTTTCCTGTTTTCAATTTGGTGTTTCGTAGGTTCGTCGAGAGATTCCTTACGTTTCAAGCAATCGCCAAAACGTTCTTTGAATAGGGCTGTTTACTGTGAGGTAAGGGAAGCTAGAACCTTGTTTTAGATTGTGCTTCTACTATAAAATTATTATCTATATGAGTAATAAATGAATTTTGAGAAACTTGTTATGTTTGAGTGTATGATAGTTATGAAATTGATGATTTTGGATAAGTATGATGTTGGTATGTTTGGAATGGTATGTTTGTGATGCTTAAAATTGTCTTGACTATGTATGATGAAGTTGTTTTGGTGTTTAAAACTGAATGTATAGAGGTTGGAGTAAAGATGAATCAATTGCTTAGGTTTTAAGGTCAAAAAATAAGGGTTTGATGGGTGGGTTTTTGAGGTGGGAGTTGAAATGATGAAGAAACTGATTTAGTACTGTTATGAGATTATTTTGGACTTATGAGAAGTGTTAGTTTGAGGGAAATATGACATGGGATAAAGAAGAAGTTTCATTGTTGAAGTTTTGAAGTATTGTAGTGTAAAAAGGAGGTTTTGAGTAGTGAAAATTGGTTGTAAGCAGTGGGGACTGTGTTTGAAAGTTGGGATTGTATTAGAAAACTATTTAGGACTTGCATAAGCTGTCAAATAAGAAAAGTATAGTGTAGAATGATTAGTAGTGCCTTTAGGATGAGTTCTTAAGTGTTTTTGGTTAAAATTGAGGTTTTGCATGGTGAGATTTTGTAACATCAGAGAGGTGAGCAATCTGAGGTGTTAAAGGGTGCTAAAAGGTATATTTGGACTTGGTTGTGAAGTTAGTACACTGATTTAGAGGCTAGAAAGTGTAGAATTGAATTTGGGTAGCTTATAAGAGTGAAATTGGGTTTTAATGGGTTATATTGTGTTGCAGCAGTGTTTTCAGAGTTTTCTCAAGGTAGAGAAGGTCCTAAGGGTCATTAGAAGGTAGGGGGAAAGTGTCCAAGTTGAAATTAGAAGAAAAGTATTTTACTGATAGCGTTGAGTGCATGAAAATGCGAAAGTCGAGCTCTGGGCGGGGCTGTTCCAGTGCCGGGCGCTGTTCCTGGGCGCTCGGGCGCTACTAAGCGATGCTGCACCAGTTTTTGATGGTTTTCAGGGTTCTGGGTATCCGTTTTGGATATTCTTTAGGTCGTTTTGGGGGTTTTGGACCCTTTCGGAGCTATTGGTGATGGTTCCAAAGCTGTTTTTCTTGCCTAAGTATGAGCTTAAATGGATTTTGTATTATTTAGTGGTTCTTCTTGTGTATTAATGTATATGGAATGGTTTCATGTGATTTTTGATAACTTTTTGGGGTTGTTTATGGTTCTTTGAAGTATAATCAATGGTATATATGTTTGTATGCAATATACATATAAATATATGGTTTATATGAGAATGAAAGTGGTGTGTAATGAGAATGAGAAAAGTGTGTTATGAGAAGAATCTCAAGGAGAGATTCTATTTTCTAGCAAGTGGTAAGAGAATGCTTGATAGAGAGACTGTGGTACCCAGGTATCTTGATATTCTACCAACCATTTAACTCCTGTAGAGTTGGATGGGGTGACGGAGAGAATGGCAGGAGGTCTTCACCCAAGCCCTCTGGGTTTTAGGGGTAGAAGATTTACCTCATGGTGAGTAGGTCGAGTTACCCTTGTTTATAACTCTGTAGAGTATAAATACTACCATGGGTGCATGCCTGCAGTAATCTATATCAACATTATATTCAAATAAGTGAGTATGGTGGTCTTGTGGTTGTATGAATTGCTTGTTCTTGAATGTTGTTAATTGTTAAAACTAAATTATTATCTTGTACATTAGCTTACCCTTGCTTTTGTGTTGTCTATCTTTGTGTATGTTTTTTCTTTTGCAATGATCACCTTAATGGTGTGAGCTTAGGGATGATGCCTTTTCAGTCTTTTCAGCGTGAGACTGAGAGGATAACTACAATCATAAATAGAGTTTTGTTCTCTAAAGTGTAAGCTCTCATTCAGTGGAAGTTTGTAATTCTTGGTAAGTTATCATAATGTAATATTTTAACTAATTTATTTTAATCAAAAACTAAATATATATTATTTAGTTTAGTTTTAAAAAATTAAACTTATTATATTTTCAGTATAATTAACTGAAAACTAGATCTTGTTTTTGTTTAATGATTTCTCAACACTTGTCCATTTTTATTTTGTCCTAAAACGTAAATTAGATAGATAACTCTATGAAAAAACCCAACCTAATTACGTGTATCAATCTTATCTCATTTTTAAATACTTATTTTTTATTTGTTTAAATTCATCTTCATGCAAATCAATCTAACCACTTTTTGGAGATACTGCATCACTATGATTTTATTTCATTCTCAAACTAATATCACTCAACCAAAATAGCAATAGAATTTGGCTAAAAAATATTGATTCAGTATAAAAATTAATATTTTTAAATATTTAACATTTTTAATGTTTTTAAGTATGCTCCTTAGTTATTTTTATTTTAGCATTAAAATAAAAAGTATCAAATAATATAATTAAAATAAAAGTTAAATTAAAATAATTTAATTATGTTTTGATGCATAATTTAATTAATTAATTTTTTTTCCAACTAATACAGGTAAGATAATTCTAAACTCTTTGGTTTTATACTTTATTTTAAAGTTTTTATATTATTGTTTTAAATAAACATTACCTTTTAATAAATTGTATGAATTCATTATTTTATACCTATTGAATATAGTGAAAACTATCTATGAGATTAGTGTCCCTTGTATTGAATATATATATATATATATATATATATATATATATATATGGTCCTCTATTTATAATAGAAGAAATATGGACTAAGTCCAAGATACAAATAAAAAAAAATAACAAACAAACAAAAGTTAAAAGATAAATATAAAATAAAAATAATATATCTAAAAATACATGAATAAGGAGTAACGAGACATAATATGTTTAATATGGATCATAACACTGTCATCTTCTCAATCTTCTTCGATTTTACAGTTTAAGGGTTTGTAATTATATATTTTATTTACCATTTTCTGTAGGTGATATAGTATGCTTAACATTTAAATACAAAATTTAGTTTGGTTATTAATTAATTGATATAAGTTTAATTTTTTAAAATTGAACTCTTAAACAATACAGTTAGATGTTATATTAAATAGTTATTTTTTTTAGTTTTTTAAAAATATAGTTAACTATAGTTAAGACTAATTTAGTTAATTATGTCCAACCCTCGTGTCAACCCCTCCTTCACTTCACCTCTAGAAATCCCGATTTTTCATAATGATTGTTGTCCTTCGTGCTCCAATGGTTTAAACAATTAAGAGCCTCAAGTTTGTTATGATGTCCAAAGAAAATGGAGGTACAATATTGTATAATTAGTGTAAGGCTAGGAGTTATGTCTAAAGATGTTGTAAAGTCAAGCTAGAATGTTCTTAAAATCAATTTAATCACAATCTAATTGATCAAGTGTTCTTATGGCGTGAAACAATTATTTTTCAAATGATAATTTACTAAAATTGTCATAACAATTGTTTAAGAATATAATGTAATCAATTAATATTATGATGCTTGAAAAAATTAGTTTCTTATGTGTTAATTGATTAAATCATCAATATAATCGATTAATTTGTTTGTTATAAATGTTATTAATTTATTATGGGAGTAATATAATTAATTAAAGTAGTGAGAACTTATTTTTCTAGAACTAAAAAATGAACATCTTTAATCGATTACCCCACTAGCATAATTGATAAATGTGATAATTAAATATTATTCACACTTATTAGAACCCTTTATTTGTCCTTGTATCATGTGTTTTGTGTTGAATTTCATGAAAATATGCAAGATTTATATATAGTTTTCATAGATATATTTTATTATATGTTTTTGGTTTATTTTATAGGAAATTGGAAGATTTGAGAAAAATAGAGAATTGTTGCCAAAAATTGCTAGCCTAGCCACAAACACCGCCAACCCAACTAGACATGAACTCTAGCCCAGCCAGAAAGTATTGCGGCCCAACGAGCATAACACCTCTAACCCAACAAGAGGATTATGTGGCCCGGAGAGAATGCACTTTTTAGAGAGGGTTTTAAAATGTTGAGAGTGGAAGAAAAAAAAGGAGTTTTGGATTTGGGAACATAACTAAAGCTTTGGTACACTTGCCAAAGAGTTAACAATAATCGATTAGTATACATAGAAAAATATGTTCACTTTAAAAACTATCTTTCTTCTCATTTCAAAACTAAGGGTTTTCGGGTTAAAACTTACGTGTGAAAAAATTTAGAGTGTTCTTAGAGAGTTCTTATTGTATTGGTGTTCTTCAAAAAAATTATCAAGATCAATTAATTGTAAGAAGTTCTTGCTTGGTTATAGGTCCCTTTTAATATCTTGAAAAATCAGGTGAATTCTTTCTTTTCACCTTATTGGTGATTGATTAAGGTAATTGTGTGTAGTATTACCTGTGTTTGTAATTCTTGAAGTGTACTTCAAGTTCTTTTGTATATCTAGAATATAAGTTATGTAGGTGTATCTTGTAACTGTGACTCTTGATATATTAGACACTTTCTAGCTAAGGTTGCGAAAAAGAAACTAGATGTATATTATTAAAGAATTGAACCTGTATAAATTTTGTGTTCTTGTGTTTCTTCTTTCATAGCTAAATCTATATCTTGAAATGTTGATTAGGTATTTTAATCGTAAATCGTCCAATCACTTTTTCAATTGATTAAGAAAGTATTATTTCAATGTTGTCTTGAAATTGTAAAGAAAATAGTTTTTGAAAAAGAACCAATTCACCCTCCATCCCGTTGTTGGCAGCAAAACCAACAACAAGTGCACCGGTTGTAGCGTAACAAGTGATAAATATCGTTCTCTCCCATGGGACTTATGCAATACATAACAATTCTTCCTTTATAACTCGATTAGACATCAAAATGCACAAAACAATATAAGAAACTCTTTTTGGTATTTTATCAAACAGTTGGGGTGCAAGAAATTTAACATAGTGTATTTACAATTTTTCAAGACTAGAATTCATCCATTTCATTCTCATGCATTCACAAACATCTCAATTCCATCCAATAGGCATTCAATTTCAATTCTAGGTTCAAATCATATTTCTCAATACATCAAGAACCAAAATTCATGCATGGGTGATCAATCCAAAGCAAGCATGAAGCATAGAAATTGAACACTAAAATGAATTGGAAAAGCATATATCATTAACATCACAAAATACATAAGAATTCCATGTTTTACAACTAATATCAACAAATAGGAAAAGCCCTCCATGGTAGAGAACTTAGGGTTCTACAAAATTGAAGAGATAAGGAAGAAATTGAAACCATAAAAGGTGCATAGCCTTTCCCAAGGTTCTTTGCATCTCCATCTCCAATTTGTGACCCATCTTCTTCCTCAACCCAAAAGGGGCAAAATCACCATTGATGAAGCTTGAAGTCCCAAGGAGGAATGAGAGAGCTTCCCAACACCTCAAACAGCTTCCAAGGGCCTCTCCCAATCTCTCTAGGTGAAGAATGAAGTGTAGGAGAAGAAGAAGGCCCAAAAAATCGCGAGACCCATGTTTAAATAACTCATTTTGACATATCAGCGTCGTCACCGCTCAGCGGTAGCCCAGTTGTAGCATTCCAGAGAGCAGAGCGCTCAGCTGCCGCCCAGTAGTAGCCCAACTCCAGAAATTCTAGTGACAAAGCGCTCAACAGTAGCCCAGTGGCAACAATTTTGACAGCATTCTAAAATTCAAGTTCTTGTGTGATCCCTCCCAGAGGCGTCCAACATGAATATTTGCTTCAAATTGATCTTTTATTGTCCCAAAACATATTCCCTTGAGTTTCTTGTTTTCCTCGACTAGAATTGCTTCCTATTCATTTATTTGACACACTCAAACAAAGAGGTTAGAGGTGAAAACAAACATATACTAACAAAAACACAAGAAAACTAGAAAACACACCAAACTTGAGGATAAAACAAGGTAAAAGTTGTGAAGGAGTTCATTTATTCACCAAAATATACACACAAAAACACATAAAATCAACCGTTATCACCCGTCTTGGTTGAAGAAATTAGCCGTTAAAATATTGACAAGGATCACACATTCTATATACTTATCATAGTGCATATTAACCATTTATTTATTATGTTCCTCCAATTATATAAGAAAAGTAAGATTACTAATAAAGAAAGAAATAGTAAATAAATAAAATTTATATGTAAGGAAATAAAATGTAAAAATTATATATATATATATATATATATATATATATATATATATATATATATGTAAATCTTTATTTTATATTTCTATTTTAAGAAGAAATTAATTACCTTTCGAATCATAATTATGTACACCTTTCATGTAATTTTCCATGAAGAAATGTATTATTGATATATATTTTTTTACTCCATATATTAGTCATAAACAACACATAATAACTTGATGGTGATCAATTTTGCACTAGAGAAGGTATGTATGTTATGAATTCTTTTAAAGATGAGTATACTTTTGCTTTAAGTTTCACTTTAGAACATTCAGTTTTTCCTTCAACATTATGTTTGATTTTGTATACCCATTTACATCCAATAGTTATTTTCCAACTACGAAAGTGATGAGTACATATACATGTCTTCATTTAGCCTTTGATCTCGAACTTTTAATTATTTTTTGTGCTTTAAAAGATTTTTTTGTTAGGATTTGTTATAATTAAGTTTATTGAACTTGAGATACAAAACATGTTAAGAATATCTTTTTAGTTGTGTACATATTCTTTGGATGTTTTGAAGTGTATTAGTGCAACTACATCTAAGTTAAGTTCATGGAGATGTGAAAATAAATTGATTAAAACTTCATGACACCTTGAAGATAAAATCAAAAATAAAAAATTATCAAAATCACAAAAAGTCAAGTCAAACATTGCATGAAAAAGTCAAGCCAAACATGAAAAAATACAGAAATTTGGCTGAGTTAAACGGAATATGTGGCTAAGCCAAGAAAAGGGAACTAGTAACAAAAATTGAACTTTGTGGTTTTCTCTGTCTTTTTTCACAAAAAAAGGCTTTAATAATGCAAAGGTATTTATGATAAAAGATAATTTAGGACAAATATATCTTTAGATATTTTATTTTATATTTTTAAATAATTATCTTATTTAATTATATAAGTAAATATAAAAAAATAATATTTTTCAAATATTTTAGAATTTGAAAGATATTTTTAAATATTTAATATTTTCATAATAATTAAATATATCTTGAAAATAATAGACTTATTTATAGGATAATTGGAGGAGATTATATTATTAAAAACAAGATTACAATAACAGAAAAGCCTAAAACAAAGTCCAATCTAGTTTTTATATAAAAAGACTTAGAAAAACACATTATAGGAGTTTATGAACCTTTGGGGGACCTAACTTTGTCTTCTCCACCATCTTTCACGTCCCCCCCCCCCCCCCCCCCCCCCCCCCAACCCCCGCCTTTATTCTCTCATATTTTTATGTTATGTTTATGTTCCATGGAGTGTTAAGGCTCTAAGGTTGATTTTGTTGTAATTTTTTAACTGGAGTATGATGGTAGATGAAGTAAATTTGTTTGTTATTTTGATTCTTGTTGTTATTTATTTTTATCTATATCTTTTGTCTCTTAATAAAGTAAAAGTAATAATTTTTATATTGTCGCAAGTTAGCATGGTGTTAAATCTATATAACGTAACAATTATATGAGTCTAGCGGTTTTTAATTATACGAGTCTAAGGGTTTTTAATTTTAATTCAGAAGTTACTTTGATTAAAGTTAAAAACTTTCTTATGATTGTTGTAGTTTTTTCCAATAATTGAGGTTATACTTTGATTAAAGGTAAAACCTTTAAGAATAATTAATTAACTTTTTATTTGATATAAGAGGTTAAAAAAAGAGACATGATTAGACATAGTAATATTTAATTGAGAATGTACTCTAGTTAAACTTACTATGAATAATCTAAAAAGTTATTGTTTTAATTTGAAAATGTAGTTTGGTTAATGTGAGAACTCCATCAAATTAATTGAGAATTTACATTGATGAATTTAAAAATCTAAGATAATAATTAATTAAACAATAATCTTTAGATAACCAATGGTGAATCCTAATATAAAAGACAGTGTAATCATTTTTTTTAAATTTTTTTATCTCTTTTTATCCTTTTCCAATTTTATTTCTTTCTTTCATTTATTATTTTGTTAATTAATCTTTTACTTATTTTGTTTATCTTTATTTTATATTATTTTTATTGTATTCGACTAACTCTTTTCAGTGTATAGATTTTAAGAAAACTAATTTGTTAGGAATCAATTTTTCCTATCTATTCTTTTGGATACTACATTAGCAATACTAAATATAGAAAAAGTTTAGCCAATATTCTCAACTAAGAGGGAGTGAATTGGTTTTCCCCTTTCAAAAAAATGTTCTTTAAAAAGCTCTTTGAAATCTTTAAAGTTTTCTTGGAATGCAATCAATCAAGAACAAAGATAAAGTAAAAGTGTAGGGAAAGAGAGATTCACACAGTTGTTTTTGATAACGGTTGATTTCACCGTTATTTGTGATTCAATTTTGATATTAAATGAGCCCTTTTTGACTTAGAAACTTGTTTGAACTCTTATTTTTAGTTAAGGTGTAAATAAGGAGAGTTGAGGTTAGAACTTATGATTTTTATCACTAAATTCCTTTGATTTTGTAGGAAATTGGAATGATGTTCAAGAGGATTTAAAGTATCAAGGAGTTGAAATCTAGAAAGGACATAAAAAACACTAGAAAAGAACGCTATAGAAGGTCGCAAGACGTCTGGTTGCCTCTTTCAGGGGCCTTCAGCGCAGGATGTCTCGTATGGGCGCCTGGCTGTCCTTTTCTGGAGCCCTTAGCGCAGGATGTCTTGTAGGAATGCCTGAACGCAAGGGGTGTTGAGCGCCATCCTCCTTGTGTCGCACACCGCCTATTTGCCTTTTTCAGGGCCCTCAGCGCCACTCCTTTCGTACCAACGCCTAACTGCCCTAAGTAGGGGCTGAGCGCCAGCGTGTTGGGATTGGACTTTGTTTTATGCTCTATTTAATGATGTGTTCGTCCTAGGGTTTGTATCTTTGGGCAGTAGAGACGCAGAAACACACTTTTTCACTCTCTAGAGGCAGAATTGGATGCGAGAGCTCTCCTCTTCAGTTTCTAGGGTTTTTCTATCACTTTCATTCCATTGTACACCTAGTTTCTCCATAATTATGGAGAACTAAACTCATTTGTTGTTGGGGGAAGATGTAACCTCTAAACTCTCATGTATTTGAATTTGTTCTGAATTATTATATGCTTCTTTCATTAATTCTTAGAGATTTTCTCCTTTGCTCTATGCTTGTTATGTTTTGGTCATTCATGGCATGATTTTATGGTCTTCTTTGTTATTGGGAAATACCTAGAAACCACGATATGGAGAATTTCTCCCAAAAACAATATTGCCCAGGGATGAGGATAGGAGGTTTGGTTGTCTTAAGCTTATGTTTGTAATGCAAAATTAATTATTAGAGATGCAAGGGATTGTGGTCTAATAATTAAGGATAGACTTTTTTCGCCAAGAGATCAAATTTTAAGTAATTTAGATAGTGACATTAATAATTGAATGAAGAAGACAAATTCTTATATGCATGACAGTAAGGATGGTGAAATCTAAACCCCAACAACATACTCATCTCATATTATAAAAATCATCCATTCACTTTTGTGTTTTGCCCCAATTGATCAAATTGCATTCATATTTACTTTTTCTGCATTTTGCATTCTAAACCAATGAAATTGTTCTTAAGTCTTAATTAGTTAAGGTATTACATGAATGTCTAGTGTCGTGAGTCTTCTGGGATACGATACTTGGTCTTACCATTTTATATTACTTGATACGATTCGATACACTTGCCGATGTGTTAATAGTTTTATACTGGTTCGATCCACTACCTACGTCCAATCTTCCTTCAATCAACCTTAGATGAAGGGATTCCACTTTTTTGATAGAGTTATTATAAGCAAGACATATATAGAACAATCCTCTCAATGTCTCCTTCCTAACTCAATACCAACTATAGCAACCCAGAAAGATCACCCACTTTCTGTCACCCTTAGTAATACCAACACTAAGTCCTAGAACTTTACCAAGTCCTCTTCCTGGCCGCAACAACAAGGACACAATCAACATTGATTGCAGATGAATCTGATCTCCAGAAGTACACCTTGAAGTGCAAATATGATCAGCAGTGAAACCACAATGTTCTTGCAAGAATCTTTAAGAATTTCTTCCAAATGTAGAAATCTTGATTCTTGAAGATCTTAGGACGCTCCTACAACTAAAATATCAACAACTAATTAGTTATGAAAGATATGAATCATAAAAGTTATTGAATACAGAGAGCAATGCGTTATAGATTTCTCAAGTCTGACTCATTTTAATCGATTAAGCAATTAATGTAATCCGTTAAACATTTCCTTCAGCTGTAACACTTTTACATTTGCACAGGATTTAACAGATTAAATGTGCATGCAATCGATTAAACATGTCATACAAGCCACAACATTAAAAAATATGACCTTTATGGTAGTTATGGCTTTCCAATAATTTTTTTCATATAAAACGCATTTTAACCGATTAGGAAAATAACATAATCGGTTAAGTTTCATACTTAAGCAAATTTTTAAAACTTTTTCATTCGTTACACTTCAATGCACTTAGTAAACATGTGCAGACATAACCACGAGTTTTAATCGATTATCTCTAATCGGTTAAAACTTGATGTTTTGTCTCTGTTAAGCATATACTAATATCTCATGAATTTAACAGATTATGCAATCATAGTAATCAATTATTTCATGCATATATACAATGTGCAAAGTGTTTCATTCAATGATTCATTCTTAATCAATGAATACACATATCACATAGTCCAAACACAATCACATATATAATCAAACTACTATTTTGCCATTTGGTTGTGCAAGAAACTATAAAATATTTCTTTTGTCATCATAAAAAACACATATGTGAGATATGAGTTTAGTTGTACATAACTCCCCCTATCAACACAAAAGTTGTTATAGTTTAGTAATATGAATTTGATCATGTCAACAACAACATTATCAAATTTGGCATTGTTGCTAGAGAACACAATTAAATTTTTTATCATTTTGGTTTTTATTTTATTTTTTTGTTATTTTATTTTTATTTTTTTATCACTAACATTTTCTTTTTCTCTATTTTTCTACCATTTATTTTATTTTCTTTATTTATTTTAATTTTTAAATTTATTAATTTTTATATATAAATGTAAATATTTTTTCATAAGATAATAACCAACAGTGTAATCTTTAAAGGAATTATGATCAATATTTTGATCAATCTTCGTATGAACAACCTTATGATCCATAATTTGGATAATCTTTTACGAATTATGATCATCCTTTGTACTATGAAAACAACCATATGATTCATATGGTTACTCGTAACAAACACAACCAACTAATACAATTGGTGTGGTTACTTCAAAAAAGCTTATGAATGATGACTGAACATTATGCTGCAATGAATCAAACGATGAAAGTTGCCATGCAAAGTATGTAAAATTAGTTTGGACAAATGATAACTTATGTGTGAGAGATTAGGATTCAAAGGTTGAATCAACCACTAATAGAATTACATCACACTGATATATCTACTTATGGATATATTGATGCTCAAACCAATATGTCTACTTATGGACACTAATTTTACTAAAGATGTTGCTAAGATTATATGGTTATTTTCAAGAAAAGTTGTGAGAATAATACAATGAAGGAATGAAGTGCACTAGAAGAACCAACAATATTAGATGTACATCTAAAGCATTTACTATTGCAATTGACTTGATTAATGATAAAGAAGTCTTTAAGTGCAGATTTTTGGCCACAAGATAAGATTATGAGGATTGTTGATGATTCTGTTAACCATCCTAATGCACTTTATGATGCTCAAACTGAGTTGAAGTCACACCTTCTACACATCAAGTTTGTTGATGTGAATGATGCAAATAAGTTTTCAATGGTGATCTTTGTTATCATAGTTGCGGAGAAAAAAGAAGAAAGGTTGTTGAAACAGGAAAACATGTCATATTTAAATTCTTTTGAAAGCATTGTTGATAAAAATTAAAAAATGCATGCACATTTATTTTCTACTTTTAGCATAATTGGAAAAATTTTAATAAAAATTTCAAAAATGTGTTTTTATTTTTAATTTATTAAATTTAAAAATCAATAAATTCGTACAAGGTGACTTGTACTTCTTATAATTAAAGAAAATAAATTTTGACTTGTAGCTTAAGCCAAAAGTCATAAAAGATTTTCTCTAAAAGAAGTCCAACAAGCACAATTTTTGAAATAAGTGTAGGAGAGACAACTTGTAGTTACCAGTTCTATTTTTGTTTCTTGTTTTTTAGCTTTTATTTTATTTTTCATTGAAAAAAATTGTGATTTCTTTTTAAAATAGTTGTGAAAATATTAACTTTTGAGAAAAACTCTAACTAGGAAAGACACGACTTTTAAGTTTGTTCATTGTGATTGCACTTCTCTTTCTTAGGAGTCTACTTTGTGAAACTTTTGAACAATATATCTCATAAGAAATCCACCAAAAATACTTTTCTATTTTCAACGAAACTTATTTGCATTGAATTTTAGGATTTGGTTAAATAACTAGAACTATCATAATCTTAAAATAGGAGCCATGTTTTGTGTTAATATGAGTTGATTGTTTATGTGATTATCTAATTGAGTTGATTTGATTTGAGAATTATTTGATTAAATCTTTTTGTGAAAGAGTTGACCTTGTGAGTTTTGAGCCTTAATGTAAAGGATGAACTATACCATGTGTCATTCCTATTTTTTTTTTGAGTGATTTGTTCATATTTTGTTTATACTTATGTATTTAGCTTTATTCTTTATTTTGCAACTTAGATAAATGTGTTTGATTTAAAACGATTGAGACATTTCTTGTTTTTGTCTACTTGGCCAAATAAGCTCAGCCTCATATTGATCCATTTGTCCCATTAAGCTTTTAATATTTTTTTCTTGTTTTAAGCCTATTACAAAACTTTGAAAAAGAAAAAGACCACATTCTCCTTTATCTTAGGAAGAAAAAAAAGAGATAATAGGTTGTATTAGGAATGAGTGCAAAATAATAAAA
The DNA here is from genome assembly GCF_029865625.1 of Vigna umbellata. Lineage (NCBI taxonomy): Eukaryota > Viridiplantae > Streptophyta > Magnoliopsida > Fabales > Fabaceae > Vigna > Vigna umbellata. The sequence goes on from NC_142168.1 coordinate 7,236,492, forward strand.
ATGACAAAAAGAGAGAAAAAAATTGATAAAAGAGTTTCGAAAAATAAATGTAGAAAAAAGTGAAAAATAATTGCTTTCTAAAAAAGAGTAACAAAAGAAAAAAAGAGTTGTTTTTAAAATTAGGCTCCTTTATTCTCTCTATATTTATTTAAAAAACAAAAAAAATCTAAATTTTTTTTCCTCCTTTGCATTGGTCTCATTATAACATATGAAAAGTCTTCATTATCTTTAAATCCATATTTTCCAAAAGTATGGAAATATTAGAGTCTAGTTAAATATCATGAGTGTTTGTTTACATAAGTATTTTTAAGTGAAAACACAGTTAAAAACACTTTAGTTCTTTGCTTTTGATTTAAAATATATTTTAATTACTAGAACGTTATCAAATTAAAAAAAAATTACATTGATTAATTTAAAAATATAATTTAAAAGATAATTTTTTTTATCTTTTATACTTTTATTGAATGTGGTAACTCTTTACAAAAACTATAATTGGTTGGAAATCAATTTATATTTGTTAAAAGACGATTTAAGAGTCATGTAACAGGTTTGAATATCTTAAAGAGCTTGTAAATCCTTCTCGATGACTTCTTGCCATTCGACATGTTTCACATCTTCATTGTAGATTAGACATTTGAGAGTATAGTATAACTGTTTCTTTGATAGATTACTCTAATTAACAACAAAAGACATAAGATGAACCACACTGTCATTATCAATATCAGAATCAACATCAATGTTATTAATAAACTTGACAGTGATAATCTTTCAAAAAAAGTAAGAGCTTTTTTAATTGTATTAAATTTTCTAATACTCTGATGATTATCTTCGTCTTGTTTTCCTATTTGATAATTTTTACAATCTAGATTTTGATCATGATTTATATTATTTTCAATAGGTTCAAGAAGGAAAGCGAAATCATTTTGCAGTTGTTAAACCTCAGATATGTTCGTATTACCTCAACCATAACAGTAGATATGTTCGTATTACCTCAGATATTTTACTTTACACATTATAAATGAATAAATAATAATTCAGGACAAAGATACAATTCTAAGGTTTCACATTTATTTATTTTCTAGTGCATTGCAAATTAAAGGTTTCACATTTATTTATTTATATCATTGACATGACTGATATCAAACAAACCTATATTTACAAATACAAAAAGCTGTAATTTATCACACAAGAAAAGAAATGACGAAAAAGTATTTAACAAAATTTGTAAATGATTACATTTCTTGGACATGTTGATATAAAATCTTCAAGAGAGAAAAAGTCTATTCAACCATCTCTATGTAGCCAGTCGTAGATTTGAGAGAGACTAATTCTTCATTGCACCTGGAGAAGTCCTAGATTCAAAAAATGAACAAAAGCATAAGAAACTACATATGCAAACAACTTAGTCAATAATGTTTGGATGTTTTTGTTTTTTAATTTTACGTTGTATTAGTATCCATTTCTTGTCCGGTCCATTGCCGCATTCGTTCTGATGCTTGCTCAACCTGAAATTTGAGCTTAATTAAGAATGCAAAGAAGAAGATCCAACATAAAATTGTGTTTGTTCATCTTAGAAAATTGATTGAACTATGAATATAAGTTTCATTGCTGCTTAGAAACAAAAGCACTGATTCAAACCTCCTTGTTCCAGTTGGTTCTATAGACAATAATCAACAAGATGAGTGTTTGCAAAGCTGTCCCACAGATCATCCCAATCCAAATACCCTGCAACAACACTTTCCATGTCAATTTAGTCTGAGATAACTTCTTCTCATCAATTTGATTAACACATGAAAAGATTAATAAGAAAAAAATTGCTATGTTTTGCCTCATTTGATGATGAAATTGGATGGTTTTTTATTTGAGTGAAAATTGTTAAGAAGTGAACTTTAAGTCTAAATTAACCCACAAAACCAAGTTAGGTGAGGTCTGCATCTATTTATATATTATAAGTTGACCTTATTTCTAGTCGATCTGAGACTTTCAAACACCCCCTCACGCCGAGGTATTGGGTGGTTCGAAACGGTTTGACTGCAGGTGAAATAACATGTCCAACAAACAACAAATATAACTAGGATAAGTTGTAACTATAGCTCTGATACCATATTAAAAGTGGACTTTAAATCTAACTCAATCTCACAAAATCGACTTGTAAGATGAAGTCCATTTATATATTATAAATTGATTTTATCTTAGTCTATGTAGGACTTCCAAGAAAAATGGTGTATACTTTACCTCTACTCTATAACCCAACTTGTAGCCAAAAAAGAAGCCAAGAGGGAGTCCCAGGATATAATAACAAAACAGGTTGATGTAAGCAACCAAATACTGCCAACCCCCTCCAACAGCAACACCTGAAAGAATAGCAGAAGCACTTCATGCTTTTCCTAACTGCATAATAGTTTATATAATCCAAATTATTTGGACCCTCTTACCTGATATAACTGGCTGAACACTATTCAGAATCATGGTTATGCCAAGAAGGTTTGCTAATTTAGAAACTGCTTTAATCATTTCTTTACTAGCAGTGAAAATGACAGCAAAATAGTCTTTTGTGATTAAAATAATGCCTGCAAAAAGTAACCCAATGACGAGGGACTCAACAATTGTGACAATCACTGAATATTTTGCTGCTACTGGGCGCCCTAATCCGAGCTCATTTGAAACCCTCACACTGAGAAAATGAAAAAGAAAACTGAAATCATTCATTTGAAGTTTGTAAAATAACCCTTGACAGTAACGTGGGAAGAAAAAACAAATAAGGCACAGATGAAGAATTTACCTAATTGCTGCATTGATCCCTATAAACAACATTCCTTCCCATCCATTTATATTCATGCTGAAAGAGGAAAAGCAGAATAAGCATCAAATACTAGTCTCTAAGACTATTTAAGACAACAAACTTGTAGAAAATAACATTATCAAAATGTTTCACGTTTTTGAGTTTTGTCCTATTGAAATACACCTATCATTAAGCATTATCAAAGGTCCTTTACAGAAGACGATAGGGGAAGAAATGAAATTTGGATTCTTGGTTGGATTTTTCTGTATTGTTCTTCTCTGTTGTACTTTTAAAATACACCGACTGATTTTTATGTTTTAAAATATATTAAAAAGAATTTTAATATCCAAATTGAAATGTATTGTCAATAGCAGATAATAGTATCAGAAAAACATATCAGAGAATCTGGACTCGAAGAAATGTAGGTGTTTGGATATGACTTACCAAATTGAAAGAGAACCAACAGCAATAACTGGATTGTCAAGGTGTCCAGTGAGCACAATCAAGATCATAAAATACCAAACCTCTAAGCAAAGCATGATGGCTGAAGCAACTGACAATTTGATAAAGGCCCAAAGATCCTTGAAGGCTAACCAAGAGAAGCCTCTCCACCCATCCTTGCACCAACCAATGACATATGCAGCTTGAGCCAAAGCAATGATCCAAGCTGTTGTGCAATAGGCTGCAGCAGCACCACCAGTACCCCAAGCAAGCACCTTCATGAAAAGAACTAGAATAATGACATGTAAAATAAGGGCTACAAAACCCAGCCATGCAAGGAATCCCACTTTGGTTTGTGCCTGCAAGAACTTTTGGGTAGGAAAATTGATTGCAAGAGAAAACATCTGAGGGATAGATTGAAGAGTGAATACTCCAGCTAACTCAGCAATATCACGTTCTTGTCCAAGGAGTATAAGGATTGGCTCAGCATAGATGTAAATTGGCAAGAGGCAGATGCACCCACCCAATAAGATTATCCAAGAACGTTGCATGTAAATCCCCAGCATCTCTACTTGTCCAGCACCAAATGCTTGCCCACATAGAGTCTCTAGTGCACTTGCCATACCAAGCTGCAAGTAGCATTTTGTTAGAAACAACTGCACAATCTGTTGCCTGCAAGTGCATGCATGTGGGATGAAATTTTTGACCAGTTGATAGCTTGATTAGCATAAGATGAATTTCTTAACAAGTTTGACAGTTATCAAGCATAATTCTCTTCTGATGCACAAATAATAAGATTAGAAAAGAATCCAAGAGTTCATAGACGTTAGAAGCTAACCAAGAAACCAAAAGAGAAATTTGAAATGACCGAAAGAGAGATTGAGACTGCAGAGAGTTCCAAATCTCCAAGATGGCCAACGAAGATACTTGTGAAGGAATTGACACCATAATTGCACAGTATGCTGAAAGCAATAGGGCCAGCAATTTGCCAAAGCTTTATGGATTCCGCAGAGAACACAGTTCTAACATCTGCAAAGGAAGTCATTTTAGTGTAGTCAACGTTTGTGTCAACTAGACCCTCAGGAGCATGGTGGAGCTCTGTGTTATCCATGGAACTCACAGTGTTGAACAATGGTGTCTCTCCCCCTGGCGACTTTGGTGTTTTCTTGGGAGAGTTTTCAGGAGAGGAGGATGAGCTATCTCTCCCTCCTCCATTTTCCCTTCTGTCTTCTTTACCTATTTTGTCAGATTTTTATCGAACCCTTTTCGTTTCTCAGGTGGTGGTGGTGGAATCAGACGGTTGCATGCAGAAACTTAACTCATGCAAGACAAGTGCAGGGGAAACAAGGACAAAAGTGGTCTCGTCAATGGTTTTTGTTTCTTTCTATTTTCTTGAATGTCTTTGTGTGAACAACTTTGCTCATTGTTTCTTTGTTTACACAACACAAGATTTTCTTGGCTATAATTTAGGCTTGCCTTAAATTGAAATCATGTAGACCAAGAAACGGATGAGATGACTAGGTCTCCTTCATTCTCTAACTGACACAGATATTTATTATTTCTAAGCAAAAAAAAAGAAAAAACTTTCCCTTTTATTTACTGTTTTCTGCGTTTTTCTTTGTGTTGGCCAAAGATAGAAATCACATAATGACACTGCATAACATCTGTATCACAATAATATAAGGATAACCACACTCTTCAATAATTCTGCTGCAGATTACAAGGGGTTGAAATAACAATTAAGATGTTGAAATCTATTTACAATACTATAAAAGTTGTTTCAATAATCACATCATATATATTATATATTGATGTTTAAACTTCTGTATAATGTGTTGATTTAGTTTTCCTTAATTCACTGTTTCTTTTCTTGATTTATAGCAGCTTATTTCAACATTGGCCAGTTATATTTTCTTTTCTTAAGTTACTATATTTTTACTGTTTCGCATTTAATTTCATGGCAAACAATATTAGAACAGGTATGAAAAGGAAAAAGATTATCTTGTTGCAACTCTTGACCATCTTTATTTATATTATTTATTGAAATTAATTATCAATATATTAGCTTAGAAGTTCGCCTGTTGGAAATGTAAGAATTAATAATAGTTTATATTAATACTTTTGTCAAATAATTTATATCAACAATAAATAACCCAAACAATTCATTCTAACAAATTTAAAATGCATCACATAAAAAATAACAAATTTAAGACGCATCAAATAATAGTTTGCATGTAATAATTACTATTACTTAATTTTAACGTATAAATCCGGTTTAAATGCAAAACCAATGAAACATACACATTTCAATCTACACATAGCCAATTTAGTTGAAATTTTTCTAAGAACAACCATATTCAAAAATATAAAAAAAAATCACTTATAATTAAAAATAATTTTACCTTGAAAATTTATTGGCCAAACTTGTTGGAACTGTAAATTGAGTTCTGATCAAACAAAAGTGTTTTATATACTCTCATTGCTTATTACAAAAGAAACTGATATTACAGACAGATTGATTGTTAATAATGTATAAATTTTGTCGATAAATTAAAATTATTGACGATTTACTAAAAGTCAAAAATTCGTCCGTAATATCATTGTTGATAAAAAAATTTCATTTATCAGTAATTACTTATGGAAAAATTCGTCGATAAATTTATTAGTAATTACTGAAAAAAATATGCCGGTAAACATGTTGATAATACCGAAAGAATAGTTTGTTGATAATTACCAACGGAAAAATTCATAGGTAAACCTGTCAATAAATATCGTGATCTGGTTCATCTTTTTTCCCTGCTCTACTTCTTCTTTCTTTTAATTTTACTACGACGGTGTTGCACGGTGGTGACAGTGCTTGGTTACTTTGTGCTGCGAAAGAGGAAGAATAGAGGCTACCTGGCTGAACGGATATGGTGGCGACGTGACTGAATGAAGACGGTGGACTAGTTGAACAGAGACGACAGCCTAGCTAAATGGACACAACGACTTGACCAAACGAAGATGGAGGCTTGTAGCATTGTGGTGGAGTTGAGAGGAAGAAAAGGAAAAGATGAAGCTGCCTCGAACACCCAAAATGAACATCTGCGAGAGAGTGAAAAATATATAACATTTTTGGCTCGTGAACAAAGAGGAAAAATGGGCGGGAAAATTTCCGCTCATTTTACCGACGAATTTTTTTGGTAATGTATATCATTTACCGACGAGTTATACCAACGAAAAAATTCTTCCATAAATGAAAAGATAGACAGAAAATTCTCGTCCATTTTATCGACAAATTTATCAACAAATTTATCGACGAATTTTTTCATAGCTAATGTATATTTGATGTATTGACAAATTTAACCAATAGATTTATCAACGAATTTTTTCGTAGATAATGCATGTCTTATTTATCGACAGATTCTTCCATGAGTAATGCATGTCTCATTTTCGTCAGTAAAATTTATCGATAATTTAATGAATTTTTGAGTAATCATATTATCATGCAATAATTATACTATACTTAATCATCAAAATATACAATAATCATACTAGACTTAATCATCTCATCATACAATAATTATATTAGACTTAATCATCATATCATACAATAATCAAGCTAAACACAATCATCTCATCATATAATAATCATACCAAACACACTCATCATATCATACAATAATCATACTAAACACAATCATCTCATCATATAGTAATCATACTAGACACAATCATCACATCATACAATAATCATGCCAAACAAAACTATCTTACCATACAAATAATCATATTAGACACACTCATCACATCATACAATAATCATTCTAAACACAACCATCTCATTATACAATAATCATACCAGACACACTCATCACATCATACAATAATCATGCTAAATACAATCATCTCATTATACAATAAGCATACCAGACACACTCATCTAGATGAGACGTTGATGCAAAATCATGGGAGGTTGTGCACTTATGGTGGCCTTCACTGCTATTTACATATACACTTTCAATACAATACACAATAATCATGCTAAACACAATAATCACATCATACAATAATCATGCTAAACACAACCATTTCATCATATAATAATCATACCAGCCACACTCATCACATCATACAATAATCATGCTAAACACAATGATCTCGTCATATAATAATCATACCAGACACAATCATCACATCATACAATAAGCATGCTAAACACAACTATCTCATCATACAAATAATCATATTAGACACACTCATCACATCATACAATAATCATGCTAAACACAATCATCTCATCATACAATAATCATACCAGACACATTCATCACATCATATATTAATCATGCTAAACACAACCATCTCATCATACAATAATCATACTAGACACACTCATCACATTATACAATAATCATGCTAAACACAATCATCTCATCATACAATAATGGGAAGTTGTTCACTTGTGGTGGCCTTCACTGCTATTTATAGATACACTTCCAATACAATACACAAATTTCATCCACAAGGTTAGCATGGTAACACCTATGTCCAAAACTCACATATAGACTAGGACCTCTTGCTCCTCTTACCACATAACTCATCATTCTCTACTTGAGACTGAATGGTTATTGGAGTATCGGGATAATCTCCAATATCAGAACTCTCAACATCAACGTGTATACTAATTAATTACACCCACAAAGTCTCTCCGCGAGACCCATCAACCCATTCATCATGCAATATATATTTGATCCAAATTCATGTTCATAGCTTAACCTAGAATAATGTTCAAGTCAATGATAAAATTAGACATACAAATCAATATAATACAATTACTCAAAATTTCACGCAACATGATCAAATATTATTAACAATTTAAATAGTTAGAGTATTACATGGGATGCTTATTCTCATTACAGACCTCTAATTAAAGATTTGACTGATCAAAGTAATTAACAAGTTTAGAACCTATTGTAAAAGTTTCAGTTCATCCAACGGTTAATCAAGTGAAAATCTTAATTTTACCTAGATGACTCAAAAATAAAATTTAAGATGGGATCGAGTTTTCTAATAAACCCGAAAATAATTTATCTAAATATAGACATCCAATTAAAATATGAACAATCGAAGTGAATCAATACGTTTTAGGAACTACATATTAAAATTTCAAGTTAATCTAACTGTTAACTAAGTAGAGATTGAAGTTTTGCCGCAATAACCTAAAAACAGAATTTAAGTGATTTTTAAATCTATAGGTCGATCTAAATGTAAACAAAGCGAAAATTAAAGTTTTTACTAAGGCAACTTAAGGACAATCTTATAGTGTTGATTATGTTATTCAAAAATGCGAAATTTATACCTCTAGATACAAACCTATTATTAAAAATCCAAACGGTATTTTGACCATTTGCATCCAATTGATTACCGTTCATTATTTTACACATTTGGAAATCTTTTTTTTTTAAAAAAACAAGTAGAAATTTGTTAAGAGGGTTTAAACCTCTATCCTTAATGTTAACATATGTAACTACTGTTTGAGCTACCACAATTTTCTTCTTCAACTTATCACTTTTCTTTAATATAAACTCATTAATCACGTTTTTATTCATAAATAAATTTATTACTACTAATAATAATGAAAATTATTACTACTTATTAAGAATATTTTCATATTTTCATGGGTATATGTAAATTTGTTTTCACTGTCCTATATACTATTAGTATAAAGAAATTGTCTTTTTATTGTACTTCAATTTTAGTCTTTAAATTTTTTTAAATAAAAATAATTATTTTATCAATTTCTTTTTATTTTTTCAATTTGACCTTTTTTATGCTAAAATTTAACTCCTTTTAAAGCTAAAATATCTATATTAATAAAGAAATTATCTAAAAAAATAACAACCACTACCTATAATAAAATTATGAAAATTATTTAAATTTACTTTTATCTATACTATTATGTAAATTATTTAAATTTACTTTTATATATACTATTATGTAAAGAGATTTTCTCTTTGGATGTACACTTTTTTTTTCTTTCAATTTTACTCTTTAAGTAATTTTTTAAATTAAAGTAATTATTTTATTAATTTTACTTTTTATGTGACTATTTTTATTTAAATTTAATTTTTTTTTAATTTCACAGTTTTTTCTAAAATTTAATTATTTTTTAAACTAAAAGAACTATTATAATAAATCATTATCTGTAAGGACCTAGAAAATAGAGTATTAGAGCAGATAGGTGTACTAAAATAATGAGACAAATTATTTTACTTTAAAATAATCTTATAATATAAATAGAATTTTTATAAACACGTCTCATTATTCTAAGAACACTTCATCTCTCTAGAACACTATTTCTCTGACTTCTCTGACTTCTCTCTACCATCTCTTGCTACTGAGTTATCTGTTCAATGATCAGGAGGTGCCTAGGCGATCCTGGCGTTGAGGGCTTCGATCTTGACCGATCAATTTCATGTTTCTCAATTGGTAAGTTGTTTCCCCCTTTTATCCGTGTATTCTTGGACTGTGAGCATGTAACGTTTCTGTCTTGCATGTGGTTAGGAGTTCTTCCTTCAATTTCTAGCTCAATTTAGGTTCTAAGAGCTGTTCTCTATCACCAATTGGTGAGTTGTAGGTTTCTGTTGAGTTTCCTTGCGTTACAAGGCATTGTTGGAATATCTTTGTGGGCTGGACTGTTATCTCTAAGGTAAGGGAAGCTAGATTATTGATTTAATTAGTAGTATGACATGTGTGTGATAAAATTTGTGTTATAGTGCTGTTTGAGTTGAACAGTAGGTTTTGAGTAGATTTAATTGTTTGTTATTTGAACGTTAAATTGTGTAAACTGTAAAATGATGATTATGAATTGGTTTGGATGAATCTAATTGTTGTAATTGTGCATGTTGGAGGTACTGGTTGTGAGTAATTTGTTGTGGTAGTGATGAGGTAGAAAGTGAAGTGAATTGGGCTGGTTTAGAGTCATTTTGAGGAAGTGGAGTAGTGAATTTGTGAATTTGGGGTTGGAAGTGGTATTGGTCAGTTGGGATAGCTTAGACAAGTTATTTAGGACTTATTTGAGTCCTTAAGTGGTTCAAGAAACTGTGGAAAGTGGTAGAATTGGATTTGAGCCTCTAGGTTGAGAGAATTGTAGTTTTGGAATAGAATTTGGTACATAAACACTTTAGATTGATGTTGTGAAGGTTTAGAATTAGTTACTCAAGTCTAATTAGGTATATACAACAATCTAGGGGTGTTAGAAGTTGAAAAAAATGTTTAGAATTGGTAAGATGTGGTTGAGTTGCATAATTCTACATAATTTTGTTCTGCAAATTATGCAGACTTGTTGTGTGAATTGATTCGCATAGCGAGTCACCTTGGCGAGATGCTCTCTACCAAGGCATTCGCACAACGAATGGGTGCGCTGTGTGAATGGATTGAGAGAGTTGCTCTCTGTTTGAATCAGGTCGTTATGCGACTGGTTGGGGTCTGGGACTATTATTCTTTTTATTCAAACAACGAATGGGTTTCGCTCTACGAGTGCTTAAGGAGCATGAGCCACTGTCTGAGGTTCTCGCATAGCGAGCTGGGACGCTATGCGAGGGGTCTGGGGTCTGATTCAAGTCGCGGTTTATTCGCATAGCGAGTCTAACCGCTATGCGAATGATTTAAAGGGTTGGGTCTCTGTCTGAGGATTTGCACAGCGAGCTGTGCCGCTGTTCGAGAAGCCTCTAGTTTCGCTATGCGAATGTGTGCGCTGGGCGAGGGGTTCAGTTCTAGTTCGCTTTTCTTTTGATCTTAAGTTGTTTTAAATGAAACATTGAATGCTTTATGAAGTATGTTGAAGTTGTATTATGTAACATCATTGGTTAGAGATGTAAGTTGTGTTTCAAAGTGAAAGTTGGTGATTTCAAAGTGTAAAGTTCAAAGTATGGTTAATGGACGTAATTCCATGATCCTCAATGAGAGGATACATGGTGGTGCCCTATGTTGTGATTCAAAGTGCACTCTCTTGTTGAGATTCAAGTAAGTTTAGAATAAATGCAGGAGCTTAGTATTGGGGGTTATCCTGAAACTCCAATGGTCTTTCATTCTCAAGTAGAGAGGATTGATTCATGTCGTGAGGAGTAGCAGGAGGTCTTAGTCTTGGGTGCTTCCAGTATGGCCCAAGGTGAGTGATAACGGACTAACCTCGTAAGTGTGGTAGGGTGAAACCCATTGATAATGGCTTTGCAAAGCAGTAGAAGCCACCACGAGTGCACGACCCGCCATAGCTCGGCAATCATTCTAAGTCCGGACAATCAAAGTCAGTGTGGTGTTATATGTGAAGAGTTTATTGATGTGAATGAATAGTATGATTGTATGAAGCTTAGTAAATTAGTATGAGATTAATCTTTGTTTAAACTAGCTTACCCTGTTGTGTGCTTGTATTTTGTATGTTATGGTGTTCTTCTTCTGCAATGTCATCCTTTGGGTGTGAGCAGCGGAAGAAGAAGTGTCTCTAGAACAGGCATTGGATGGAGGTGATGCTGCGGAGTAGTTAGTATAGTATAACCTTGTATATAGTTTTGATCATCCTTTAGTTTGTATATAAAGTTTTAAATTTATAGTTGTTTTTGGATAACTGTAAAGTTAACACTTTATGTTCTAGCTGGATAATTGTTCTATATTATCATGTATGTGATGCTTCTCTTTATAGTTTATAGTATAATATTGGGATGTTACATAATCTAATAAAAGATAATAAAATAATAAAAATTATTTAAATTTACTTTGATACTTACTATAATAATAATTTATTACTTTTTATTTTCATAAAAAAAATCGCGTAACACATACTTTTTCATGTACATTTTTTTTTCAATTTTATCCTTAGGTAAGTTATTTTAAGATGGAATATATTTTCATTTTTATCCTAACCGTTAATTTAAATTTAATTAATTTTTAAATTAAAATAATTATTTTATCATATTATCCTCTTAAATCTTTATTTATTTAAAATCATTTATTTTTTAATATTGAATTAATTATCTATAATTGAAAAAGGATACACGTACGTGTAAAACATATGTTTGTACTAGTATTAACTAGGTTTAAACCCTCTTTTGGTCCTCATATTTGTTGGTAAATCTCGAGTGGGTCATCGCTTTTTAAACTGTCAAAATTGGGTCCATATATTTGTAAAATTGAGTCAATTTTGTCCCTTCCGTTAAGTTTTGATAAACAACGTTAAGAGATGTTGAGCTGTCACTTTTCTAAAATGGCGTGGCATTGCGTATTAAATTGAATGGATTATGTGTTAATTCCACATCAGAAATTTCCATTCACAAAAAAAAAAAAATCTCCCACCCATTAACTTCATCTTCTCCATAGAAACCCTAGCCGTCGTTAGCCACCCGCCACCATCCTCGCCCAAACCACCATCGTGCTACATAACCATCAACACCGTTAAGCCACAACCTTCTACTGTCAACCTCGTCGGATCCACCATCTTCTTTTGACCCAACCAGAAATAAAGATTACCTTTTTTCTTGCACCTCCTTCCATTGTGTATTCGATCATTCCATATTAAGTTCAAGAATATAAAAACTTTCACCAGGATGAAGAATTTGTAAAATCCAGAGTAATCCACATCCAAACAATAAGATGTGATATGTTTGTTGGCTATATTCTGCACAGCCGAAACCTCTCTTCTACCTTCGTTAAACGAAATCACAATGGGCGTGTTCAACCTCGCTTCATCTTCACCCAACGACCTGAACAATAGCAAAAGCAAAATAAACTCCATTAGCAACTTTCAACGAGGGAAAAAGGGGTTCCTTGTTTGCAGCACAATTTGGGGGTTCCTTGTTTGCAGCACAATTTGGGTTGGGAAAAGGGTGCATTTGCAGTGCTGATTTGGGGCCATGGAAATTGAGACGGTGCTTGGACTGTGGAGTCTTCATCTGGGTGGGGTAGTTTTGTTTGGAAGAAGGGGTTGGAGTCATAGTGGAAAATTTGATTGTAAGAAATAAAGATTGAACTGAGAAGAAAGAATTGAGAAGAAGAAGAAATTGGCGCCGGAGACAAAGAAGAAGCCGGAGACAAATAAAGATAAAACACATAACCCATTAATTTAATACATAATACCACGCCATTTTAAAAAAAATACAGCTCAGCATCTTTTAACGCCGAGGGGACAAAATTGGCTCAATTTTATAAGTATATGGACGCAATTTTGATAGTTTAAAAAGCGATAATAACCCACTTGAGATTCACCAACAAATATGAGGACCAAAAGAGGGTTTAAACCTATTAACTAATATTTTTATTTGTATTATTAAACTAATATTAATTAAGAATAAAAGATTAAGAAATGTCTATTATAAACTTGCAAATATTTTTTAAAGGATTAAAAGTAGACAAAAGGATATTCGTATAAACTAAAAACATATTTAAATATTTAATAAAGGTAAAATGATATTATTTTAATATATGTTCTCATGAAAAAATATGAATCATACTTTCCCGATGGCAGTTTCTTCTTATTCTTTCATAAATTATTTTATCTCCATAATTTTTATATTTTAAATTATGTATTTGGAATTTAAATTTTATATTTCAAAATATTTAATTCATAATATATTTTTTATTTTAAAATATATAATTCAAATTACAACTTTTATATTTTGAAATATATAATTTAAAATACAACTTTTTTGTATTTTAGAATAATTTTTTATTTTTATTTTTATTTTAGAATATAAAATTCAAAATAAAAAAATTTCAAATTATAAATTTTAAAATACACAAAATTTATAAAGGTACACATTAAAATACATCACCATGAGGGTGATGAGTGATGTGTCATGGAGTATTCACGGATTAGTTCAGCTTTTAGTTCTGGCACTTCCGTACATCATTTTACTTTGTTTTGAAAATTTTTCAGAACAATTTTTCTGGAATTTTCGAAACAAGATTGTCATAACAATTTTTAAACGATATTTTTAGAATAAAATTTTCAGGGTAGAATTTTTGAAACGTATGAAATGCATTCTGTAGTCAACTTTTGAGAATGAGATTTCTAAAAAAAGCTTTCCAAAACGTATATAATGACTTTCGGAACAAATTTTCCAAAACACTCTTACGTGAAAGGTGTTTTGAAAAGAGCTTTTCAAAAAATGTAGAGTTTTACATAATCTTGTAATTAAAATGGTAAACAATATAAATTGTTGTAACTAATTTTTCTAGACTAAATAATAACAAAAAAATTATAAGACAGATACATAACTGTAATATATTATGAAGATACAACTCAATCTTACAAAACCATCTTATAAAATAAAATTTACACTCTTTTATAAATTGATCTCATCTCTCGTCGACTCGACGTAAAACTTCCAACACATAAATTATTGAATTTGAATTGTCATGTTGAACAGAACAGATAAACAGCCATGATAATGGAAAATAAAGAAGTGAAGAAAACTAAATAGAAAAAAGATCTTATTGTATACTTTATAATTACTGGTTGTATTTCAAAAATACAGAACCCCAGAATCCACTCGGATATATATAAATATATATATATATATATATATACACATAAATAGTGAGAAATTTTTACAAGAAAAGGAAAGCAGTAAATCAACACAAGAAAAAGAGGTGTGAACATGAATGCTGGGATCTAAAAATAAAAGAAATTGCATTTGAAGAGACATGGTATAGGGTGTATCTTTCTGTCATGGCTGAACCTTCTAAAACAATGACTTCGTCTTTGCACCATGAATTGAAAATGAATCTGTAGCTACCATCATCTAACCAAGCATCATGCAATCAACTTCATCTATCATCCATCCATTTAAAGCCATTCATTTTAAAACAACCCAACTAATTCATTGTCTGATCAAAATATCATCTCCTGTAACACCAAAGGAAGAACAATATTGTCAACAACCAAAAACAGTATTGATCATCTCCATAATCAAAATATCATAATTGATTTGCTACATAAAAATTATCATACAGATATTATTTTATTGTCCAAAATAATGAACAATTAGCAGCTAATTGGGACTTCTAAAGTTAGTTTGTCAAAAAACAATTTTTTTCACCTCTACCCTTTTTAATTCCTATATCTGGTGCAACCCAAATAAAATTTTAGTTCACATGATGTTAGGACTTAAACACAAGAAGAAAATTTAACCTAAAAAGATTAGTCCACTAGGTGGGAGAGCCTCTAGGCTTGAGTAGTATATCAAGTGGTTCATTCTACTTAATGTGAGAGTCCTAACTAGGGACCCCTTTAAAAGGAGGACAACTTTCAACCAGAGGACCGTCGGTTCAAGGGTGAATTAGATAAAGCACTCGCTTTAGACCTAAATAAAAGCCTCAAAACTTTTTTTAATACAAATATGCCTATATTAAATTAATTATTAAATTATGATTAAGAAAAACAAAAGGTTTCAAAAAAAATTTAGTACTGATATACTTCTATTAAGTTAATTATAACTTTATGTTTAACAATAAAATTTAATTAAATTATTATCAATGTCTGTTGATTTTTACTCGTATTAAAAATGATATTTAATGATTTAAAACCTTTTTTCAATAAATTATAATTTTACTTAGGAAATAGAGAATGATTATTTATCTTTAGTATAATATATCAATGTTGATTTCTGCTTTCTTTTTTATGTCACTGAGATTTTTCATTTACTGATTCTACTCCTTACCCCTCATTTATTCTAATCTATAATTCTTCTACAGATTCCATTCCTTAAATCTTATACAATCTTTTTATCCCCATTTTTTATTAGTATGTTTTTCTTTCTATTTATGGGTTGAGTTTTTCTGCATCTAGTTCAATGAGGAAGTGGAATTTTTGCGTGAATTGAATGGCAAAACTATTAACTAGATGAAATAATGGAGATGAAATCTCCAATGAAATAACCTATGAACACGAGTTGATATTGGAGAATAGTGAAAATTAAATGAAATTAATTATGACAATTTAATAGATAATTTGGCATAAAAAAGCTTGAAAAATAAATTTTAAAATAAAAAGTCTCATTCTTAAGTTTGCTTTAGGTCTCCCAAAGCCTTGAGCCAACCCTGAACTAGAGCATCAATTGTTAGACTTAAACATAAGAGAATCCAATTAGAAAGACTAGTTCATTAGGTGAGAGAATCACAAGTATAAGTACCAGATCAAGTACATCATTCTACTCAATGTAGAACTCCAAATATATTATGACACTTAGGGCATGTTTGAATGAACTTATTTTGAAGAAACAATCATTTAGTTTTACCAGTTTCCAGAGATAACTGATGCAAAATAAGCAATTATCTTTCCAAATATGCATTTCCAAGCATACATTATGAAAACAAGTCTAAGATGAGGTTTTTCATGTAACAGAGAACTAACGCAAAAGCCATACCTGATCACATATAGGGCAGGAGTCACTTCTTTCCATCCACTCAAGAATGCAGGATAGGTGAAAATGGTGTTCACATTTGGTCAAATCTCTAGGATTTTCAACATCATATTCTGCATTAGAAATTAAAAGATATAAAATTATTACTTTTGTCACCTGTGTGTGTGAGAGGATTCATTCCTCTTGATTTGTGCACCTGAAACATGGAAAATTTAACTGACATTTACTTTTAATAACACAAGCAACTGTACCTTCAAGACAAATTGGACAGACATCCTCTTCTTCCATCAATAATATTTTACTTTCATTCGGTTTTGATAGTTCTTCCTTCCTTGGAGATGTTGGACTGGAGTTGGTTTGAGCTTTACAATTTGATTCTTCAACATCTTCACGAGTAATTAAAGCTTCAAAACTACTAACTGTTTCTCTGCCAGATTCAGAATATGTTGTTGATGCAGAACCTCCCAAAACCGTGTCATAAGGAAGAGGTACGGGAGGGGGCTGGAATGTATCAGGCACGGATGCTTCCAGGTTCAAACCAACCAGAAATCCAGCATTGAGTGAAGCATTTGTGCCATCATTAGAAGTTAAAGACTCATGCTCTTCAAAAGTCGGCGGGCACTGCAAACAGTTTTCATTTTCGGGTTCAAATCATAAGCTCTTAACTTATAAACCACAATCTAAAACAACAAACTAGTAGATAGATCAGATTGAAGTATTCAAAATCGAAAAGAACAATGAAAACAATCCATTTTTTGCTACAATTAGGCCGTCTTCCCATTTGACCTCCATTAGGGGATCATGCATTCATGTAAAAGAAAGAAAGAGCAAAAACCATAGGTCTTTTAGAAGAGTAAAATATATTGCATAGTATCAATAACAATTTTGTTCAAACTCCTAAGATATTTTTGCAAATTGCAAATATGACAATGAAACTCTAAGATGATAATGATACACTCATTCTCTTCAGTATAGTATTCATAAAAGCCACGTCCAAGCATAGAAAATATCAATTTAATTGCGAAGGTGGTTAACCTTGTTTATTTGACTTCCTCACCCTTTATCCACCAAAACTAATGCTTTGTTAACTTGAATGGATTTGGAGGAGAGTGATTGAGGGATTTGAGAGGATTTGAAGGTAAATTTTTGTTGTTGTTTATTTGAGTGGATTTGGAGGTAAGTGAGAGTGTATTTGGAAGTAAATTTTTTTAATCTGTTACATCAATCAAATCTTATACTAATTCTCACAAACTTTACTTTCAAATGCATTCTCATTTACCTCCAAATCCACTCAAATAAACAACAACAAAATTTATCTTCAAATCCTCTCAAATCCCCTCGATCACTCTCCCCCAAATCCATTCAAGTGAACAAAGCCTAAGTAGTGACAAAAAGAAACAATCTAATAGAAAATCATTTCAAAAAACAAAAACAAAAGAGAAAAATAATTCCATTTGAACTTTAACAATATTCCATTATTTTGCATCCTATCTCACATCTTCCCCAACATCTCATCCAAGTAGCAGCTATTCAAAATCACTTTGAGTGTCATGAATGTGATTTCTGGCAGATGCCGAACTTGATTCAACTGTGAAAGTAATATTCACTAGCACTCTTTTTGCATGAAATCTGATATTATGTGACAAAATTGTGCTGAAGTTCAAAAAGCAGCAATAAATCCATGTTGCTAAATTACTACATGGGAAACTGTTTGATCTTTCAATTAAGTGAACAGGGACTTTTCATCCAAAAAAAATTTGTAATTTAGTTAACAAAATAAAGCAGAATTAATATCTTACTGCGCAATGGTTCCCCTATAAATCCATTTTTTTAAGGCTTTTAGAGCAGGATGCTTATGAACTAGTTTGAATTTTCCTTCACATAGTTCGTCGCTCAATCATTGCTAATCCTAATGATTACAAAATTACATAGGTGACAATGTTGGAAATAAAATGCTGGAGTGAGATTACCAGAAAAGTTCTTATCAGCTACCATATGGCCTAAGTTACATCAGATAAGAAAGGATAGAAAACTACTAACATAGTAATACACTGGTGCCCCTTGCAGATTAGGTTTTCTGGCAGAACAACAGCAACCTCCCATTTTCCAATAATTATTTTGTTATTTAATCAAAACACTCATTGACAGTTTCATTCTCTTCTGTTGTTTGAAATGAAGCTGGGATCAGATCAGAGGCCACCAAACTTTATGCATCTATTCTGCTTTCACAAGCCAACAAAAAACATTAAGGATTAATCCACATAAGAAACGAAATCAATTTCATAAAGCCACAATTACATCAATAGAAACTTTAAATTACTCAACTAAACACAAAGTGATAAATCAGACGTTATAGGAAGCCAAGGCCTACATTTTGAGAAACGATTCTAGAATTCTTTAGATTTCCATTGATATTATTGTACATAATAAGGCCATACAACTACATATTACAGGATAAAACTCATAGAGTTCCTTAGATGATTTTTTTATTGACCTCCAACAAGAATTAGGGTTTTACCTCAATAATCTCCATGATAAAAAAGATTAAAACGAAGCATAGATTATTGGGGGTGAAATTCCAATTCTGATGGAAAACAACACCAAACCAAAAGCAACAAAGGATTTCCCTTTAAGTTGTGTCCTAAATTATAATGGTTGCAATAGAGTATAGTGCAAATATCTTGACATAGAACATCAATCTCCATGTCTATCATGAATATATTTTAACCAAAACCACTAAAATCCCAGTTACAGATAACTCGAGCTAGCATATAATTTCGTTAAAGAAAAATACACTTACAAGAAGAAAAGTCATTAAAATCCAAATAGTCAATACTATAGAGAGAAGAAGAGGGGCACCCTCCAAAAAAAATCACAACCACACACATCATAACAGAGGAAACGCCTTGACCCACAAAACAAAACAGCCCAAAACAAGAACCTTTTGAGAGAACAATAAAAGGAAGGAAATGAAAACCGTCACAGCCAAATTCAAAGCACAAAACCCTATTTACAAGGCAAAAAGGGTGGCTAAAACTGAAGTAGATGACCAATACACTCCATGAGAGCTGAGAAAGTGAAGAGTAGAAGCAAAAAACTTACCTTTTGGCAAAGATTAGGTGAAGAGAAGGATGAGAAACTGTTGAGGAATTGGGTTTGTTTCAGGAAGCTGAGTATGACTTTGGTTATGGTTCTGTGTATCTTTGTTTGATTTTCGTTTGTTTTTTCCTCGTCGACAGAACACAGTACACTATTTGTATGGAGACTATTATTTCTAACAAAATACTTCTTACAATTTGGGTGTCATTGAAAATTAAATATTTGACTTCAGAAATTTCACTGTTCATTTGTGGAAAAAATCGTAGTTGCTGAAATTTAATTTATTTTTGTTAATTGAATTAATTTCAAAGTTTGAAATTGTTGTTTGATTAATTCGTTCATAATTTCAATTTTCTATTAGTTTTCCCATGATATTTATTTTAAAACTACTAATTAAAAATTTTCAAACATCTTGCTAAAAATAAACTAGAAATATAGCTACTGAATAATTTTTGTAATATTTATTACTTAAAATAAAAAAAAAATTATGGTAAATTTGTAAAGAAGGTTGATTTAATCAAATATTTAATTTAAAAATTAGAGTTTACTATGTAAACAAATTTATAAATAAAATTACAACTCTTTATTCCATTCAAACGTGTACCAGTTACTTACAAAATTATTAATGCCAAGTTCTTATTTAAATAACTAGGTTTATATCAAAACTTTACCTTAATTGTTCCATTAAAGCACATAAATAAACTCGTCACTTAAATTGAAATGATTTATGAATAGTTTAACTCATTTATATACAATGCTATATTCACTTTTAGAGTTAACATTCCTTTTATGGTTCTTAGCTTGCATTATTTCATTACGATAAAATTTATTTTATTAGTTTGTGAGAATATTCTGGGAAAAAATAAACCAAACATATTGAAAATCATTTTCTTATTAATGTTTTAGTATGTATATTTAGTTTAATACAATGTGTTAAATTATTATAAGAGGATCCTAAAAAATCATGAATAAATATTTAACAGGGTATCATGGCCCATTAGGCTTCTGTGATGACTATTTTTTTTCCTATTTACCAAGTACTTTAATTATGGTAATCATCTTTAATTATTTTTAATTTTGTTTATTATGATTTCAATCCCATCAAGACTTTTATATCAAAAAAAGTCAACTCAAATTGTTTCTAGCTTAGCCTTTGGGTTAGGGCTGCTGAACAAGATAAAGACTATAATAAGTGAATGTTGAATTCAAACAAATATAATAACTTTAATTTCATGATTTTATTATGATAAAAAAGACTAACGTTGTGTATTATATAAGCATTTATTTTCACGAATTTATTACGGAGAAAAATTAAATATTTGAAATTGAAAAATGATAGCCATATTTCCACCTATTCATATTACTCAATCGAAGAAATGACCTTATACTAATAAATATATTATCAATGGTCAACATAGGATAAATTGTTTTTTTTTTAATCATGTCATACCATTTTTATTAACAATTTGTCAATAAATGTTTTTACAATAATATAGGTGTAAAGGGATTTAATAATGTTCTATTAAAGTGATTTATGAATTATATCTTAATTATTTATTTAACATTTTTTAGTTTGAATAATTGATATAACAATGTTCTACATTTCAAAATATTAGAATAATAATTTATTAAAAATATTTTATACAGTGACATAACCTATGTAATAATTGGTTAGTAAGTTGATCAACTTCTATAATATTAGGTTTGGGTTGTTTCCTTTCTAACTACAAAGAAAAGAGAATATGTCGGTAACTATTTTTCTTGATTAGTCACGAGATTAAAAAACAAATGAAGGTGACGAAATCCTCATTAAGCAGCTTAATAATATAATAATTGCAATTTATTATTCAATTACAGTTTTGTCTTGAGCTTAATTCTTTCTGGATTATAAATTATTTGAAATAATTCATTGGCTACCACTTTAAGGTGTGTTGCTGCATGAAATGTAGAACTTGGGTCCACGTAACATTATCAAAATCTGGTGATGTGAAATAAAATATAATAATTCGGACATAATAATTGTAATTTTACCATAAAAAGACATAATAATTATAGGGATAATAAAAAGAATTAGAAGATTCATTATATGCCTTTTGGTATTCAGATTTTAAAAGTTCTCAAATTTATGCCTTTATTTTTTATCCCTTAAATGCCCAAAATTTAACTTTTATAAATAAAAATACGTTAAATATACTTTTAGTTTCATATAAAATTAGAATTGTTTTTTTATATATTTTTTATTTTCAAACTTTAAAAATAAATAAATATCTTTTTAATTTAATTATGTTAATTTTTTTAATGTATTAAACACATTTTAAAATAAGATTTGAATTATTTACATTGATATGTTTCAAATAACATAAAATATAATTTAATAAATTAAAAAGATTAACATTACCAAATTAAAATATCTATATTAATTTATTTTTAAAGTTTAAAAATTAAAATGTATCAAAGATTTAAATATAAACAAATTTTAATTTTATAATAAATTTAAAAACTAAAAACATATTTAAATTTTTAAAATAAAACTTTTAAAAAAGTTTAAAAGATCTTGCATCATCATACAAAAGAACACTTGTTCAGTAGGTTTAGCCGTTTGTTTACATAAGTGGTTTACTGATTTTATTATTATTTTTAATAAGGACAAATTTATTATGTTGTTGGAAGAATTGAAAGAGTTTTATATAAATAATAACACATTTGGATAACAACAAATTGGATTCACATATATTTTAAGACTAAGAGGGTTTTAAAGAAATGAGAAAACAACTGGGTAATGATGGGTACAAGATTCCTTTGGACTTTCTTTCATATTTAAGAAATAAGAAATTAGGAAAAGACAAAACAACACAAGTTTATATTTAATTTTTTAAAAATCATTTTTTCGAATACAGAATTTCTCTACTTGTCATGACTCTAAACCTCTAAATGATAACATTAATAATCTATTATCACCAAAACTTTTATAAAAAATTAAAATTCTCTCAATGTTGTACTGTTCTGGATTTTTGTCTACTAATTTAAACTTTTCCATCAGTCATCATTAATGCACCTAATTTATATATGGACTTTTTCTACTACACACCCACAAATATGAGTGTTTCATCTACACTTCTAAGATCTGTACCTCTAAAAATTCCACTTTTAACCTTCTGATATCTCATCATCATCCTGTATCTCTAACTTTTTCAAAACTTTAATTTTAACTTTAATAAATATTTTTCCATTTTCTTTTTTTTTTACTAAAAACAATCTTCACTGCCTTAGTGATAATTTAATTTAATTTATTTTAAAATTTAAATATTATTTAAATTAATTTTGTATTTTAATAATTATTAAAATATAATTTATATTATAATAATAGTTATATTCAAAACATAAAAAAAAAATAATAAAAAAAAAATAATAATAATAAAAATAAATTTGATTTAATATATTCAAATATATTAAATTGTAATAAAATATTAAAATAAATTAAATAATTATTAAATTTTAAATAATTTGTTTTTTAAAAAGCTTATTTATATATTAAAATCTTTAAAATATGTTAATACTTTGCTTTTTATTTAAAATTTAATAAATATTAAACTTAAATAAAAATTATAATATTACTTATTATATTTTTATATTTTAATAATTAATAAAATATAATTTATATTTTTAAAATAGTTCTATTAAGAAAATTGAAAAATAATAACTAAAATAAGAATAAAAATAAAAATAAAAATAAAAATAATACTTAAAATCATATTTAATATATTTAAATATATTAAATTATATTAAAATATTAAATTAAATTTAATAATTATTAAAAGTTAAAAAAAACAAAATTTTGAAAAATTTGTTAATATAAATATCCGATAAGTTATAAATCGGATATCCATATCCGATAAAGAATGGTTTTTAAAATTTTATTTTATATATAAATTTTAATAATTATTTAATTTAATTTAATATTTTAATATAAATTAGTATATTTAAATATTTTATTTAATATAATTTTATTTGTTATTTGATAAATGACTGTTTTAAAATTTTGTTTATTATTTAAATTTTAATAATTATTTAATTTAATTTAATATTTTAATATATTTGATTATATTAAATATTTTATTTAATATAATTTACTTTTTTGTTATTATTTTTATTTTTAATTATTTTATTTTTATATTTTTAATATAATTATTATTATAACATAAATCATATTTTAATAATTATTAAAATATAAAATTATATTAAATAATATTTGAATTTTAAATTTAGTTATTATTAAGGTGATATAGAGTCTTTTTAACAAGAAAAAGAAGAAAATAAAAATATATTTATTAAAATTAAAAATAAAATTTTCTATAAAATTAAAGATGTAGGATAATGATGAGATGTCAGAAGGTTAAAAGTAGAATTTTTGGAGGTGGAGGATGAGATCTTGGAGGTGTAGGATTTAACACTCCACAAATATTTATGCTCCTCCTCCCATCATAATACCAATACCTTAATCCATTTTTTTTTACAGCTTAATATATACTTGAAAAACTCCACATAAACATAATCAAATTGTTATATATACTCTATATTATTCGATTTAATTTAAAATCAATTTTCATGTTTGGAATTCATTTTAAAAAAATAATATTTAAATTAAATTTTACACCGTGTTACATATTTGTTTGTTTCAAAAATTAAAACCTTACACGATCTGTTCTATTCCAGCTAAAATTAAATATATTTTAATTTTTTTTATAACTTTCCATGTTAAAATATGGGCTAATAAAGAAAAACTTTTTCCGCACAAATTTCGACAAATATATTTTTTCCGACAAATTAAAGAAAAACTTTTCATGTTATAATGCAGATAATGAAACACTTTCCATGCATCGACCCTTGTCAATGCATTTCAGTTGACAGGGATGTAGTTTGACTTAACTTTTTAAAGAAATATTAACTTTTAAATAACTGTATTGTTCTAAAAGAAATGATAATATCACATGTTTTAAGGATAATTTTAATTAAGTTTATTGTGATTTGAGTGTGAAATGAGTTGTTATGATATTGCTACCATGATAATCATAATAGAGATGACATTAGTAATAAAAATAATTTAATTTTAACTTTGGTTGTTGAAGTCTTTGCATTGCAACAACAATTATAAATATTGCTCTTTTCATATGTTTTCTTTATTTGATAAAATCCTTAATTTTAATAATTGGTTTTTCTAAAAAGTTATATTCATCTCATTTTACACTAAAGATTAAACTAAATGATGGTCCGAAAAGTGTTAAACTAGAATAAAATTTGTACAAGATCATGAATTAAAATATTAACAACTAAGACTTGAAATGTTAAGGACCAGAATGCATGTTTACTCGTTATTATTAGCTTTGACATTTAATCAATATATTAATATCTTAATTTCAAAAACAAAATACAAATGCGTAACACATATATTAATATCTTAGATTCATCATGTTGAGATGTTTTTTTTAAGGAGAAAGATCTCCAAATATGATACAGTTCAAAGGCAAGTTATCTTCTAAATCATAACTAGTAACATAAACAGAGCTCCTTTATCCTATGACAAAAGTGTAGGCATAGTTTGATTCTTTATCCTAGACACAATCATGCCAAAATTGATAAAGAATTGCAGAAACAAACCTTAAGAATTTACAAGACACTGCTTTGCTTGATCATTGTTTGTTGCATCAAAATCTACTATTGGCAGCCTCACATTCTTGTGCCACCTTCACATGAACTCACCACAAACACTAAACATGTTAACTAAAATGATTTATGGACACTTAAGCTCAATATACACCCAAAGAAAGATATAAGAAGCAAGAGAGAGATACATGAAAGGTATGAACTGGGTGTATACAGTATGCAAGTGTCCATATACCATTGCTAAAATATTAAAATCTGATCAAACTCTCTCCCCTTTCTACACTAACCTATTCCTCTGACATTATTTTAACCACTCCTTGGAAGTGAATCCTGATGAGTCAGTTCATAGTTTCCATCTGTAGGATGCGTTGTCTCACTGTCCTCAATGTTTGCTTTTGAACAAAGGAAGAAGAAAGAAGATGTGTATATTGTAATATGCCAAATGCTGTAAACATTTCAAAAGAGAGTAACATGAGGAAGGGAAGAATGAGGGAAAGAGAGAGGATAGATGTAATGTGATTTGACTATGTAATACCTGTGCCAAAACCAGTAGGATTCACTGGTTTCAAGTGTCCAGCTTATTGCTGCCATGGCCAATGCAGTAAAACCAGCCAAGGCAAATGCCAAGTGGTACCGTCTCAAAAGGGTCTTGACAAGATTATAGAGCCATCGCTTTATAGTTTGCAAACTGCAGTGGAAGTTCATTACTATCACTTGTTCAGTTATAAATGTAATATTTGAGAGAATGGATAATTGTGTTATATTTACATTGCTATCAAATACTGTAGAATGTTTATATACGTGAATTACATAATCAACCTTTAGTGACTACAATGGGCTCTCTAAGGAAACTAGCAAAGCACCAAGGAAAACAATGAAATCTGATTATTATCTCCTAACACATATCAATGTCTCAACACTAGTTTTCTCCATGAATTACCTTGTTTGGCATCATTTCCACAAATGAATCATCCTAGATTCATAGAACTTGACACTCTTAGACTTTACTAAATCACACAGTCTTTTTATAGATTTTCTGGATACTTACTAGTGTGATTTATGGAACACATTCTAAACAGTAGCATATAGCCAGATTATGCTACAATTAGCACAACAATGAGGCTGAGGGTTCACAACAACAGGCACTAGATGCATGAAAAGTGAAAAAAATGAAAATTGTTGCTAAAATATCAATATAATATTGTATATCTTATTGAAACAAATTTATATCTTGGTATAGAGAACATACCAGTGAGAGAAGTTAAATGAGATTCCAATTGGAAAGGAAAGGGACCGATACTTTGTTGAGATTTCTATCAACCATCCAACAAACAAACCAAGAGCACCAATCACAATCACAAGAATAACATTGGAAGACCTGCACAATTCAGCATAGAAGAATATGAAAAGGGCCTTGACACCTTTAATGATTGAGAGGCTGGATCTAAATCGTCCGTCTACTAGTTCATGTACCTGGTTGCTTTTGTTGCAGCCATTAGAGCAGTAAGGATAGCAACAGCTGTGTGGATTGCCCTCTTAAATACTTCATCAATGGTAGTTAGATAAAGAAAAGTGCTAATCACAGCCATGAATGAGAGCCAAAAGTCCATGAACTGAAACATTGATATGTAAAGCCTTTGTAAACTCCCACAAACATAAATATAGCCATTTTTGCGTGACATTGTATTTAAGGTCATCTGTCATAATACAAAGTCTAATTTTCTTCTTGTTTTTGCTTTATATATTTTCAGAAAGAGTGGATGAAGCTCTAACCTGTAAGACATTATAGCTCAACGCACACCAAGTGCCCACATCACACGCATGATATAGTCCACTTGAAATCCCACTGGATGTGTATAAAACCCATTCTGCTAATGCCTGCATTAAAGAAATTATTTACAGGTTTCATAAAATAAAAAGGGAAGCTGTGGACTCTATGTAAAAGCAAAAAATATTATATAGTGAAATAAAGAGTTATCAGTAGTAGCAATAGTAAAGTGAAAGAATCACCTTCTTCCGAAGGGCCCAATAGGCAGGAAGTATGGCTGCAGCATTTGATACAATGAGAAAAATTGATTGTCGTACATGCCCTACAAAATTTTTTAATGGAATAAGGAATCTGTTCATCATATTAATGAGCCAATTTTATGAATATAAACAATGAGTAATCACCTTGATGTGTTACAATCTCAATGCTGCAGTCAAAGCCTCCATGGTTTCGATCACAGGAGCAGAAGCTGATGCAAACAAGTAAATGTTCAAACTGGTAAATTCCTTAATGGTTTGGGGATCAGATGCAAACATGAAATATGGAAACTCCACCATATGGCATTGAATTTTTTTCCACGTGTCTCAATCACTACCATGGACTTTCAAGGTCCTTGTTTAGCAACTTAGGAAAACAAATGGAATGTAAACACAACTGATAAATTAACAAGCTAAGGGCTTAAGATAAACCTGTAAGACGTTAGTCCACTAGCGTCAAACGAAAATTTACAGTCTCCATGAGAGGAACATCGTTTTGGGCATCGCTCAAGTGAAATGGACATGATATTTAGTCCTTTCATATAATCACTATTGCTATTAAGATGTCTTAGACCAAAGCCCCAAGTTCCTTCTCTAGCATACATAATATAAAAGTTAACTTTGGTATCACTTGAGTCATACAGCGTGAAAAACATAGATGGGTCACTTCTCCTGGTCTTGTTAGCATAATAATAGTCCCAGATATCTAGAGATGGTAAACCACCAAATCTAGCATACACTTCATAACCAATCTTTGTATCTGAGGATAGCTGTATGTGAATATTTCCTCCAGCAGCACCACGAGGAATGTCCAAAAGAAAGTAAGTCCAAATGCTATCAGATTCTCCAATGTATGATGAGTTCTTTAAAAGTGGCTCAAGAGGGAAATTGGCAGAATCATAAGATGCTCCACCAACTGGTAAATAATACGATTCAAAAGGGGTTGAACCTCTCCTTACAAATGTCTGCAGACAACCATTCTCTTGTCAATATTTATTCCAGTGCATAACAATATTTTCAAACATCACAACATAGAACACATCTTTACGTAATAGTAGTAAACCAACCAACAAAAGAAACCATTTCAGTATCCTGTTGGGTGGAACTTCCTTAAAGAAAAGGACCAACAAACCAAAATATTTATAGGTTAAAAACCCCTTTCTTAGGCACAGGCATAGAATAGTTTAACTGTTGAAAGTCTAAAGCAGAAGTTTATCCAAGTAAAGAAGCCAATAAGTGAACTCCAAATTGACAAGCACGACATGCATACTGATATTTTCAATGTGATAGTGAGAAGACATTCCAATTTCTGCATGATACATTCCTCTCTATTAGTGTACACATCAGATGTTACCAGAGTGCGTGATTTGCTAACAGAAAGTTAACATATATACTTTAATGTTCTTTGAAATTTCTGGATTACAAGATATGGCTATATTTGATCATATCCTGATTCTACCTATTAAATTTCTAGGCCTAAAATGCAGTTTGCAGTCCCAAGGAATATCCCACGAACACAATTTAGAGCCCATGTGATCTTGTTATAAAGGAAGAACTAAAGGTGACAGCATCACGCAAGGAATTCGATTACTACCTGAAGCAAGTAGCTATCCATTATACAATTTGGTCCAGCTTTTCCAAGTGGACATTGAAGCACTTGTGATTCCACCGAATAGCAAACTCTTACATTGCTAACCTGAGTTTTTGTAAGATTGACTGGCACTATACTAATATACCAACGGCCAATCAACGGTGAATGAATAACCAGGGGACTTTTAGCTACATCAATGGAATAATCATTTGAAGTCACCGAAGGCATAGCACCATGGCGGACAAAACACATTAAACTAACATCATTTGATGAAGTAACATTGAATCTGATATTTGTTGCCGTAATGATAATTTCTTCTGCCACATTCATTATGTCCAGGGAGAAGAAGTTTGGCACACCTTCATGAACACAAAATGCTTCAGAATTACTTTTGCAGGTCACCAAATTTTCCAACATTGACTTGTTCACTTTAGTTTCCAAAGCATTAGAGACATCAGATGCTTCACACGAAAGTGGATAAACTGTACTGTTACAGAAATCCCCCCTCATCATTGAATTTGTGCATGCTTCCACACTTATATTGGCAATAAAGGAATATGATGGACCCCGGATAATCTGCAGACAGAGGAGTAATTGTTTATCCATCCACATTGGTTAATGCATCAAGACCTTTGCTTAGGGATATAGTAGCGGCATCTAGAAATAAACTAAGGAATTCGTACTTAAGTGTGGAACAAATACAGAAATCGGTATAATCAACATTAGAGCAAGTATCCAATCTAACATTGAACACCCAATGTGTAATACACCATTTCTGGACAAAGCAATATATTCTCTAGGCCTTAAAACCCAATTTTTAAGTTTTTGAAATTAGAATCTTTCCACTTGCTTTGGAAAAAAGTGGGTTCGTTTATAGGAAGTATATGTTACACTTGACAGACTGAACGTTCTTTAAAGTGGAAGACAAATAGATTTTATTCAAATGACCATTGGCTGAAAATTTTATCACGATACAAGTACTGTGAAAAGGTAGTAAATTTGCCAACATTATATCAATCTTTGTAGTCTACAAATGTATTTAACAGACTGCATGCCAAGGATAACAAACTTTTCCAATAGTAATGAAACATAATTTAAAATTTCTTTGGATAGAAGTTACATATCACAATAAACCGTACCATCTTTGATTGTGTCCTTGTAGGTCCAATCCCATTGAAAAGACCAATATACCAAACACCTGGAGATATCTGAACAAGAATTTGTTATGCTTACTCTGTACAATATTATAAAACAACAAAACAAAATTCAATAGTGATATAAAATTAATCATGTGCCATCACCTAATAACCATGGTGCAAGGCAGAGTGGACAAGTACATAGAGGGGATGTGTCCAACATATAAAGCCAATATATGTTAGCAAACAGCTTAAACTTTAAAGACAGATGTTCCTTGACGATATGAATTTCAATTTTAAGGAAGATATATCTATGTTAGTAAAGCAAAGGGAGAAATTGAGCAATCCAAAAGCTTACATCAAGTTAAAAGGACCTATACAACAATACCTGATTGTTTGTCAGTTTCATAGTGATATTTTTTTGCATGGGAAAGCATTGCTCCACATCCAGACCATTTATTCCTAAAGAAAATGGGGAACAAAAAGTAATTATATTAGGCCAATGGCACTAGAAAGTT
Source organism: Vigna umbellata (assembly GCF_029865625.1). Lineage (NCBI taxonomy): Eukaryota > Viridiplantae > Streptophyta > Magnoliopsida > Fabales > Fabaceae > Vigna > Vigna umbellata. The sequence goes on from NC_142168.1 coordinate 7,267,142, forward strand.
CTAAAATGATATTGTCTCTTTTTTGTTGTTAAGATAGGAGATTGACAATGAGAGAGAAACAGCAAGTGAAAGGGGAGAACTGAAATCTGTTGTCTCCCTTTTTCTGTTCCTCCAAATGAATAATGACAATTCAGAAAGAACAATCCTCTTTTAAATCGCAAAACATTTTCTCCTGGTTGTTGGTTTTTTAATGAGTCATCAACATTCAAATGGAAGTAAGGGGCAGAAAAGGAAAGGGAACAAAAGACTTGAATCTCTAATTAGTAATGTCAATGTGATTTAAAAAAAAAGCACATGTGGTAACAAAGAAACATTACTCATTCATGAGTTCAGCACCATCCATTACCAAGGAAATTATCATAGTAGATAATGTAAATTAATGGAAGAGGTTAAAAAAGTAAACATGCACTGTTGAGTCAAGACATGTGCCTGCTTCTTTAGAAATTATGACACTAGTTTAATGAATGGTGGGAACTTGGTAAAGCTCCAATATTTTAATCATTTAAATGTATGTATAAGGTATACTAAATTCAATTGCTAAGCCCTTCACAAAACGAGCTCATAAATATTTCTTGAAAAGAAATTTATGACAATTTATGTTCTTGAACTTCAATTAGGAAAAAAAAAGAAAATATAATTAACTTTAGTCGAAAGTAGTAAGGTGGATTGCGTACCAGAAGTGGCTGAATCTTTCAGAGATGTGTTTAAGGCATCTGGTAGTGGAGGACTTCCATCTCTAAAGCATATTATTGGCAATGTGCGTGTTGGAACCCTTTCAATTCTTGAGATATCCTGAAAACAATGCGCATATGAAGTATAAACAAATGAGGGAAGGCAATAAACCAAAGACAACTAAAAGGAAAGACAAATGTAATACTCAAGTTCCTATCATAGCACCACCCTTGAGAGTTGATGTCCTAGACTACATTCTACGACATTTCACCTAGCCCTTTTGGTCAACTTCTTCATAAGTAGCCCTATTAGTTAGAGATATTGAGAACTAGCTTTAGCACCAACTGTACTCACTCAGCAGTTGGGGAACCTTCCCTTAAAGGTTAGACATTGTGGTTGTGGCATCCAAGGTCTCATTAAACTCGGTAGAATCCCAAACTTACAACATGGGACTTGAGTCTTATGGCTTGGAATTGAATCTAACATCCGACCACAATCTGTAGCCCCCAATGCTTATGCCTCACATGTGTTGGATGTGCACTAGCCCTTTGAGTAGTCCTAGATAAACACTGCAATGTTGGCGTCACCACTCTTTAGCAGCTGAAAATGGTGGAAGACTCTGATACTCAATGATAAGAGGCTTAGGTGATCCACATCACAAAAGCTAGCTATCCAAAGCCTCTGTCACTATTATTCTAAAATGATCCTATGTACAAAGAGGGATGAATATACTTACAATGTCTACATCTGACTTCAATGCTATAGACAGTGCAGAAAACCATGGCGGCAAGTCAACTGCAGCAATGGGAAACATTAAGAGACAAGTAAGATCATCCACAAGTCATCGATTCCTTAAATATCAGAAAATGAGTTGTTTATAATATTTAATAGTTTTGTAAAAAATAACGAATTCACAAACCGTATAACTAATTGAATTACCAAAACGTAAGTAAAGGAAAAATTAGCTTCATCAGTAATCCTATCTCACCTCTGTTTTCATACGAAGCATAATGAAAGTGAATGACACGAGGCTGATTTTTATCTATTTCTTGCTCATATAAGTATTCTAATGGTATTAGTTAAATGTCACAAATTCAATGAATCACAAATTAGAGAACAAATGACAAACAGCCCAATAAACAAGATTGTGTAATATGTTTCAAGTTAATTTATGGTTCTTACAGTGATCAAATATTGCCATATACAAATACATTTTCTGATAGAAAAGCAGAATATTGCCATAGTCTGAAATTTCTATCAGAATGACAAATACAAAGGCATAAGACTCGTAATTGAATAAAATAAAGTCCTTTATAACATATTCATCATTTACATTATTGCCAGGCCCCTAAAATTTCTTAGGCTTAATTCTTAATTCACACCTTAGCCCTCTTCTATACAAAATCATGCCAACAGTATAATTCTTAGAAATTAAGCAGCCGAAGTAAGATCAAAGGAAAGCACGGAGAGAGCGATTGTTCTCCAATAAATTCACCTTTACATTGAAATCCAATTGCAACCCATTCAAATTTACACAAGATAGTGCTTCATGAACAACCAGACACAATAACAAAGCAAATAATTATCACTGTGAAGAAAGGACCACTGCCAATGGGCTAACACACCTCTGATGTAGCGCAAATCAAAGGGTCTGAGCCTAGTCTCAGGGTAACTGAAGCTTGAAACAGTAAAGGTTTCACCTTGACCCGTGCCCACTTCATCATTTGCAGAGAAAAGACCAAAGGAACAGGAAAAGAGCAGCAGAACAGCGAGAACCAGATTGAGATGATACCATAGAATCAAATTGAAACCCATCTCTCTATCACTGTTGGTGTGATTTTGAGGCTATTGTGAGATCATGGAGACGCCAGAAAGTGAGTGACGCAAAAGGGTGTTAGTTGATTAATTAAATAATAATGAGAAATCTTTGTCAGTGGGAATGTGGTAAAGACAACTAAAGGGTGTGAATTATGAGTCAGGGGCTATGTTGTAGTAAAAATAATCACATAATTGACACAAAATCTATGATACGATGATGCTCTTTGCTTAGGTAAGTCTTGTTGGGTTGACTTGAGGTGAAGATGTTAGACCTCGATTACTCTACCACCTGCGATGTTTCGAATGTTCAGAACAGATAAAAAATAACAGAAAAAGAAGACAGGGGGAATATAATTAAGAATATAATCAGCAAAAACTTTTTATTTTTGTTCTTCAAAAACAATCGATTAATATATACTTAATATATTACTATGCTTGTAATGTATAGTTGTTTACATCATTGTTATTTTAAATATACTTCTGAATTATTTTTAATGTAAAAGGTATAGAAATATTTAAAATAATAGATATAATTGTGAATTATGAAAATATATAAATATTTGAAATATGGTAATGACGAAATATATTATTTTATATAGCAATGATTATATATTATATAAGTATCTTAATTCTTATTTCAGCGAAAGTAACCAAAATTAGCAACCAAGACGCGTTATTTTTTAAATGATCGCGTAGAGAATGCTGCTTTACTATGTAGTTTCAATGTTCATTTCAGTTACTTCTACTTAACGTGTTGTGAACAGATTGAATCAACAAAAATTGAAAACAAAATCACTTAAAAAATTTAAGATGGAATAAATAAAAAATCAAGTAAACTGAAATTAAGAAAACTATTTTTTTATTAGATTGAATCAAACTTTTTATTTGAATTTAGAATTTAATATAAACTATATATATATATATATATATATATATATTATTAACATTGACAAAAATAATGAAAACTTATATTTCTTAATTAAATAATTAAGATGTATTTTTAATTATGTTAGTTTGAACATTGAATAAACTGTATTTGAAATTATTGCTTTAACACTACTACAATACATTACATTTATAACATCATATGTTTTTTTTTTCATACTTATACAAATGTTTATTATGATGTCCTGTGTGAAACCTATAGAAAATTTTCTGGATGATTTTAAGAACATTTGATTTGAATCCTTTTTATTTTATCATGGTCAGAAATTTAATATGACTCGAAAGTTTTATATTAGATAAAGATTAATAAGTTAAGTGAAATATAAAAAGAAAAAATTATAAACACGGTAGTTGAAAATAGTGTGTAAATTTCTTATAAGATTTGTTTTCAGAATTCTATTACAGTATGTCATATTTTTCTAAGTGTTCATTTTCTAAATTTATATATTGATCTCAATATACCTATTACTATAGGAATGTGTACAATCATATATATTATTGCGCAATAATAATATCTATTATGTATTCTTTTAACTCTTTGAGTCTTCTAACTAAAAATAATTCAAATGATACAAGAGCACCTATTGGGCCTCTTCTTCTAGAGTGATGTTTCTAGCAGATTAATTGTCAATTTTTAACTTTTTTTTTCTATTGTTATTTTAGTGAAGAATTGAAATTGAGAAACATTAGCTTGAGATCAGTGAGATAAAAAGACAGATTCATAAAATTGTGTTGGAGATAACTTCTAATATCATACATAATTAACTAATTGATTTGTGTACTTTAAAAAAAACATGTATCTAATCTTTTAGTTAATTAATTGGTTTTGTCTTAAACAATACGTACAAAAAAATATTTAAACTATCTATTCTTAAACTATACGAGACTATTAGACCGAATAATAATACTAATTTTATTAATTACAATCATATAAATATCAGTCCTCAAGATTACAAAATAAACAATACACTGCAAATTATGAGAACTAAAAGATATAAACACTACTAGCTAAGAGTCCGAAATGTTCTTATATATGCTGGGAAAAGAAGTGCCCACTAAATGTGTGAGATATCACCACGAATCCTCTGGGGTACCCTACAGTGATCTTCATCTTCATCATCATCATCATCATCATCCAATATCCCACTTGCCTGCATTTCAGATAATTGTTGGAACTTAACTGCCTCTCTCTTTTTCTTGCTGAATACTTTCTTTCCATAAATGGCACCAGCAACAGCTGCTCCCACTGAAGATAAAGCTAAGACACCTAGTGTCTTCTGCACTTGCACATTAACACATGGTTATCAAATTGTAAAATCAGATAATAATAATGATGATGATGATTAGTTATTGATGTAAGACGATTTTGTCACCCTCACATTGGAGTCACTGCTGCTGCTGCTGACCTTAGACAATTTTGTCTCAGTTGAATTTGAGGTAAAATCTGTGGTAGAAAATTCATCAGGTAAGCCTATATATCAAGCATTCTAACCTCAGTAACTAATGACTGCAGAATGCATTTGAATGTGCCATGTTGAGATTGATGAAAACCAAGGGTATTTTTATTCAATGGCATAAGCAGAAGTGAACAATCAAGTTATTCCAAATGGTTAAACATATAGTACAAGTCTTCATTTCAGCAGCATCAAATAGGGTTTTGATTTGTGAAAGGGAGAAGGCAGAGAACCTGTTGGTTTGGTTAGAAGAGAGCAATCAGCACTGCCTCTCCATTCAGATGGGCACTGGCAAACATCACCTGCTTCAGCCAAGCATTCTGCATTATGGAAACAAAAACTCTGACCACAGGGTGCTCCAGAATGCTCACAATGTTCCCCACCAAATCCAGGGGGACATTTGCATGAGTACTTCTCTCCTTGAACAATTTCCTCACAAGCTCCCCCATGCTCACACCAGAAGGAGTTTGTTCCATCACACATTGTCATTTCTTCATCACAAAACTTACCCCTGCACTCTCATTCTCAGAAATTTCAAAAACCCATATTGAATCAGAAGGCCTAATACTATTACCATTCATGGTATGATATCAAACAAGGTTCTTTAAAATAGAATGTGAAGGCCATTTTGGCCACAACCTTGAGATTTTTAGAATCACTTTGGCAGCACTGTGGCCACATTAGCCATATTTCTTCACAGGTTTCTATAATAACAAAGATCATAATTTAACAAGAGTTTGATTTCAAATATGATCATGGAAACAAAACATAGGAACTCTTTTCTTCCAAAAAGCAAGACCCTTTTACTTCTGACAGGCCTAATTAATTAAAGACACAGTTTTTATCCCCACCCCTTAATGCTGATAACGATGAGAAATAGCAGTTCTGCTTCAAGAAACTGATAAAACCTAGTATGAATGCTTTGAAGAAAGAGTAGTTGAAATCAAGTTTTTTGAGATTTGAAGTGTTTTTTTTACCCGAGGAAAGTTCTATTTCCGTTTAATATGGTGGAAGGATCTGGGAGGTTGCAAATGCAGGCACCAGAGCTGTTGCACAACCCAGTTTTGCAGCTATCATCTTCACATTCAAAGGAATACACATTCAGTGACCCCAACAGCAATGAAACAGCAACTGCTTGATATTTTCTTGTTGTGATTGACATTTTGAACATTCATTTGTTTTGTGTGTGAAGCTTTTCCTTCACTTTATATTGATACAGTGTTTTAGATCAGTAAGGTAGTTTACTTAAGATCCAAGCAAAGGTTAGAAAGTTTTTTATGAGTTGGTACTGGTGCATAGTGAGCTCAAACTTGGAATTTAAGTTAAAACTGTGAAAGAGAGGATATTTTAATTTTAGTTACCAAAATTTCATAACATAATCCTTAATTCTTGAAGATTATTTGTTAGAACATGGAATTTTTAAGGTCAAAACTTGAATTTATGACATAGGAAACTGTGAGAGTTTAAAAAGGTACAGATGAAGCAATTGTACAGTTTTAGTCAACTTTATCATGTGATATAGTAGAAAAAAAATTATGCTCACTACTGAAAAAATTACTTAAGAATGGCATGTAGTGATTAAAGTGATTAAAATATAGTGATTGAATTTTTAAAATTGTTTATAAAATATTATTCAGTCATCAAATCTGTCATGAGACTGAGATAAAAGTTCTTTTTCTTTTGTTAAATTTTAATTTTGACTTTGCTATAATTTATAGTTACTGACTGAAAAAAGGACACTGCTGTAATTAATTTTTTTAGTATTTTTGAAAAAATATCACTCCACAAATTTTAACTTTAATTTGTTTATTGTATAAGCAGCCATTTTATCTAAAAAAAAGGTTTTTATTAAATAATGGAAAATACAATTATAGAGGCCAATTTTATAATTACTTATAATATTATTGTTTTGTTCAATTAAAACTATAGAGAAAAAAAAATGATTGCTAATAATTAACTATTTCTTAAATTATGTTGTAATTATATTTTGGTTTCTTCCTCTTTAACAAAGATACGCCCTAATCTGTCACATTCATGTTTGTAAGAAGATTGAACATTCTCCATGCTTGCAAGCCACAAGGTTCTGGGACGCAAGCCACCGTGTGCTTGCTCACAGGCCACCGCGGGCCGCCGCGGGCCATCGTGTCGCCGTCAAAGGACTTTATGTCACCATTTGCAAGCCTCCGGATCACCGTTCGCCGGTCACGGCTTCCCCGCTTCTAGGCCTTTGTTTTAAGTAAGGTGCACCCATAAAGGTAAGACTTTCGCTTTTTCGATTAGGGTTTCCATTTCCACCCTAATTTTTCTCTTCGTTTTCAATATCTCCAAAAGTGCTCAAGAATATTTTTGTTACTGTGGAAGTATCTTTCTTCCACAAGCCTATGTCACTCTTGAACTTTTATTCACTCTCTGTCTGCAATTGACCATGCGCCTTTTCTGCCTTTTGAATCCATTCTCATGATAAGTTTGCGTCCTTGCCTGCCTTCTCTCTCGACCGTTGTTTGTAGGTGTCTCTCAGATTTCATCTTTTGTAGTGCAAATTATTGTGACCCTTTTCATGATTTCGGGCATGTTTTCACTGTTTCTTGAACTTTGCCCGAGTGATGAAGAAAGATGCATACATGTCAATTTAAAAGTGACAGAGACCTATCGTGGTCATAAAAGATTGCAATTTATGATAGGTTCTTGAATGCAATCATAATCATTGTAGACATGGAGATCCAGTACATAAGGTCCGTAATAAAATAGGATAAACTCTACTAAAATTGTTGATTTTCAGATCGCAATATATTTCTCAATTCCTAACTGGAAATGCATAATATATTTTGTTTTGGATTGCAGTGTCTAACTTAATTTGAATTATCCTCTCTGTTTCTTCTCCGGACCAACTAATGAATTCGATGATTTTTTGGCAGTCTAGTTACAAATCACTTGCTGAATCTACTATAAACATTGATATTGGTCTCTCGGTCAAACTATAAGGTGAAAATCATGGATGAGAAATTTATATTCTCCACGTGGCCTAAATTGTTAATAGCACAAAAAACATATACCTTTATAAATATTTATTTTTATGTTATTTGGAATTTATTATGTGAATTGGTTTTGTTGTGCTTCCCAGTGAAATTAGTGTTACAATCAGGTCAGGTGATTATGTTAGGAGTCTTTCTTACGTCAATAATCTATTATTAGGAAACTGTGGTTATTGCTTGAATTCATTATGTGTGGCATATATATCTGTTCAATAATGTCAAATGGAAATTCAATGTTTTCCAAATGTTTCCTTCTGTGTTCATTTTTCACCATCGTAACTTTGATGCTAGTTTGATATATTAACAGCTAAATGCTTTGTTTTTTAACATGCAACCTCTTCTAGAAAGCAACTATTGAATTATTTCTCAACTCCATATCTGCCAAATCCTCCATGACTGTGTCTGAAAGAATATTGTTTCAGGCCCCCATGCTCTTCTAAAAACGGAGTCTGAACCAATTCTGGGAAGGTTTTGAAGATATTCACTATGTTAACATTAATTGTGTTGTTGATGATACCACCTCAACTCATTAACTATCAAGGTACGTTTCTAATTAGAATGTATAAATTAGTGCCTAATGATCTTTTTTTATTTCTTGGAGTGTATAACTGTGTTCAGTCCATAGCTAACATTCTAGCATTTAAAAAGAAATTTGTTTGTTAAGGACATAAAGCACCGGCTATCATGTATAACTGTAAGACGAAATAATAGCGTTTTATGAAAGTATATATATAAAATGTAGTTGCTCTTTCAGTGGCAGCTGGATCAAAAGGTTGGCAATTTTCTTTTATTTGACTTGTTTCTACCCTTAAATTAGTTTTAAATTAAGATTTGGAATATATTTTTTTTCCTAAACAAAGTAAAAGTCTTATGATATTAAAAAATAAAGTAAAAATCTATTTACTAGAATTTAAGTTAAAAATAAACCCAAACATATGATGATTTGATTATGTTCCTGAAATATTAAAATTAGATGAGGTTGTCTCCATGACTTTCTTATAATTTGGTATATTTTGGGGGTTGCTCTGCACGTGTCATACATATACATCAGTGAGGAAAATAGTGTTTGTAGATATATATTAAAATTGGAAAAAAGACCATACTAGCTGAAGGCTCTACCAAGACAATGGCGGAAGGTAATGAAGGTGTGAATTAGGGAAATATAAGAAAAGGAAAAGGTTCAGTAGTAAATATCATAAAGAGAGGTACATAGAATTAATGCAACAATGGTCGGAGATTGACTCTCAAAAGAATAGATACGACAAATACAATTGAAAGTTTTGAAATCATGACAATAGGGAGCTGTAGTTATTCGGTGACCTAACTTTTATTGAGCAACTTATGAGCTAATAACGGTTGGTGATTCAAGATGATGATGCATGTCTTCATAGTCAACAAACTTTGACAAAAGGTATTGATCTTTTGTTTTTTTTAGGCATATGGTGGAGAAGGAAATTAAGTAGGGTGGTTGGTTTGTTGGCGAATTGCTCTCAGTTCTACTACTTATTATAATGGTGCCTCTCTTTCATATTTTTCAAATTTCTTTGCAATGTTAGTATTGGAGTTTCCATTTTTGTGTGGTTTTGATTACTTAACTGAACTTCTCTAGATCTCGTTCACACAGAAAGAAAAATGAAATAGGACATGCTCCTTTCACTAAGTCATAAATTCTATTTCAGATACTTATAATGGAGACATAAATTAGATACTGCAACCTCAGTCTCATACATATGGTTCAAATTCTCTGCATATGAACTTATTCTAATAGATTTATAAGATGTTATACGAGTAAAAAATATGATATCGATATGTTAAATTATTAATATACTAATATGTGTAAATAAGTGATGAATGTAGTAAGTTAAGATCTGTTTTCTTTTTTGGGTACGTTAAGGTTTCTTTGTCAAGCATTACACAGATGTTATGCATTTGTTTTTTCATATAATATAGATACTTTTTCAGATAAAGTTAGGTATAAATAGCGATGGGGAAATAGGTGGCTAGTTTGCTTTTTTAGTGCTGTGGCTGAACAACACGAATGAGACTTTCATTATAAATATATTTTTATTAACCTTTGGTCCTAAAATAAATTCGTGTAATGAATTATACCATGTTCTTTTTTATTTCCCAGTATTAAATCAATAGTTTTATTGTTCTTTCTCCTTTTCTCCTAATATATTTTCGTTTTATTGCCCTTGCTTTACAAAGCAGATTAAATCTTGATTAACGAATCATGATCACTACCACCCAAGCCACGCAAACTTTTTAACAAAATACAATGAAATAAAGAAATTAATGCTTGGACAAAATAAAATAAAAGTTTAATTGAGTCCTATATTCGTGAACTACTGCCCATTATGGCATAATAATTTTGACTCAATTATTTTACAAAAAAAAATCTTACATATTGTAACATCCCAAAAATATAGTTGTAAACTATATTTTAGAGTTCTTACATTTACAATAAAATAGAACAGTTACAGAAAAATAAAGCTAATTTACAGTTATCCTAAAATAATCATAAATTAAAAACTTTACAAAAATCTGTATTGAAACAAATCATATGAATAGACCGGGTCATACAAGAGGTGTATCAACCGAACGGTCCTCTACTGAATACAAAAACAAGCATAAGACCGAACAGTCTTACTCTAATGGAAACCATCCTCTCTTGCCAGCGTATGTTCTAGAGAACCCTCCTCGCGTTCTACTCACACTCACAGGGTGATTATTGCAATGACAAAGATGATCGAATGGACAACAAGATAAGACAGGAAAAATAAGGGTAAGCTAGTGTAATTTAATTAACTATGATAACATATAATTCAGACAAACATAAGAGTAAACAAAAACCAACATGTAAATCATGCAACAACCAAACATACATTTCCAGCAATGATCGAACGTATAAAATATGCAATGACCGACCACTTTTACTTTGACTGTCCGGACTGTATGAATTGTGTAGCTACGACGTTTTTGCACCCGGATGGTGTAGTAGTTGGGATGCCCTCAACAGCTGTCATCCGAGGTTAGTCCGTTATACCTCGTCCAAGTTCACCTTATGGACTAGGACCTCCTGCCATTCTCACACATGAGTTACTCTTCTCTACTTGAGAATTAGTAATCCCAGAATATCAGAATAAACGCTAGCTAAGCTATAACCACATTCATACTTTACCATTCAATAACAATCCATGAGATATTCCTCCTTGGAACACTCGTTCATATCCATATAATACAAATCACATCATACTTTAATGCCATCATACTTCTTCATTTATACAAATCAAACTAATTAGTAAACACAAAATCCCACCCCTGAATCAAGACCGGAAGGAAGAGATCACCCTATTCATAAACAATACCGGACGGGAGAACATTCCCTAGAGGTTCACATGACCGAACGTTATTACCAAATTGGACACTTTAGTTGAATCGGACACTTATGGTGAGACTGGCGTTCTCTCGTTACTCGAAGGCTAAGACCGAACACTCTTAGTTTAGGTCGAACCTCATTAGTACCTATTACAAATACATAACTGAGTATTATGATGAGACCGAATGCTTAGTGCAAGACCCAGCACTACGGAGACTGAGTGCTTAGTACAAGACTGAGCACTAATGAGACCAGCGCTTAGTACAAGACCGAGCACTTATGAGACCGAGTGCTGGTAACGAACCGAGCATTACCAAGACAGTACATGATCGAGCGGTCAATAACAGTGAAAGCCTATGATAGACCGAACGCTGTTTACAATCAAATGTCATGTCTAGACCGACTGCTATATTCACTTGAATATCAACACAAGATCGATCGGTCATGAACTAAGGATCCACAAAAGGGAAACTCAGTTAAGACCGAGCACCAGAGAGAAACCGAACGGTCAATTAACGACCCTTAGCGAACTACATAATTCTGCAGAATAACTGCAGAATTAAGATCAACACCAATCCTTACCAATTCACTACATTCTTCCAACTTCTAATCCTCCAAACATATATCAAATACTTCATTTACACTTGATTAAGATTGTTTAAGTCTTTCTAACATCATTAAGAGAGTTTCATCACAGATATGAGTTTCAATTATGCAGAATCCTTAACTCAAAGACCGAAAATCAGATTTCCTAACTTTAGTACCGTTTTTAGTGACTCAAGGGTTCTAACAAGTCTTATACCACTTACCCATATTCTCTATACTGACCACACTCATATCGGACATAATTCTCCAATTATTATCCCACTTCCTCACAATTCACTCTGCCATGAACCAAAAACTCAGCATAAATACAAAAAAACATGAACATAGCCATTTAACAATCTACACCAACTCAATTGAACACAAAATCATTCAATTTCACATACATGCAACATCATCAAACAACATTTTCATACATCAAAATTAAGTAATTAAATTATCTAGCTTCCTTTACCTTAAAGCAACTTGACAACTTTAATTTCTCCACAGTTTGCTAAACTGCAAGTGATACCAAGACAGTCTATAAATTTTGGATCGGTGAAAGAAAACCGACCACCGAAACAGAAACGGAATCAGAATGAAAGGCTGATGAACACATGCAAGACCGCACAAGGCTTGCATGTGACAAGAAATGCAGGATTTTTCAGAAAGACAAAGGAATTGAACTTACCAGCTCAAAACAACAACTTGATCGGTGCAAAGGAAAGCTCTTGACACCAAGAAGGCTCAGCCACAACCTGATTGATGATCAGATGAAGAAGAAGTGAGAATTTCTAGAGAGAAGGGAGAGGAATGGTAGAGGATTCTGTTTTAGAGAGATACAAAGTCTGAAAATAATGAGACCATATTTGTTTAAATTTTTTATTTATATGCTCATGCAACACTTGATCTCTTTATTTTGAGACATCTATCCTCTTATAACACTAAATTTCTGGGCTCTCACATATATTAAATTAAATTGTAGTTGTTTATTACTAATGAATATAAGAGAAATGAGCACTAATATTGTAATTTAGATATTTTGTGTGACATAAGATCTCAATGGTACCGACTTAATTGATTTCATTATGTACGGTATTGGTTTAGCTTCTGAAATTAGATCCATGGAAAATTTTATTATCTGACAAAGATTATTAAGACTTTCATATGAGAAGACATCATAAGTTCCTACAATCATATACTTATTAAAATATTCACATTAATTTTTATATATTTATGTTAGCTTAATATGAAAATATTTATTATTTATCATGGTTACTCATAGTTACATTTTATAACATTTTAAATTATACTACAAATTTTTAATTAAATAATAATTAATGAGAACCTTTAATATTTTAAATGATTGTTTTATTTATTTTACATCATCAAAATTTTAAAATAAATATCTTTTTCTATTAATTATATTTAATATTTTTTAATATTAATCATAAATTAAAATATTATTTCTAATATTGAAAATAATTTCTAACTTTTCAAATTTTATATATGTTTTTCAAATTACATAAACATATTAGATCTAATTGGAATTAATTTAAGGGTTGTAACTGAATCTGAAAAAAAAGCATTAACTGTGCATTGTGATGATGAATTAGCTTAAATAGTAAAAATGGCTTTAGTTGTTGGAGCAGCGTTTGGAAGACCAATCATTAGTTTCTGTTTGGGGCACCACTCATTCATCCTATTCTAAATTTACAACTTCGAATACGACAAATTTTAAGTTGTTAACAAGGATAATGTTAATTCCAATTTTATATATATAACTATTTATTTTCTACTTATTCTTTTTTAAACACTGCAAATTTGCACATGAATTACTGAAAATCATAAAAAAGAATCGTTCTTAATTCATTATTTACATATTTTTATGCTGACAATACTTTATTAATATATCCACTTTTAGTGTAAAAATTATTCTTAATTATTTTTATTATCATTGCTTAAAACACGTATCATCTAATATTAAACTACAATACAAGAAAATGTGGTCCCCTATAACCAGCTTGTTCCCATGTTCATAAACAAAACCATTGCAACCCTAATTGACAAGACAATTAAGTCAACAATTAACTACCATTTTCTTTTTCAACTTAACATAAAATAATATTTACAAATCTTTTCCTTTTCACACTTATATGTACATAATATTTAAATTTCTAGGCTGAAGTCTTCTTCTCGAATTTCTCAAAAAGTGTGTTGAAATATTTTACAAAAATATATTTATTCATAAATTAAAATTAGTTTAGATGTCAATCTTTTATCTTGACTATTTAATAAATCATAGCAATTTTCGAAAATACTAAAATAATTCGTTGTAAAAATTATTTCATAAATTAAAATTTTGAATAATTGATCTTAAGCTTTGAAGAAACAAAGAACGAATAATAATTCATTTAATAATAAATTATAATGTGTAATCACTAATATATTATTAATCTTCGTAATAATGACCACTTTGAAAATGATTAGATTTATCATCATTTATTATAATTTATTCTTATTAATAAATCTTAAAAGTTATGACATTTTGCTGTCTAAAAGGTTAAAGTCTTTTGAATTTAGTTTTATACAGTGTCAAAATTAGGTTTATGCATTGTACTGCCTAAGAAACTAATTAACATAATCAATTTAAATAGGGTCTTCAACTAATAATTTTCAATGTAAAAATTAATGAACTTAGATATTTTATTTCTATTTTTTCTTGTGTTGTGAAATTGAAAGTAAGCTAAAATTTTTGTAAATAAAAATATGAAATAGAAAATAAAATTAGAACTTAACCAACTCTTAAAATAAATAAATAACAAAATAACATCAGTATATGATATTAATCATGATCCATTCAACAATTTTTTATACTATTAGAATTCTATATCACTTATTTATATTTACTCAATATATGGCTAATTTAAATTGGTTTAATTTTTAATGTAAGATATATATAATATGAAATTTTCTGTTATCAAGTTATCGATGTTTATTTTAACTAAAATTTAACATCTATAATATATAATTATAATTCCAATATTCAGATAATAAAAAAGATTATAAGTGTTAAAATTGGTAATTTTGATAAATTTTAGTCTAAGAAAAAAAATTAGATAATAGAATAACAAAGATAAAGAAAAGTGGAAAGTTTAAAAGCTGGAAAATGTAAAAAATCAATCCAAAAATTTCTCAATTTTTATTGAAACTTGTAATTTTGTTTAATTAGGTATGTACATTTTCCTACACTAATTTCCATAATACAGAAGGGAAAAAGATATTTGATTATAAATATATAAATAAATAAAAAGATAAAAAGAAAGGAAGAAATCAGAGAGTAGGAGTGTAATCGTCTTGATAAAACTGGGAAACACCAGAAGCTGCCCATAGCCGCTGGTTATACTCCTCCACCTTGTGCTCCGGCACGAATGGTGTCCTACACAGAGGACACGTCTTCTGATCGTGATCGATCCAACGATCCACGCACGCGCGGTGGAACATGTGTTTGCAGTTCGCCATACATCTGATCTCCTCCTCCGCGCAGAACTCGCTCAGGCACACCGCGCACCCCGACGGGGACGGAGGGGACTCGCCAGCGCCGTCAAGGTCACGGAACGCTGCCACGGGGAGAAACTCGCGGATGAGGAGCGCGGAGAGAGTCGGAGCGCGCGGCGGAGGAGACTCCGGCGGCCAAGCGATCGCGGCAGCGTCGGTGTCGAGGAGGTCGGAGAGGCGGAGTAGGTGGAAGAACGCGGCGACGAGCGAGCGGAGCCACGCGAGGAGCGAGAGCGCGTGGAGGAAGAGCTTGGGGACCAGCACTTCCGGATACCCTACCGGAAATCCCATCGGCGCGTGAGAGATACGCTCTCCTCGTCTAGAGAAAGAAAGTGGATGAGTTTGTTGGAATTGGAGAGAGAAAGTTGGAAGGTGTCGAGGAAATGCGAGTAAGTGAGTGAGGGGGTGGGGCTTATATATTGGGGGTTCTGGGAGGTGATAGAGTGACCGGCCGTGACCTAGGGGAATGGGAAAGACGAATGAGAGATGGCGTAGGTTAAAGGCTGGTTGGTGAATGATGTGTACTTGCGAATATGGGAAATCTAGTACGCTCCTTGTTTGGTAGATGATGAGTCTTATTTTAATACACTTTTATTTTCTATAACAAATATTATTTTTACTTCATCATGTCACATTTTGTTTTTCCTCACCAATTTTACCTTTAATAATTATCATATTACTGAGAAATTCAAACTTCCATTTTTCAATATACAAAAATAATTATATATATAGCTAACAGTAATTCAAATTATTTAATCATAAAAATAATGAGAAGACAGTTAGAAAACCTGAAATGCACATAATGTATGTACTTTTTTAACTTAGGTTATTTTGTATTTTAATTAATATTTGAATCATTAACCACTGTTCTGAGTTGTATTAGCGCGTATTTTTTCCATTAAAATAATTGACTATTACGTGGAACGATCTAGTCAGGTCAGGTTGATACTTTCCAACATAAACTTCGAAAATTCTGGCTTAATTAAAAGAAATTATTCTTTCAACTAGACAACAGATCGCACCATAATTAATAATAATCTCATAACGTGTCAAAGTGGGTACGAGAAGAATTCTGTCACGTTTACATTACTATTAGTATTATTATCTCAAATAATGTTTTAATAGTAATTGAAGAATAGTACTGTTTTTACCCAATCAATTTTATATCAGAGTCAGCAGCCAAACATTGTGTACTAAGAATCCTTAAACTTAAGAAAAATATACAATAGTAAATAATGACGTTTTTAATTCCTACATTATTTCTCGGTTTTTATGGAACCTAAACATATCAAAATGTGGTGACAGTCTCATAATTTTAAAAGTATTATATGTCTCGATTGTTAAGCAACCGGTGTCTAAAGAAAATACTGGTTCGGTTGTCAGGGTGAACCGAGGCATAATCCTCACGTAGCAAAGATACGGCCTCGGTTGGCAGATGGACCCGAGGCATATTGGGCTTGGACTGTGGGGCTTAAATCGAGCAAAACCTAGCCTGGGTAGCAAAAGCTTTTCCCCAAAAACCTAGCACCTCTCCTCTTCTCCTGCGATGTGCGACGACCTCCTCTTCTCCTACGATGTGCGACGAAGGTGGACGCGGCGAGGCAGCAACGACGGTGGACGCGACGGCGGCAAGGACATGATGACGAGGAAGCAACGGCGACGAGGACGCAACGGCGGCAAGAACGCGACGACGAGAACGCAACGGCGACGAGGACGCAGCGGTGATGAGGACGCAGCGGCGGTGAGGATGCAACGACAAGCACGCAGCGACGAGGACGTAGCGGCGACAACGACGCGGTGACGACGAGGACGCGACGGCGAGAATTCCTCAATCTCCCTCACCATCTCCGTTTTCTCTTGGCTAGCGTGGGTTCTTCAGAAGGGGGAAAGGGGTTCCTGGATCTCCGTTTTCTTAATACATTTGCTCTTTCCAGATTTGCTTCTTTGAATATTAACCTTAAATTCTTGCAAGAAACACGCTTTTCTTGCAGCAAGAATGGAAAAGAACAGGAAACTCAGCCGGTTGTTGGATCTTTGTATAGCTTCGCGCCTTGTGGCGATTTTTTTTCTTGTTTCAGAGTTTGGGTTTGTGTTGTTCTTTGAATGAAGAAGGTACTTCACTAGTGGTGGGATTTTTGGGTTTGAGGAATTTGGATGATGCTGAAACGTGATTTTTGTGTGCAGGTAATTGGACGGTGAATATGTTGCAGTATTTTACGGAACAACTCTTTCTCTGGGACCATCTCTGAAGGATTTGTGGAGTTAAAAGAATTGGAGGTTTTGGATTTGGGATACAACAACTTCGGTGGACATCTACCTGCCGATTCACTTTTTCTTTGAAGAAATTTTTTGCACATATTCTCACTGAGTTTCTTCTAATTGTAGCTTGTTGGATAACAATGAATTTCTTGTTGGTTTCTCCCGGAAATTAATAAACTAGGGCTGCTTTTTGAGTGCCAAGTGGGTGAAAATCAGATGTTTGTATTTGAATGCAATGAAAGAATTCCAGAGATTTATGACTGGCTAAAGAAGAAGAAATAAAAAATAAAAAAAAAGGACCCTACTGCCTCGGTCCAGCCTCCAACCGAGGTAGTAGAGGGGGAGAAACGACTTTGGTTCATCAGGAACCGAGGTATAATCCTACCATTTTATGCTTTGGTTCTGAACCAAGGCATAAAATCTATCACTTTTTACCTCGTCTGAATATGTCTCGATTTAGAAACCGATATCTATCAGCGAAAATAATCGCTATCGTTTCTTCTTACTGCACTAGTTATATAATACTTTTGATTAGAGATAATTACTAGAATTAACATATTTCCGAGTAAGAAAATCATGTTTTCTCGACAAAATCTAATGATGCAAGAAGAAGATCAAAAATTTTAAATAACAGTCACGTTTCTTTTCAAT
Organism: Vigna umbellata; assembly: GCF_029865625.1. Taxonomy (NCBI): domain Eukaryota; kingdom Viridiplantae; phylum Streptophyta; class Magnoliopsida; order Fabales; family Fabaceae; genus Vigna; species Vigna umbellata. The sequence goes on from NC_142168.1 coordinate 7,285,492, forward strand.
AATCTAGATTCCATGTTCCCAAATTTCATTATAATAGGTATGGATGATGAGAATGGAATTGGTAGGTTAGTTTTTGTTTTATCTTAATAAATTAAAGTGCTTTGTTTCGTAGAAGATGTGGGTTTCTAGAATATTGCACAACTCTCACATGCTTCAATAGTGAACCAAAGAGTGTGGAACTATAACCCAACGAATCATCATCATCGTCTTCTTTTTTTTTTCAGAAAAAAAACATATCTTCTGAACAGTCATAGAATCACACCATACGTGTAAAGAGCACGAACCATGACATGATTGTGAAGAACATGAACAATCCATGTCTTGTCTCAATATCACTTTCTTAATATATTATTATATTTATATCATGAGCCTAAAGTAAAAATAATAAAATGTTTTATGCTTCGTAATATAAACTATACAGAGATCATTTTTTATAATAAAATAAAATAAAATAACTTCAATAGAAATATATTTAATAGGCTATTTAGTTTAACACCGATTTGGTGAAATTTCGGTCAAAGAAATGAATTACGCGTCAAACGTTCAAAATTGGTCAATCAAGTTTACTCGGTGAAGCTGATACATGAGTTCGTAGTGACGTGGAAATGATAATTTATTTATGTAAAGTATTAATATCATTATTATTAATTATATAAAAAATATATATTTTATTGTTCCACTTGTCAATTCTTCTACCTTGATTGGTGGTGGGGTTGAGTACGAAACTCATTATAAATGTCTTGAAAATGCTGATAACAACAAATCAAAAGGATGAGTGAAGAGAAAGAAACTAAGAGCATTGGACCAATAGTGGCAGAAAGCAGAGAAAAAAATACACGTTGGTTGAAAGTTGAAGAAACCTTCAACACTAATTAACCCTAGAAAGATTTCCTAAATATTATTGATTAATAATTTTTATCAAACACTGTGATTAATATTTCTAATAATTAAGATTTTTTTTTTCATTCTTGTTGCTTCTAGAAGTTTGCAATTTTCTACTTGATGAGTGATGAAGAAAACAGCTGAAGAAATTTTGGGTAATGGTTCCAAAATCTTTCATTGCTTTTGGCAATGGAAAAATTCTTAAAGAAAGATGGTGGACCACCCAGAATTGGAAATGGACACTCTCCTCATGTAATCAAGAAGATTCTCATTGATTTCTTTTTCTTCTCCAGATATCTTCACACCGAAGGAAACTAATATTATTATTTAAGGATTAATCAGAAATTTTACTGTTAAACTTTTAACTTATTGTTGAACTTTTAATTTCATGATTTCTATGATCTAAATTTCAATATTATAAATATTTCACTTTCATGACATAATTAACATGAAGTACTTTTAAATTTTCATACGTGTTGTATTTTAAATTATATAATTTTATTGGTGATTTTTGAGACTTTTATAAATTTCACCATCAAAATTTTAGTTTCAATTCTGTGTCATTTAGATATGAATCTACTAATGATGTGACTAGATAAAAAAGTGAATATATGTGATGGTATGACTAATAAATGAAGTGGAGATATTTATATTGAATTGATTAGAAATAACGATGCAACGTCTAACTTTTAAATATTCAATTTCTTTGTTGAAATTATTTATGTTTTATTTTAGATAAACAATCTAATATTTTAGCTTTATTAGTTACATTCTTATTAAAAATCCAATCTAACTTTAATTTTTAATATGGTATCGCAGTTGAATCCGAAAAGTAATAGAATGATTTATACTTCCACGTCAAACTATGTTGTAGGGTCAAATGAAAAAATATATAGAAAAATTTTAAAATTATCTTTAACTAATAAATAAAACATGAATAATGAATAATTAATAATAATAATAATTATTATTATTATAATTGGACTTTTAGATTTTATTAATGGATTTTGTTACATGCATTATTAATGTAAGGATATGTTTTTATATATGTCAATGCAACTTTAAAAAATTGAGATAAATATTTTAATTATTTTAGGTTATAATATTATATATAGTACACGGTGAATTTATTATTCATATGTACAAATTTCATACCTCTATACTTACGTGACTATTTTATATATTTTTAATATAGTTGGTCTATAACATCCCGAATTTAGTAATCTAAAACTACTAAACTGAACATTACATTAATAAAGACAAAACAAAAAACTACAGGTTCGGTAAATAAAAATTTTCATCTGAAGAACAAATATAATTGCCTATACTATAAGCTTCACTTCCCTCCTTCAGCTGTTCCAACTGAAAAGACTGCATCTCTAAGCTCACACCATTTAGGTGATCATCGCAAAAGAGAAACAACATACAAAGACATACTACAGAAAAACAAGGGTAAACTAGTGTAATTTAATATTCATGTGAAAGTACAATTCAAACAAGCAACTAAGATACTCATACAACATGTATAAAACATATAAACATATATTGACCGACCACTTTGACTTGACTGTCCGGACTAGTATGAATATGTAGCTTGAGGTCGTTTGTGCACCTATGGGTGTAGTAACTGGAAACCTATCAACTATCACACGAGATTAACTGGAAACCTATCAGCTGCTATTCTCACGACGTGACTTACCCATCTCTACTTGAGAATTGGTGATTATTAGAATGTTAGGATGAATGTCGTGGATTTCACTGTACATATTCATACTTTACCACCACCTTGATAACCAATCACTAAGACATTCCTCCTTGGAATTCTCTTTCATACCAGTTGGACCATCATACCTTATAACAACATCCACTCCATTATTCATACATGTTCATATAATTTAATTTAAACAAGTGATCAAACAACAATGGAAACCACATGCAATACCGAACACGCTACGGACCTTGGATACCGAACGATTTCTCACTACCCCAAAGAACAGGACCGAACAATCCATAATAGGTAAGGATGAAGAAGTGACCGAACACTATTAAGGATCTAACTCTAATGTAAGGCCGAATACTATGGTGAGACCGAACACTAGAATAATCGAATTACCAGAGCTAAACTGAACAATGGTAACTTAGACCAAAAACTTAAGAACTTAGACCGAACACTCTAGTAAGACTGATCACTAAAGTACAACTGAATGGTCATTAACTGGTAAGACCCATAGGAGGCCGAACGTAGTTAAGACCGAACAACAATACTAAACAATTAATATTAAGACTGAACACTAGTACAAAACCGAACACTACTAAACCAAATGTTAGTACGAAATCAAGTACTAATAAAACCGAACACTAATACAGAACCGAGCACTACTAAGACCGAACCCTAAGTCGAAACCGAGCAATACTAAGACTGAACACTGATACAAAATCGAACGTTGCTAAGACCGAATGCTAATACAAAACCAAACACTGCTAAGACCGAACACTAATACAAAACTGAACGTTACTAAGACCAAACACTACTAAGGTCGAACACTAATACAAAACCGAACTTTGCTAAGATCGAATGCTAATACAAAACAAAACACTACTAAGGCCGAACACTAATACAAACTGAACGTTGCTAAGGCTGAACGGTCCTTAATTGTAATGTTCCGCAAAAGCTGAACACAGCTAAGACCGGACATAAGAGTAAGGCCGAACTGTCATCGGCTTTCTCTTCTCCCAACTGACCAGTTTAACTTCTAACCCCAAATTTCCATTTCACTACTCCACTTCCTCACAATTCACTTGACACCGTAACAAAGAACTTTGCAGAAGAAATCAACATGATCACATAATTTTTTTGACAGTTCATACAAACAATACCGATCACACAAAAATCCAATTTCATATACATGCAAAACCATAAAACAACATTTTCATACATCATCAACTAACTAATTAACAGAACCGAACAACTTCTATACCTCCAGAAAATTTGTTTGAACCTCAAGAAAATCCTAAGAGCACCTATGAAGCACTGATTGGTGAAAGAAGACCAACCGTAGAACCAAAATGAAATCAGAAAAAGAAGAAGGAGAATGCGAAACACATGCAAACAAGATTGTTCCTTGCATGCAGCAAAACCAGAAATCACTAAAATCAGAGAACGAAACTTACCAGTTCTAAACGCTAAACCAAATGGTGAAACAATAAGCCCTTGACACTAGGATCACTTAGGTGTCTCCTGATTGTCGAACATATGAGCCACCGATGAGAATTTCTAGAGAGAGAAGGGAGAGGAAGAGTAGAAAATAGTGTTTTTAGAGAGATAGCAAGTATTTATATAATGAACTGAGTGATTTAAATTTCTATTTATATGGTTGGCTTATTTTAACACAAATGTTCGGTCTCATTACTTTAATACATCTATCTACTCTTAACAGACTATTTTCTAAGTTCTTACACTGTCATTTTTTTAAAATAAACAATTAAACTAATTGTACTTTATTATAATGTTAATCCAAATTCCTTTTGGTTTTGTGACGTGATGTTTTATTTCTCGTGTAATATGATTGAAAGAGATAATTATTTTATAAATTGTGTTTATAATTTTTCTATATCTAAATTAAGTATTTTATAATATGTTATACCAAATTTTTTTTATAAACTATATTTATAGTAATATTTTTTATATCCAAATTAAGCGTTCTATAATTCTATAATATTATATGTGTTCAACCAATTTTTTTTTAATAAACTATAGTAATTTATTTATTTTTATCTCTAAATTAAGCATTCTATAATATTATGTGCTCAACCAATTTGTTTTTATAAACTATGTTTAATATTTCTTTATATCTAAATTAAACATTATATAATATTATATGTGCATGTATCAATTACATTAAAGTTAAAATATACATTGAATATTCAAAAGAGTTCATTTAATTGCATATGACTTTTAAATCATTTGAAATATTGATCTTCGTTACATTATTGAAAATTCACACTTCAATCTTACAATTTCAATCAATACACGAATAAAACAAACGAGTCAACTCATTCATATATCTTAAGTTCAATCTTAAGTTACATTATTGAAAATTCACACTTCAATCTTAAGTTCATTGGTCCATACCAAATTTTGAGACGAATTGGGCCAGTCGCTTACGAGATTGCGTTACCCCCTCAGTTGGTCAATCTCCATTCAGTTTTTCATGTTTCCCAACTAAGAAAATATGTACCCGATCCTTCTCACATTTTAGAAATAGAGGAGATTCAAATCCGAGAGGATCTCTCAGTGGAAGTACAACCTGTTTATATAGAAGACACTAAAACAAAGGAACTTAGAGGAAAAACTATCAATTTAGTCAAGGTGGTTTGGGATAAGAGAACAGGTGACTCTACATGGGAACTAGAAGAATAAATGAAACAATTATACCCTCAACTATTTTCTTGAAGTATAGAATTTTTGAGGTCGAAAATTTTTTTGTTGTTGGGGAGAATGTAAGGCCTATGAAAAATATTTACCTTAATAGTAACAATTTTATTGCTAGTAGTAATAAATTTTTCTTTATGAATGGAAAATATAATTAATAAGTTTATGTAAAAATAAAATGTGGAAAGCTTAATAAGAAATTTTGGTAGCTTAAATGGTAGAAAATTGTGGTAATTTCAAGAACATGGATTCAAACTCTTTTCTACCTTTTTTTAAAAAAAAAATTAAAAAATAGTGATAGTGGATAAGCACTCCACGTTTGAAGTCATTATTGAGGGATCAGATATGTCAAGTGGTGATTAAAATATTAATATAATAAAATAATATTAAAATAATAAATAATATTAAAAAATTGTTAAATAGTAAAATTTTTGGACTATAAATAGCCATGAGAGGGGAGGTTATTCTGCACAAAGAGAGGAAGAATCAAGTGAGAAATCTTGAGAAATAGAGAAGAAAGAGTTAGGAAGAAATTTTTAGTTGCAAGAAGAGTAGAGGTTCTGGAGGGTTTTCGGGGAAACAAATTCTGAGCAAGAGATTAAGTCTGGAATAGAGGTAGGGGAGCTAACCTTTCTAAGCCTTTATATTATGATTTAGTATTGTTTTATTACTATTCATGTCTTGAAATTCTGTGTGAATATTGTTAATGAAAAACATAGGTGTTTGTTGTATTGAATTTCTGTGTTAATATTATATGTTGTTGTTTTGAATCTGTAAATAAGAAATTTGTTAAAAACTAGTTGAGGAACACTTTGGCTAAGGAAAGACTTGGTACTTAAATTGTCCATGGTGACACACCTCTCTTTCCTGAAAGTCTACTCGATAGGTTTTTAACTTAAATCCTATTGAACAGATTAAGTACTGTTAAACTATTATGCAATATACTCAATTGATATAAAATATGTGATGGATTCATCTTTCTAGAACGATAAGAAGATGTCTAACCGGGTATGCCAGATTCAACTCCTTAGTTTCCGTAAACGTTTATATTAAGGTATAATTGTGATGGTAGGATAGAGGAATCCTAAAAATCGGAGTTGGTACATCCCTGATCATAGAGCAGCCCTGGTCAAATCCAGTAAGTTGTGACTAGTCATATGTACTGGCGTTTATGGTGAGTTTGATTCGTCAAACATTTGATTCTTCTCCGGTGACCATTTATGGTGATATTTTAGTATTGTTAATTTATTTTGTGATATATTCATTTTGTATGATTTCTGTGATGATTGTATTTTATTATATTGGATTTGAATTTATGCATCTGAACATGATATGAGTATTATGGGGAGATTTTGTAATGGTATAATATGAGTTGAGGAATATGAGCATGGTATAAGTCTCATGGAGAGATTATGTAATGATATGGTATTTGTGTATATGTTGATGTTGAGGGTCCTGTTGTTGGAGGTTATCCTGATACTCTAATAATCATCCAGTCTCAAGTAGAAAAGGATGAATTATGTGGTGAGAGGGGCAGGAGGTCCTGGTCTATGTGCCGGTTTTGGACATAGTGTTGAGGACTAACCTTGTGGATGTTTGTGTAACATTCCATAATCTCAGACTTGATAATTAATAATTGATATATTGTAGCATTACATTTAAGGTAACATCCCATAATCTCACACTTGATAATTTTCATTAACAGTATTCACACAGAATTTCAAGACATTGAATAGTAATAAAATAATACTAAATCATAATATAAAAGCTTAGAAAGGTTAGCTCCCCTACCTCTATTCCAGACTTAATCTCTTGCTCAGAATTTGTTTCCCCGACAACCCTCCAAAACCTCTACTCTTCTTGCAACTAAAAATTTCTTCCTAACTCTTTCTTCTCTATTTCTCAAGATTTCTCACTTGATTCTTCATCTCTTTGTGCAGAATAACCTCCCCTTACCAGTTGACATATCTGATCCCTCAATAATGACTTCAAACGTGGAGTGCTTATCCACTATCACTATTTTTTAATTTTTTTTAAATTTTTTTTAAAACAAAAAGGTATAGAAAAGAGTTTGAACCCATGTTCTTGAAATCACCACAATTTTCTACCATTTAAGCTACCAAAATTTCTTATTTAGCTTTCCACATTTTATTTTTACATAAACTTATGAATTATATTTTCCATTCATAAAGAAAAATTTATTACTACTAGTAATAAAATTGTTACTATTAAGGTAAATATTTTTCATAGGTCTTACATATTACAATATCCAATTTAAACAATTTCTACACAATCGTTTTCAGATAAAAGATTTGGGTGATCTTAAATTTTTTTCTGGGTATTGAGGTCTCTCGTTCTAAGAAAGGTATTTTCAAATCACAAAGGAAATACGCTTTGGAAATTGTAAAAGATGATGGGTATCTTGGAGCTAAGCCTGTGGATTTTCCCATGGAACAAAATATAAAGCTTTCTGATGAAGGGGAATTATTAAAGGACCCGTCAATATATAGGCGATTTGTTGGTTGCTTAATTTATTTAACAATTACCCGTCCGGATATCACCTATGCGATACACATACTGAGCAGATTTATGCACGCTCCATGCAAGTCTCATATGAAAACTGCAATGTGTCTGCTACGATATTTAAAAAATAACCCAGGTTAAGGTTTGTTTTTCCCTTCACAAAATGAATTATCTTTGCGTGCTTTTTGTGATTCATATTGGGGAGGTTGCCCAATATCCCAAAAATCAACTACAAGTTACTGTGTTTTTTTGGGATCTTCCCTTATCTCTTGGCGAACAAAGAGGCAGAAGACAATTTCTCTATCCTCACCAGAAGCTGAATACATAGCGTTGACTAGTACTTGTTGTGAGTTGACTTGGTTACGATCATTGTTGAAAGATTTATGGATATTGCATCCTAAACTGGCATTGTTGTATTGTGACAATAAAGCAGCCTTGCACATTGTAGCTAACCCAGTTTTCCATGAAAGAACTAGACACATAGAGATGGATTGTCACTTCATTCGTGATAAGATTCAGGATGGCTCAGTCATAACTAAATGTGTATCTTCAGCTGAACAACTTGCCGATGTGTTCACCAAACCACTGAGAAAAGAAGTGTTCTCTATCATGAAGCGCAAGTTGGGAGTTCTTGATATTCACTCTCCAACTTCTCTCTTGCATATATCTCTGATATTTTTTTCAAAAATAATAAGACAGATTCTCCTCTTTTTTTTCCTTTTACATTTTCTTATCAAATAGATGAAGTATCTCATGTAAATGAAGTTGTAACACCCACTATTTATTCATAAAACAGTCATTTACTTTTTCAAACTTTGAAATTTCAATTTCTTCAATAAAAACACTATTTTTAATACATCATAAATATTAAAAATCGAATACACATATTAAAACAACATTGATTTAAAATTACAATTCTTAAGAAAATTTCCAAATATTTTCCCCAAAATATCTCGCATCTTTACGCATGTCCAACTTCCTCTACAATATCATCTACTCCCATATAACAACACGAGTTATACGATCATCGTACAAACACAAACACAAACACAAACAAGTAAGGGTAACCAGAATACAGAAGAGCATACAACAAAACACACTCACCCATATTACGCAAAATCATTCATTTCAACATACATCATCAAATTTCATATACATGACCACACAATTGCCATCAATTTAATTTCGTTGATATATCTTTCATTTCTCCATATCATATAGTTACTCTGGTCGCTCCCAAAGTCACTCTGTTTAAGCCCAAAGCCTTACCAAGGAAACCCACAAACAATTCCGGCTTTATAGTTAAAGCAATACGAACATAACACAAAAATATTATTTCACTTCAAACCTCCATTAGAATAAACAAAGGCATTGATATTGATTATATCATCGTATTAGCCAAACTGAAATCTCACCAATAAAATTTAAGAAATTGAAAATTCACGGTAAAATTTTTTGTAATTAGAATATAACTTTTAATTCCACATGATAAAATTTCTAAAATTTAAAATTTAAGGTAAAATTTTAACATCCCAAAAATATAGTTTGAGTTATCACATAATTAATAAAATAGAACAGTCGATAAAACAAGGAATAAAAGTTTTGTCATAGTTATAAAAAATATAACTATAAATTTAACTTATAACCGTCCAACTTAGAACCAAACTATAAATATAGAAACTAGTCTATAAAAGACTAAACATCTGTCGTCTTGTCATCCAATGTCTCCTCCACAGATATTTCATCATCCTCTGCTCACACTCATCGGATGATCATAGCCAAGATCACATAACACAAGAACGTACAACTAAACATAAACAAAAGTGTAAGCTAATGTAAATAGAAAATATCATAAAATGACTAAGACAGACTGAGTGTGGAGTCAAAATTTCTAGAAAGAAGATAGAAAAAATTAAAAAAAAAGGAGTTTTAGAGAGAGAAAACTTATTAAATAATGAAACTCCAAATTATAAAATTATATTTATACGATTGATATTTTTGAAATAAAATATTGAAATATCATCATCTAAAACACTCTAGTGTATCTAATACTCTATTTTTGTAGGTCTTACAAAATTCACATAAATTAAAAATTTAGTAATAAAATATACAATTAAGTCATTATGTATTATCACTTTTTTTAAAATATTACCCATTTATTAAAATATTAATAATTATTTGTTTTGTCACATACACAATGAAATATAATTATATGTTATTAATTTAAATTAAAAAGTGTTATGTAAAACTAAATTTATTTATTAAGTTTCTTATGTTTGGTGCATAAATTAATTTATTTGCTGAATGCAACATTTGTTATAAGAATGCTTATTTTTATTTATTTTTTCCTTTCCTCTGGCTAATTATATATTGGTCCCCACCCATCCACCATAGGAGTAAAAAACTGGAAACTATAAAGCATTAAAGTAGGGAAAAGGAATCGGAAACAAAAATAGAGAAATTCAAGAATCGAATCATGCATCTCTTTTAGAGAAGTCCTAGGTTCTCACTATCTAAAGTTTTGCACTTTTAACTAATACTTAAGATTAAGGAAACATAATTGAATACATTAAGCTAAATTATTTTCTTATCATATGTTTTTGGTTACCGATATGTACATAATTTTTTATATAATATTTATTAGTTCAATTTTTTTCTTGAAAATTTCGCATGTTTCCGAACACTTTTTTATTTAATTAAATATTTATCAAAGCATTGTAACTATATTTTTAGCCACCAATGCTTTTGTTTCTGTGAATAATTTTCCATTTTATTGTTGCCTCTTAAAAAAATTAACTTGATGTAAAATATCTGTTATATATTATTGTTATTTTATTTTAATTTTTTTAATATACCTACTTTTGTTGTCCCTATTGTGCTCATTTTAAAAGAAAATAATGTACACGTTAATTATAATCGAAAAGTTGATACATTACAATTATTAAAACAAAATGACACGAACATAAATTAGAAGGATCAATAGTATAACAAAACAAAATTTGAGATGAAATAATATATGATTATTTTATGTAAAGTATGAATGAAATCAAACTCACGAATATCATTTTAGTCTATTAATTTAGAGGTTTAATGTCTCAACATGTCTCTATTTTTGTTAAGAATTTGAAATAGGTCCCTTTATTTTTTGGCGTCTCAATTGGATCCTTATTTTTGTTAATTTGATGCAAATAAATCATTTCCGTCAATTTCATCAAACGACGTTAATGAATGGGCCCAGGCCACGTCACACATTCATTAACGTCGTTTGATGAAATTGACGGGATTTATTTGCATCAAATTAACAAAAATAAGGACCCAATTGAGACGCCAAAAAATAAAGGGACCTATTTCAAATTCTGAACAAAAATAGGGACCTATTGAGACATTAAACCTAATTTAGATGCAAAACTAGAATTTTTTTTTTGTTCAAAATTTTATATAATTTGATCCTTAAATTTTAAAAATAAATAAATGTAATTTTTTTAATGAAACTATTTTTATGTGATAAACTTTATTCAAGCTTATGTTTAAACGGTTTACATTATTAACATGTTTTCAATTTCAAATATCAGTTTAGAATACCATTTAACACTTAAAAAACAGTTCACGTTAGATTAAATAACTTATATTAATTTATTTTTAAAATTTAAAAATTAACGTATCAAATTTTGAAAAAATAAATAAATTTCAATTTCATATTGAGAAACTATAACTATATTTAAAACTTTAAAATAAATAAAACCATTAAATCAAACGTATAGTTAAGCATATATACTGCTGGTCAACTAAAAACATTTACTACATCATCAAACAGCATGTTTAAAAGACCAATTGAAGTAGACAACTACATAATTTATTATAGTAGCTGGCCATATATATATATATATATATATATATATATATATATATATATATATAATGTCTTACACTTTGTAAACATGTTGCAGAAATATTGAGCTGTCATTTCATTAAGCAAAATATAATGAATAAATGGTGATATAGGAACAAGTTTTTGTGTCTGATTAATTATGGTGTCAGTGGTTCACTTAATTAAGTACAGAAAGAAAGACAGGAGAGTTCAAACTTGAATCACACTCTAAACATTGGTTTATTCGTGTAAAGAAAACAACAAAAGTCGACATAATTTCGATGCAGATGTAGTTTCTGATGGTGAAACCTGGCCTACCTTGTGAACTGTCTCTGATCACAAACAAACACACACACATAAATATATATAATGGCTTGAACGCTGCTATGTTGACCACACGAAGAGAAAGATACAGATAAAGGGGGATTAACCTAACGAACAGACACACATGAGGGACATGTCCATTCAAAAGGACAAAGGGAATCAAATTTGAAAAGGCAGAAGAAAATGGAAATGGAGCGTTGGTGATGATGCATATAGCAACATGAAGGGTTGCTATGGAGGACATGATCACCCTGATGAAAGTGATGAATGTGGCTTAAAATGTGTGCACCAGAATCAATGCATGAATGGTGTGAAGTGAGAGGAAGTCACAGCTAGGGTTTCAGGTTTGAAAGAAATGTGAGGTTTTGACTATGCCTGGCCTAGCTAAGACATTAATGGCCCCAATGGTTAGAATTCCATATTACAAGGTTTAGTTTTTCTCTCAACTTTTTCAATGTGGCCAATTTTCTACATATGCTGACATGAAATTGAACTGAAATGTATAGCTTATGGCTCAGACATGACTGTCAATCATATTTCCAAATTTACCTCAAAAAAGTAAGCCATCATCATTTCCATCAACTAATAATATTCTTAGTTAGGTCAGGCTATTATTATCATTTTGTACATGCCCTAAGGAATTCCAATTCTATTTTTCAGTTCTCACATTTTTTCTTATAAATATTGAAAATGTTGGAAGAAGAAATTAAAAAAAAAACAGGCTTTTAAAATCAAAGAGTGTTAATGGAAAATTTATCACAAATATTTAATAATATATAAATGTCAAAAAGTGTTCAGTTCAACATAATTAATTATAATTCATTACTTTCATAAAAAAATATTATAATATTCAATATATAAGTCATGCACGATTACAGACTTAAAAAAAAACCACAGTTTCATGTACTGTTGTAACCATGAACTTGGTTATAACTTTTCTTGACTTTACAATGTAAGGGTGAAAAAATTTAGTGATGGCTGTTTTAAGAAAAATAACTTTTTCGGTATGATTTGATAGAAAAAATTAAAAGTAAACTAATTTAAATACGTGACATTGTGTAAATCAACACTCATCAGAGCATTTTTATTGCTATCAATTAGTAAAAGTAAAAACGCAATATTTTTAATTTATAATTTACAATTGATTTTCAAATTAAAATATTGAGTTTTAACATATATGATTAAAAACAAAAGAAAAAAGGAGTTTTTCATTTGTAAGCAACTAATTTTTTTTTAAAATACAAAGCTTAACTATTTTCAATAAGAAATCCTCTTTCATATAGATTTGCTTCAATAAAGAACAGAAATATTGTATTTTAAAATATAAGATACTCCGAACAAGTAATACTCTTAATTATCTTAATGAATGAAGCATGCAGTATGAATTAAATAACCCCCAGGTTTCCTTAATACTGCATTCCCTTTTGAATGATAGCATATATAATTGAATGAACTTTACTGCTAGGCTACAGTTTTTGTCGAGATTTTTTTGGAAAAGTATGGCAAGAAACTATACATGTGCCAAAAACATAAAGTGGGGGACAGAAGAACAATTCTTCAAGTAAAGGTCATTTAAACAAAGACAGAAATACATATATTTATATATATTATGTGTATGTCTATGCGTATAAATATGCTGAAAATAGTACATATATAGTATTCTCCCAAACTTTAATTGAAGATGTAATTGTAAGAAGAATATGATGAGATTAAGTTGAAAATAATGGTGGTTATAAAAAGAATATGAAAAAATTTTTAGAGAGAAGAATGTTGGAAGGCGACTAGAGATAAGATCAAATTATAATATATAAGTAGGATGCAAATCTCACTTTATAAATCGATTTTGTGGGATTGAATTAGGTTTAAGTTCACGTTTTAATAACAAACAAAATTATAAAGATTTTAGATAGAATAAAATGAAAATTGCTATACAGTGTATGGTTTAAGAAAGAAGAAAGATGGGACCAATAGATGAAACGAATACAACATATGTTAAATCTGTGTCTCCCATTCAAAGTTCACATCAAGCATGCAAACCCACGTGCCCACCTAAGGCATTACCTTATCCCTCCATTGCTAATTCTTTGACTCTTCATTTGGATCTTTTACTATCATGTCTTTGGGTGGTCCTCATCTTCTTCCTCTCTCTCTCTCTTTTCAAACTCCATCATCTTATTCTTTTTCTAACTCTTTTCATTTTCACAATCATTCATCATCTCTTCATCTTATCATCAATCTTGAAGAGTGATAATATTTTTTCAAAAACTTGTTTGCAAAAGTTTTAGAAGGAAAAAAATAAGAAAAAAACAATGTTGGTCTTTTAAAAAATTAGTTTATGAAATTATTTTCTATTATCTTTCTTAAAATTAAAATTTTAACTTACAAAAGATTGATCTTAGCTCATAAAATCATAAAAATTATTTTACTTTTTCTTTTAAATGTATTTAAATAAGTTTTCCTCTAAACATGTTTTAAATTAGAATATCCACTTTATTAACTTTATACACAAATTAGATTGTATTTTTGAAGCAAAATCAAGTTAATTAGGATAGCATCTAACCATCGAATTCGACTTATCAATCCAATCACGAAAGAATTAACATACCAACATGGAAATATATATATATATATATATATATATATATATATATATATATATATATATAGAGAGAGAGAGAGAGAGAGAGAGTTATCCATTTTGATAAAGAAAATAAATTTAGATAAGAAATAAGTGAAAAAAATAAATTATTAATAAAGAAAGAGTATGAAAAATATTATTTTATTTATTGAATAATTGTTAATTTTATTTATTACTGTAATTAAAAACTAAACTATAATTAATTTGTTCAGTATAATCATGAGATTCCATCACTTTCCTTTGAGTTAAAAGGCAATTGGTTATATAAGAGATTATATTGTATGTATATCAACTTTACCTTCTTGCTTTTAGGATCATAAATTAAGGAAAATATACTTGAACAACCATTTTTGACAACATTTAGACACGCGCACACGTGTCAAAATCTGAGTGGTCCATTTTCATTTAATTTTTCCAACTGGACCACTCAGATTTTGACACGTGTGCGCGCGTCTAAATGTTGTCAAAAATGGTTGTTCAAGTGTCATTTTCCATAAATTAATTCTCACTTTCTTTATGACATCTCATCCTTTCTTTAACTCTTTTTTCGGCAACTACAGTACGTAGCACATAAACAAAGGATAAATTTAATATTTTGAATGAATTATAAAGATCCCTCAAATTAAAAAATTAAATGACCCATTTTGAAATAGCATATTATTTCTAATCATTAATTAAAGTTTTTGTCCGTATTATAAATAATAGGGGCTATGAAACAAGAAAACTTAATTATGTTTTGTTTCTTATGTGTATGTGTATTTGTACACATATCTACTATATACGTATATCTAAGGTTGTGTGTGAGTGTGACCATGTATGTATACTGATGGGTATGTGTGAATATTTTCTAGATCTTAACTTTTTAATTATTATTTATAATTATTAAAATTTAATTTATAAGTATTCATAATTCAAATTATAATATTATTTTATATTTATATTTTCAAATAAAAATATTAATAATTTAAGTTATATTATTTTTATTTTTATTTTAGTATTGTATATACACATAATATAAATCAAAAACGAATAATTGAGTCATTTTTTTAGTTATAACTTAATTAGCCAGACGAAGTAAGTTATCACATATTAATGTATTAACAATGTTAATATCTAATCTATCAAATTGATGGTTGGCATACTAAACGGTAAACCTCAAACTTAACAAGAAAATTAAATTTAAACTTATATATTGGAAAAAATAATTAGATTTAAACCTGTATATTAAAAAAAATGTGATTAACTTATTCCATGATCCTGTAATTATAAAAAGACATCTTTAACTTTCTAATTATATATTAGTTTTGTTTTGGATTGCTTTAATACCTAAGAATTTGTAAATAATAATTATAATTTCATTATAAATTTTTGTCTACAAATTATAGGAGATTTATCTTTATTTTTATATTTTCATTCTTGGTAAAATAATGATAATGTAGTTTTTTTTTTTCAATCTTAGTATATATATATATATATATATATATATATATATATATATATATATATATATATATATATATATATTCGATTAAATCACATGTTTCTTTCACTACAAGAAAAAATAGAATTATATACAGCCAAAATCCGTATATAAGGTCTAAAATCCGTATATAATACTTGATTACATACGACTTATATACGGACAAAAATCCGTATATAAAACTGTCGTAGATAAATTATATACGGATATATCCGTATATAACTTATATACGGATTTTTCCGTATATAATTTACGTACGGAAAAATCCGTATGTAATTTACATACGGAAAAATCCGTATGTAAAATCCGTATATAATTATATATGAAAAAATCCGTATATAAATCCGTATATAACATTTTTTACAAAAAAAAAAAAAATTATTCAGCACTTACACATACATTAATCACAAACTTGTAATATACATATAACTAGTAATCACAATAACTTTTTTTCAACACCATATCAAACATTTCACATTTAAAAGAGATATATATTACATAAAAATCATTATCAAAATAAGTTTACAAAATGTCTAATATATTCATAAATAGATTGTATTGCTCCTAAGATGCAAAACAATATAAATTTTACAATTCATAAGATGTCAAACAACATAGAATGACAGGTGTAGAGTTTCCTAATATGCAATCAATAAATTTTACAATTCATAAGATGTCAAACAACATAGAATGACAGGTCTAGAGTTTCCTAATAATCAATCACTAAGGATTTTCTTCATCTAGGCGTTGATCTTGTTGCACTCCATCACCATGATAACAACTTCACCACATATTGCTTTTTCCCTTCTCCTTATTAGATTGTGTTGAGAGTGGAGGAGGTGGGTCAGAACCACTAGATGCCATGTCCTGACAAAAATAAATGCAATTGGATGGTCATACATAAAGTTGACAAACTCTATTAAACAATTAAGATGTTCAAAACATTGAAGAACATTAAGATGAATTTAAAAAAACTCATAGCATTATAAAAGGTTTTTTACATTGTGTTAGGATAAGAAGAATGAAACCAAGATTAATGCACAGTAACCTAATCTACTAGAATGTGATTTAAATGTTGTTGGAGCCCTTCTATACAACAGTATGTAAATAAATACAATTGCAATCTGCACAAAGGTATTTTGATTACTTGGTGGTATGAGTCCTTTGTTTAGGTATCAGTTTGCATGTTAAGAGGGAGTGGGACATGACAGGAAATGTAGGAGTGGGACATGACAGGAAATGTAGGAGGGAAATAGAAAGGTATTATAAAATATAAAAGGTTAAATATAAACCATGTAAAAAATTTCTAATTAAAACATCTCTCAACCAGACTCTTAATCTTTAAATCTTATATATCTTTTACATTGAAATAAAAGTTGTAAAATAATTTTAAAGATTAAGGGAATAGATAGAACTTGTAAAATTAAAATTAAAATTTGATATAGTGAATCTGAATTAGAAATGAACTTAACACATGGTTTGGATTGAACATGATAAAAGAAAAAAAATAAGATTAATGTATCAAAAGTTTAATGAGTGTGACTTTTCATTTTCTAAATTTTAAAGAGCCAAGTGAGTATAACTTTTCATTTTTCTAAATTTTAATGAGTTTTGGAAGTTTAATTACCTGTCGCAAGATCCAAATAGGGTTAACATTGACGAGATACTCCTAATATTTTGAGAAAATAGGTTAGAAAACTTTCTATTTCCCTCCTATATGTTTCCTATCATAATGGGTAAGGCAATTTTTGACAGTATGTAAGGCAATTTTTGACTCAGTACAACATATCAATTTAATGCCATTATCTATGTTAAAAAGGATTAGAGAATTGGAGTTTCATCCAACAATAATAACATTGTAGTTA
Organism: Vigna umbellata; assembly: GCF_029865625.1. Classification (NCBI taxonomy): domain Eukaryota; kingdom Viridiplantae; phylum Streptophyta; class Magnoliopsida; order Fabales; family Fabaceae; genus Vigna; species Vigna umbellata. Next base: position 7,303,504 of record NC_142168.1, read on the forward strand.
TTATTGGAGAATGCAATTAGACTTTATGATCATATATATATATATATGTATATATATATATATATATATATATATATATATATATATAAACCAAGAATATAGATTGAGCTCTCGAATTCCCGATTTGAAGTATGCAAGCTCCAACTTATTACAAACAGACTATACTAAACCTGATTTAGAAGATAAAAAATGTAGTAGGATTATAAATTGTGTGGTCAAATCATGGATTTGGTAGCAAGATTAGAAGTTGCATGTGAGTAAGATGTTCTAAACTAAACAATAAATGACATAAACATATTTGCATTGTTCCAAACAGGTTCATAACTAATAAGTGGTTATAATAAAAAAAACTTAACAGGACCATTAATGCAAACAGAGCAATCCAAATATCAGATGATTCATGCACTTGCAATATTTAAAAGCAACCAGAAAAGGCATAAATTAAATTTAAAGTAATCTTCAAAAGCTTTATGCTTGAAATTTTTCACAACTTACAAGAGAATATGGTCTTAAAAATCAGGATGAGGTATATGGTATCTAACACATAATTTTGTTGAAACTTTCCTATCTGGCCTTCCCAGCTCTACTGCATAAGATGGTCCTCCTGCTTGAAACCAACTGAATGTTCATTTTCTGTTCAGCTAATTGTACAAGGAATAAAATGTCAAACATTATTTTCCACATAACCAAAAAAGAACTATTAAGACAAATCAAAGAAAATATCATACTCTATGGACTATGCAGGGATCCTAATCTTCCTAAAATACTTGTCTAATTCAATCCCAAAAGTAACAATAATTGCCCTCTTAAATCTCCCGTTCTTCCTTTATACAATGTAATAAACTCTTCTTGCTATGTCTCTGGTGACCTTTATATAGTATTGTCTAACAAACAAAGAGAAGTTGTCTCAAGTGACAGAATCATTACTTGAGTACTCTTTTCAACAAAAGTTCCAAATCGTCCACTGTCAAGTCCTCAATCAAGGTTTCATAATTAGTGCCCCCACTTTTTTATTTTTTTCTTTTCCTTTTATCAAGAATGCAACATATGATTGGTACAGGTTGTAGTGCTAACCTACAGTATAGCAATCCAATAGCATTCTTTCAATTTTATTAAAGAAAAAGGCTTCAAAATTACATTTAAAGCTTCATTATCAAAACTTACATGAAACTTTGATCTGTTTGTAGAAGTTCAAGTATTCCCCTGAAACACCTAATGGATAGTAGTAGTTAGGCAGTTAGATACACTTATACTTGAAATGGACTAAAGAAAATAAGGCACAGATATCAAGTAAGGCTGAAAAAGGTAAACAACCTATAGATATTATGATAAAAATATAAGACTCAACTTATTGTAAACAATAGTCATATTATTAACCAAAGAAAAAAAATATTGTTAGTCAAAACACAATGATAACAATGACAGTAGAAAAAAAAAGTGAATAAATTATGTAAAACTGAAATGAAAACACTTCTAGCTTTAATTTTGAACATCTCACTCTCAACTTATCCCCTCCCGCTGCCTCCACTCTCGAATCCTGGACAAAATAACCATCATTAGTAAAAAAAAATTACTTCTGAATGAGAAACATGTTTGGAGAAACAAGCTTCGAAACTGAGATAAGATTATACTTAAAGTATGGTATCAAAGGAACATCAGTTTGATAACCCCATTATGTGTGGCTTTATTCTTTATACTTATAGGTCTCAAACAACCCTTTTCCAAAAACATGCCCAATCCAAACCATATTTAACAAAGTAATTAACTAAACCTAATATGAATGCACTAACCTTGGAAACCCTCGTAGGAGGTGAGAAGATGCAATGGTGGTTATGGAACAATAGCCCGGTCACACAGCGGCTACGGTTTAAGCTTTCACGAGTCCAACAACCTCAACCTAGCTTCTTCTCGAGCTCGCGAATGTCCTCACCTCATCACTCTCACAGAGCCTTCATCGTCGTGATTGACATCACCAAATCATATTTTGCGACTTCATTTGTCCTCGTTACAGCCTTTTCCATCGATTACATCCTCATTTTGGCACTGTTTCACCAATTCAGTCGTTGAATCGTCCTTTTCCACCGAACACGCGACCTAAATCGCATTTCTCACCGAACAATCTTCCTATTTTTCACTCCGCTTCGAATCCTTTCCGCTCCTGGAGTATCATCGCGAACCTAGGGTTTTCCAGGCGCGTTCCTCCTCTTTCGAGTTCTCTTGCTAAGGCCCTTCATTGAATCCGGTCGTGGTCTCACTGTTAACTCGTAGAGGAAGCTTCGAGAAGTCCAAGGAGCGTCTTCTATAAAGAGGGTTCTTTGTTGAGAGAGCAGAGGAAATTAAGACCTGGGGCAAGAGGGTTTCTTAATACAAATACTATATAATTTTTTTTAATAAAATCTTTTCCAGATCCGTATGTAGTTTTGGTAGGAAAGATTCACTTTTAATTATACACACATTGGGGCCATTACATAAACTTCAGTCTTTGTGGCGCCTTACTTACATATCCACATACGAATTATAGGTAGATAAAAAACCGTATATAAAATCTATATATAATTTGTTTTTTTAAGTCCGTATATAAAATCCGTATGTAATACTTATATTACATACGAATTAGAATCCGTATATAAATATCGGTATGTAATTTCAGTTTTTCTTGTAGTGTTTTAATATACTAAATTATCTATTAATATAGTTTATGATATTATAACTCTCGTTAATCTAAACAAAAACCACACTCAATATTTATTATTATATGTATCGTCCTATTATATATGAACATAAAATATTCAACTAATATGTGTCAATTTTATTATATATGTATGATGGAGAAAACTTTTTTAACATTTTTTTATGAAATGTGTATACACCCATATCAACTTATGTATTCACATGTGTGTGTAACAAAGTTTAATTATATAAAATATATGTTTAACAAAGGGATTTAAAAAACCAATGTATTTAAAAAAGTTACATAAGTTTATATACATATCCATTATATCAAAAGGTTTGCAAAACTTTGCTCATCTCACTATTAGTTAAGCTTGAGGGATAAGGTTCTTAGAAAGAGAATTTTTGTGTCACTTCTATCACTCAAACTTCAAATTCTAACTTGAGAAATGATTATGGTTGGTCACTCAAATAATAATAGTCTATACTTAAATTGATGATTATCGCTTAGACGAGATATGTATTATCTCATATATTGATGATTATCACTTGAGTGAGATAACTTTTTACTGATTGCATGTAATTTATCTTTATTTTTGTTGACATTATCTTTTATATATATATATATATATATATATATATATATATATATATATATATATATATATATATTTATTTATTTATTATTAGAGTTGCTTCAACATAAGTTTCTTGTGAAGTAGATTAGGATTATGATTAAATTAAGTTTAACCTTATTATAATATTTTAATTAACTCTTAAAAATAATATAATTTATATATATATATATATATATATATAATTATATATTTTATTAAATGGTATAATATATTATAATTTTATTATATTTAAATCAATATTTTTAAATCTTACTTATTATTTTATTATTATATTATTAAATAAAATATATAATATATATTTTAATATTAACTATAATCTATTTATTAATTTTATCATTTTTTACAAAAGAAAACTTATAATATTTATGTGATAAAATCTCAAACACAAAAAAAAACATAGAGTCTAGTCAAAATATGATAATATTAGATTAATTTTAATAAAATTTACACTAAAGTTTTTTATAATTACTAAATATATATTTATTATATATATATATATATATATTGATTATTAAATATAAATAAATAATTGGTAGAATTTATGTATAAATTTAAGTTATAATTTAAAAAAAACAAATATAAACATATAATTAAAAAATCCATAAACTTATTATTTATAAATTATTATTTTAAACTTTCAAATTAAGATTTCTTATTTAAATTAAATTAAGTAGGTTCAATCAGGGTGAGTCGGGTTTTTAACTAATCCGCATAAAAAAATTACATTTTTTTCAAAACTATCCCGACTCAAATCTGTAGTTTCAAGTTGACTCACGAGTTAGAACCTATTTTAACATCACTAACAAAAAGTAAGAAAAAATAATAATTTCTTATTATTACAGAGATAGGTTTGTGATAATTAGTTTTACTCAGCACATGTCAATCTCTATCATGGTTAAATTTGTTTAAACTAGTAAAAGTAGTAGGTGTGTTTAGAAGAGTAAGGACCGAACCCAGGACAAAGTTGCATACTGTTATCAAAGAGCTGGCGGCATATAGGCTATTGCTTCCTACACCCGTCAAATTTCTCATCAACTCCATCATGAAGCTTTCCGGAATTTTTTCCGTAACAGAAGAGGAAGATTCCTTTCTGGAAAAACAAAAAAATCTTTCCCAAAGTGACAAGCTGCTGGAAGAAATCTCATGGATGTAGAACCTTCACGTGAAATAAAAAATAAATAAAACTAATTATTTTCTATTTATCAAAATTCCCTCATTGAAATTTAAATTTATTTTGGAAAAATAACTAACTATGAAATAATCAATATACGTAATGAAAAATAATTACAAAAAACGATAAATTTGTTTAAATTTAAATATATCTATATCGCTTATCAAAACTATAAAAGAAAAACTAAATATAAAAACATAAATATTTAAGACATATATTTAAATATTATGCACGATTATGTTGAGACGTATCACTTATATGCTTATACTATACATTAAACATTGTCTATGTATTTACGTGGCTTATAATCAAAATTAGATTTAAAAATATGCAAATGACATTTATTTATATAGTCAAAATTAAGGATAATAAGATTATGTTGATTATTATTTTATTTTTTACGAACAAACGTGGAAATTATCCTATTTGTATTTCTTTGTTTTTATCGTATACAACTCAAAATTTTCGTTTTCATTTTGAAAATTTTTAAAATTGACATGGAACATAAAATAGATAAAATAGTTATCTACCATTTAAATATAACAATCTTGTAAGATCTTATCAAAATAGATAAGTTATCTATTATTTAAGTGTAATCAAATATAAAATATACGAGATAAATAGTTAGATTTCAATATATTACTTTAAAAAAAATCATCTATCATCTAATTTCATGCTTTAAAACAAATAACATAATATTATATACATATATATGTAGTATCTATATCTATATTTATACTTATATCTATATCTATATATCTATATATCTATATATCTATATATCTATATATTTATATATATATATCTATATATCTATATATCTATATCTACACAGATAGTTTATGATTTTTTTCACAATCAATCACTATAAAAAGTGTGAAGTTGTAGCTCTATTTCATTACTTTTGAAAAAAGGAATAGTATTAGAGATACTAAGATGGCCATGTCATATGGTGCTGTGATGACACGATCAGTGTGGTCTTGTAATCTTGAAGCTGAGTTTGAATTAATTCGTAGAGCGATCAAATTCTTTCCTTTCATCTCTATGGACACAGAGTTTCCTGGTGTCATCTTTCAGTTGGATCCAGCCTTTCGACAACCAAAAAATAACTACGCGATGATGAAAGCCAACGTGGACCGTATGCATCTCATCCAAGTTGGGTTGACCCTTTCAGATCGTCATGGCAACCTTCCAACCTTCGGAACCTCGAACCGCTTCATTTGGGAATTCAACTTTTGTGAGTTTGATGTCACACGCCATCTTCATGCTCCACAATCCATTGCCCTTCTCCAAAGCCAAGGCATGGATTTTCATAAGAATCGAAGTTTTGGAGCCAACATCATGCGATTCGTTGAGCTCTTGATGTTCTCAGGACTCCTTTGCAACAATCACATTCATTGGATTACTTTTCATGGTGCTTATGATTTTGCCTATTTGGTCAAGGTATTGAGTTATCGTTTTCTACACATGCAACCACTTCTACCTCCCAACTTGGGTGACTTTCTACATCTCGTTAAATTCTTCTTTGGACAAGAAGTATATGATGTTAAATATCTCATTAAATTTTGTCCCAACCTTTATGGTGGTTTAGACAGAGTCAGTAAGTCCCTAGGTTTGGATAATAGTGCCAGAAAAAGTCATCATGCAGGTTCCGATAGTTTGGTCACTCTACATGTTTTTAAAGAGATTAAAAGACTTTATTTTCATACTGATGATGACTTGAAAAAATATGTAGGTGTTGTTTATGGTTTAGAGATGTTTTGATATTAATGTTTTGGAATGTTTGTACAACTCTTACATTCATTGTTCTCAAGTTAAAAAATGTATAAATTTGAGTTGGTTACAACAAATAACATCTCATTTGTGTATTCTTTTATCTAGCCTTATATTTATTATTTAATGATAATTTATTTATAATTATATAAAAGGAATTTATCTCGTATATTTCTTAATTTAAGTTTTTAACAAGTAGTTCTTACGAATTTTATTTTTTAAATGATTATCTATTTAAATTTAGGTGTTTTTTTACTTGTTCACTTTTTAAAAAAAAATTAATAGTTTTTAAATTCAAATAACTATTTATAATAATAAAATTATCTACAAAATAAATAAATATTATTTATGATATAAAAGACATTTATATTTTTTTTATAAATATAATTTTATTATTTTGTATTGTTATTGTTAATAAGAATAATATATATATATATATATATATATATATATATATATATATATTATCTATAACTATATATAAAGATGATTTTATAATTTTGTGTACATGTGAGAACTTGAAAATTTGATTTTTATGAGTAAATTTCAATATATTAGACTAATGGAGCCATATTTTTATTTCAGTATAAAAATATATTTTGGACAAACTTGGTTCATTAGCCTACTTCCATTATCTCTCTAAAAACTCAGAACTCCAAGTTCCTCTGCCTTCTCTCTAACCTGCACACTCACTGACTCAGTGCATGTCCGTTTAGGTGGTGCCCAAGCGTCCATAGCGGAGAGGGCTTTATTTTGAACCGATTATTTCTTTCATTCGGACCAGTAAGTAGTTCTCCCTTTTTCCTCCTCTGTTTTGGAACCTAGGGCATGTTATTCTACTGATTTCATGCAACTAGAAACCTTCTCCTTCAATTTCTTGTCAAAACTTAGCTCTAAAGAGCTGTTCTATCACCCATTGGGTGGTTTGTAGGGTTTGGTTGAGTTCTTGTTGAGTCAGGCACTGTTGAATCAAATTGTGAGCTTAGCTGTGAAACCCTAAGGTAAGGAGAGCTAGAATACTTTCTTATAAGTTGTTATATGTTAGGTATATGGACTGATTTATGCATCATTGTGCTCTTTGGGTTGCGTTTTTAAGTTTTGAGAGTATGAATGATATATGCTGAAATGTTCATCTGTGAACCGTGAACTAATGCTTGTGAACTAATTTAAACGTGTTGTGTGACTGCAACTGAGGAGGTTAGATGAGTAAAATCTGAGGTAGCAGCTGTATGTTGAAAGTTAAGATGATTGGTAGTGTTTTCAAATTATAATATTATTTTATATTTATATTTTCAAATAAAAATATTAATAATTTAAGTTATATTATTTTTATTTTTATTTTAGTATTGTATATACACATAATATAAATCAAAAACGAATAATTGAGTCATTTTTTTAGTTATAACTTAATTAGCCAGACGAAGTAAGTTATCACATATTAATGTATTAACAATGTTAATATCTAATCTATCAAATTGATGGTTGGCATACTAAACGGTATACCTCAAACTTAACAGGAAAATTAAATTTAAACTTGTATATTGGAAAAAATAATTAGATTTAAACCTGTATATTAAAAAAAATGTGATTAACTTATTCCATGATCCTGCAATTGTAAAAAGACATGTTTAACTTTCCAATTATATATTAGTTTTGTTTTGGATTGCTTTAATACCTAAGAACTTGTAAATAATAATTATAATTTCATTATAAATTTTTGTCTACAAATTATAGGAGATTTATCTTTATTTTTATATTTTCATTCTTGGTAAAATAATGATAATATAGTTTTTTTTTTCAATCTTAGTATATATATATATATATATATATATATATATATATATATATATATATATTCGATTAAATCTCATGTTTCTTTTAATATACTAAATTATCTATTAATATAGTTTGTGATATTATAACTCTTGTTAATCTAAACAAAAACCACACTCAATATTTGTTATTATACGTATCGTTCTATTATATATGAACATAAAATATTCAACTAATATGTGTCAATTTTATTATATATGTATGGTGGAGAAAACTTTTTTAACATTTTTTTATGAAATGTGTATACACCTATATCAACTTATGTATTCACATGTGTGTGTAACAAAGTTTAACTATATAAAATATATGTTTAACAAAGGGATTTAAAAAACTAATGTATTTAAAAAAGTTACATAAGTTTATATACATATCCATTATATCAAAAGGTTTGCAAAACTTTGCTCATCTCACTATTAGTTAAGCTTGAGGGATAAGGTTCTTAGAAAGAGAATCTTTGTGTCACTTCTATCACTCAAACTCCAAATTCTAACTTGAGAAATGATTATTGTTGGTCAATCAAATAATAATAGTCTATACTTAAATTGATGATTATCGCTTGGACGAGATATGTATTATCTCATATATTGATGATTATCA